>NC_136409.1:38130000-38285000 GCF_051521515.1 Lactuca serriola
TTGATATATATATATATATATATATATATATATATATATATATATATATATATATATATAATGGTTCACCTTTAAATTATTAGTTAATGAGATTTTAGGATTTTCTAGTGAATGTTAAATGTTTGAAGGGTAAAAATAAATATGAAATAAAAAAAGTCATAATTTTTCTAGCTAGTATGCACCCTTCCCTACATTTAGCATGTGTGGCCTCCTTATTACAAAAAAGGGAAAATGACTTATATGGGTAACTATGTTTCAAAATCGTTCAAAAAATATCATTCAAGTTTGGTGTGTCCAAAATAAACCATCCAAGTAAAATGATTGTACAAAAAACACCAATGAAGTACATTTTTTGTTCAAATTTAACATTGTGGTAACCGGAAATTACCGGTAAAAAATAAGTAAATGTAAAAAAAACAAGAGGAAATGACTATTATGTTTCAAAATCATTCAAAAAATACCATCCAAGTTTGATATGTTCAAAAAACATAATCCAAATAAACTTTTTGTACAAAAAACACCAACAAACTATATGTTTGTTCAAATATTACCCACCGGTAACTGGTTCTTACAGGTTAAATAATGACTTGGCTTAACTATTATGACATGGCATAATAGTTATTAACAAAACAATAAATTATATATTTCTCTTTAAAAATCGATTTTCGGTTTCTTCATGAACGAATAACTTATTCTTCTCCTATGATTGTTCTTCTTCTTCTAAAGTGATGATCTCGAACTTAAGTCCAAAACCCTAATTCTTGACTTAAAGGCAAAAATTGCTCCTTTACCCCTGCCTCAATGGGCCTCCCTCCCCCTAAGGCTCAAATCCATAAAAGCCCAAAAGGCATCCAAGCCCAACTATAAGGCCTCTAAGGTCCAATATGGCCCAAGAACCCCCAATATGGTCTTAAGCCCAAAAAATGACCTACTACAATTAGGTGGGCCCGAGGCCTAACTTAAACAAGTCCATGCATACTCCTAACATATGTTGAAGCCTATGCGATCCGAATTTCAAGCCAGTACGCCCGATGTACTCCTAGCGTACGCCCAACATACGTGGCGGTTATTGACCCTAGCCGAGTCCGTTGGGCGTACGCTATGAGTAGGTCTGGCATACATAGGCCTCGGGCCCACCTAATTGTAGTATGTCATTTTTTGGGCTTAAGACCATATTGGGGGTTCTTGGGCCATATTGGACCTTAGAGGCCTTATAGTTGGGCTTGGATGCCTTTTGGGCTTTTATGGATTTGAGCCTTAGGGGGAGGGAGGCCCATTGAGGCAGGGGTAAAGGAGCCATTTTTGCCTTTAAGTCAAGAATTAGGGTTTTGGACTTGAGTTCGAGATCATCACTTTAGAAGAAGAAGAGCAATCATAGGAGAAGAAGAAGTTATTCGTTCATGAAGAAACTGTAAATCAATTTTTAAAGGAGGAATATATCATTTATTGTTTTGTTAATAATTATTATGTCATGTCATAATAGTTAAGCCAAGTCATCATTTAACATGTAGGAGCCAGTTACCGGTGGGTAATATTTGAACAAAACATATAGTTTGTTGGTGTTTTTTATACAAAAAGTTTACTTGGATGATGTTTTTTGAACATACCAAACTTGGATGATGTTTTTTGAACAATTTTGAAACATAATTACCCATTTGAGTCATTTCCTCTTGTTTTTTTTTACCTTTTCTTATTTTTTTATCGGTAATTGTCGGTTGCCACAATGTTAAATTTGAACAAAGAATGTACTTTGTTGGTGTTTTTTGTCCAAATATTTTACTTTGATGGTGTTTTTTTGGATACACCAAACTTGAATGATATTTTTTGAACGATTTTGAAACATAGTTACCCATATAAGTCATTCTTTTTCTTTTTTCACTCATTTTGTTTTTTAGACATATTTATTTTCTTTCTAATATAATTAAAAACTCAAAATTATTAAAATTTAATTTTCTATAATATTAGTATAGTCAAGAAATATATTTTTTTTAAATAAATTTTTATTTTTTATAAAACCCCCCAAAAAAATTCTCCAAATGCCATGAAAATTTAAGGACTCTAGTTTGTTTTGTTTTGTTTTGTTTTGTTTTTTTTTTTTTTTTTGTTTTTTTTGTGAAAAATAGGTTTTATAAGGGTTCAAGTTTTAATTTGAAGAAATATTAGTTTTTATATATAATATATACTATAAATTTTTTATCTCCAAATTTAAAAAAAAAACATATTAATTGGTTATTCATCTTACTAGTTTAGTATGATCTCAAAAAATAATTCAGAATGTTATGATTTTTAATCTTTTACTATTCAAAATTGTGATGATTGAAATTTCAAACCTTAAATTTCGGATAAAAGTTGAGTCATCATAAAATATTAAACAACGAAGTGTCATATCTCTTCAACAACTTATCAAACCAACCAAATTGACACTTAAAAACACAAGCTAAGGTTGCTCGGATTGAGAGGACAAAGGTAATGTGAAATGCCTTTGTCGAGATGTGCAATGCCCTCCTCTCTCTCTCATGGTAAAATGACACCATTTAAGTAGAGTTTAGCACAAATAATACTAGTCGCACTAGCTTAATAGTGAGTAGCAAAACTTGGGAGGTAGTGAAAGCCTCCCAACCACTTACTAGATAATGATCGACCTTATAAAATTTAATAATTAAAAGGCACAGGGTGTTAAAGAATCCTATCATAAACAAAATGTCTAAAATATTTATTGGTATTCAGGATGAGTGTTGCAATGTTATTTCTAAAAATCCTCCGATCATGAGGAAAAAGATTGTGATAATTGAAGATTATGTGTAAATTGGTAATCATTATTACGAGCATCTTGTAATTTATAGATGTTATATGGTATCTTTGTTATAAAAAAACGTTAAGCTAATTTTTTTGTTAGTGATTGAAGGTAAAATAACACTTTTATTATTAGGGAATATGACTAATTAAGGTAATTAACTTTTCGGTTTATTCATATGTATGTAACTATCTTTTTTTGTACACATCTGAGTAACAAATTTTTTGGAACTGTTTATGTATGACCATTATGACCTGCTGTAGCGGGTTACATCTAGCTACAGTAGGTCATAATTGTTATATGTGAACACTTTCAACAAGTTCGTTATCTAGATATGTACAAAAAAAATAGTTACCCAAATATAAACAAAACCAAAAGTAAGAGTAAATTACACTAATGGTCCCTGTGGTTTGTAGGAATTTATATGTTTGGTCCCTAACTTATTTTTTTTAATTCGGATGGTCCCTACTATTTATTTTTGTTGCGCTTGATCCATGTCTTACCTGAAAAAACTATTGTGCCCTTATTAATTCAAATTTTTTTAATTAATTTTCTTATTTATGTATTTTTTTATATGTTCAAAAAAAAACTAATAGACCCCACATATCTGTATCTCCTCATCTTCTTATCTCTCATCATCCTCAACTTCTATTTCTTTTTCATCTTTAGTGACATCGACGTCTTCACCATTCATTCTTTTTCGGTCCTTCAACTCCAGCGAACTAACACCAAAACCCACTAAAGTGAAGAGACAATGAGTGGGTTATGGTGTTTGTTCGCCAAAGTTAAAAGACCAAAAAAGAGAAGGATGATGAAGACTTCCATGTCATTAAAGATGGAAAGAAAATAGAAGTCGAAGATGATGAGAGATGGAATGATGACCGGTGGGACCCAGATTAAATTTTTCAAATGTGGTTTCAGGTTTACGATGAGGATATACAGATATGTGAGGTGTATTAATTTTTT
Source organism: Lactuca serriola (assembly GCF_051521515.1). Taxonomy (NCBI): domain Eukaryota; kingdom Viridiplantae; phylum Streptophyta; class Magnoliopsida; order Asterales; family Asteraceae; genus Lactuca; species Lactuca serriola. The sequence continues at coordinate 38,133,761 of NC_136409.1, forward strand.
TAAACATATAAAAACAAATACATAAATAAGAAAATTAATTAAAAAAAATAAATTAATAAGGGCACAATAGTCTTTTTAGGTAAGACATGGACTAAGCGCGCAACAAAAATAAATACTAGGGACCATCTTAGTTAAAAAAATAAGTTAAGGACCAAACACACAAATTCCCCCAAGCCATAGGGATCATTCGTATAATTTACTCTTACTTTTGGTTTTGTTCATATTTAGGTAACTATTTTTTTTTTTTTACATATCTAGGTAACAAACTTAGTGATCACATATAATCATTATAACCTGGTGTAGCTGAATGTAACCTGCTACACTATGTCATAATGGTCATTTATGAACAGTTCCAAAAAGTTTGTTACTTAGACGTATAAAAAAAGATAGTTATCTATGTGAACAACTCGAAAAATTAATTAACAACTCGAAAAATTAATTACCTTAAAAAGTCTTATTCTTTTATTATTAAGACATTTTTAGTATATTGTAATTCATTGTAGCAAGCCCCCTTACGCGACCAATATACCGTGTCCATTTTTTTGTGTTTGACCGACCACCCTAAAAAAATCCTCTGGATTCTAGTAACTTGCTTATCCTTTCCAATTTCTATTTCAACATATAAAAAGGGGTCCATCATTGTTCCAATCACAAAACAATTCGATCTGGGGAGGTTATTAATTGATCACCAGCTCCTTTTGAACTTTGAACTCGAGTTTGATTTCTTAGTCGACATCACTGCAAAGCGAACAACGTTTCATTGAAATGTCCAGTTGAATTTCCAATCTATTAAAGCTTCAAAGTATATTGGTTTTGGTTGGTGGGTTACTAGTGAAAAAGTTGGATCCATTGATTCCAACTTTTCCCCTAACTCTTTGATCTTCGCATTTAGAGGAAGCGCGAAGTGTAATTTACGTTTTTCCAAGTTGGATCTGCTTCGTTTGTGATAGCTTTAATCAGGTACACACATTTTTCTGGTATATATCTTTAAAAGGGATTGGTAATCGTACTCCTGGGTTATTCTTCGTTTAATTACAATCGACTATTTTTCAAATTGAAAAGAAAAATCTTGGTTTAATTCATGAGAATTCTCTTTCTGGGTTTTAACTTGTTCATTTCGAGCACTTTGTCGATTAATTCAATCGGTTTAGTTCATGAGAAATGTTTTTTTTGGGGGTTTTGAGCTGTCGATTTCAACCTCTCTGTCGCTTAACTGTAATTGGTACCTTCAAAAATACTGCCGACTTATTTCAAGCGAATTGTGTATGTAAGGTTTTCAATTGTTGATTTCAAGAACTTATCGCTTAAAACTACAACTGGGTATGCTCAAATTTTACGAAAATTTCTTAATTTCCTTCAAAAGAATCGTGTTAATAGAGTTTTCGATTGTTAATTTGAAGGTGAAATTGTGTTTCCCAAACGATCTACAACGGATTCCTCAATCAATAACCGCGTGTTTGTTTCGTTTGCTGGTCTGGAGTGCATATTAGGCATCATCAGGGCCCTGAGGATGGGGTCCTGCTTTTCTGTAGAAAGCAGGAGCCCTATCCCAAATTCTCCAACTCCAACTCTTGGGATTAAAAAGAAAAAGAATTCAAAAAAAAGGCCACCTGGATTAAGGAGTTCTTCATTTGATCATAGAAGGGAAGAACAACTCCATAGAGTTGCAGGGAGAATGTGCTTAAATGGTTCTAGTCAAGTTGCTTCTCTTTTCACTCAACAAGGCAAGAAAGGAACCAATCAAGATGCCATGATTGTTTGGGAGGTTTGGTTTTCTTTTCCCCTTTGATTTCTTTAAAATGAACTTATTTGACTTTTTCTTTTATAAACCATTGATTTAATGAACTTACTTTTTCAGAATTTTGGGTCAAGAACAGATACGGTGTTTTGTGGTGTATTTGATGGACATGGGCCATTAGGTCATAAGGTTGCAAAGAGGGTGAGAGATTCACTTCCATTAAAGCTAAGTGCACATTGGGAAGTTAACCTTAAAGATAGCAATGATGTTCTTAAAGAGATCATCATGGGAAGCCTCAACTCTGAAGGGACATCCGTTAATTCACCTTCACCCTTTGAAGAAACCGATAAGAACCCTGAAATCTTTCAAACCCTAAAGGAATCATTTTTGAAGGCGTTCAAAGTGATGGATAGAGAGTTGAGTATGTATGCAAATATTGATTGCTTTTGCAGTGGGACAACCGCAGTCACGTTGATCAAACAGGTGAGATGTCATGTTTCAGGATGTGGAGGGCATTTACGTCTTTTTCCACTTACAAGATATCAAGAACAAGTATCTTTTGCATTCACACCTTTTTGGGTTTGACAAAAATTGCAACTTTTTGTCCTATTCACATCATGTCAAATACAGTACAACCTGTCATGTCATGTCTATGACAAACACAGTACAACCTGCTCTGTTTGGGCTTTAGGGTTATGAATATAATTTTAAAAAAATGGTTTCTTGTTTGGTTATAGGGTCAACATCTTATAATAGGAAACATTGGGGACTCGAGAGCTGTATTATGTACAAGGGACAAAAACGACTCTCGTGTTGCAGTTCAATTGACAGTGGATCTAAAACCAAATCTTCCAGGTTTCTCTCTCTTTTCTCTTTGTTTCTTTGTTTACTGTGGACTATTTAAGAATTGCATATTTAAAGAAATATAAAAGAAAGAAATAGCAACGTACTTTTATAGGTTCATTTATTTGTGTATTTTAGCATTCTTTTTTAATTTCTTTCTAATTTCTATTGTCACGTTGTAATTTCAATTTATTCTTATTAAATTATGTACTTTGAAAAAATCTTCCTAATTAAAAGGCAACTAGTAGTAGTTTATTTCCATTGATTTGTTTATTATATTTATAGCATCTTACTTTCATTTCTTCCTATTACATCATTATACTTTCATTTCTTCATATTAAATCATTATATTTTGAAAAATCTTCCTAATTAAATGCAACTAGTATCAGTTTACTTCCATTGATTTGTTTGTTATATTTATAGCATCCTACTTTCATTTCATCGTATTACATCATTATACTTTGAAAAATCAATCAATTTATAGAAATGTCATCCAAATACAAACCAATCTTCAATAAGAAAAAAAAAAATTCAAGTACAATGCTATAATCAGATAGATTCCCCAACATACAAATACAATGCCTTAATAAGAAACGGGCTTTTGTCTTAAAAGTCCTTAAGTTTGTCAAAATGTAACGGTTTTGTCCCTGTGACGATTTTAGGCGTGTTAATGCCTAAAGTTTACCAAGATTTTTTCATTTTTGCCTTTAAGTTTACAAATTTGCACAAAAAACCTTAAGTTTACAAATCTTTTATGTTTTTACTCTTTAAGTTGTTTTCCAAATTTGACATGAAAGTCCTTAAGTTTGTCAAAATGCAACGGTTGTGACGATTTTAGGCATGTTAATGCCTAAAGTTTACCAAGATTTCTTCATTTTTGCCCTTAAGTTTTACAAATTTGCAAACAAAAACCCTTAAGTCTACAAATCTTTTATGTTCTTACCCTAACTATGTTCTCCAAATTTGACATGAAAGTCCTTAAGTTTGTCAAATTTTGTCGGTTTCGTCCCTAGAAACCTGCTATTACATGTAACAATCGCAAAAAAATAATAATAAAAAAATAAAAATAAAAAAACTTGGCAAACTTTGGGCATTAACGAACAAAAAATCGTCACACGGACAAAACCAACAAAATTTAACAAACGTAAGGACTTCAATGTCAAAAAGAGTGTTGTAATACATAAATGAATGAAAGTAGGTTGCTATTTCTTGCATATTTAGTTATGTTTTCTTTTAAATGCAGCGGAAGCGGAGCGTATCCGTAAATGTAAGGGGCGTGTGTTCGCCTTGAAGGATGAACCCGAAGTGGCTAGGGTTTGGCTACCTAACCATGACTCACCAGGGTTAGCCATGGCTCGTGCTTTTGGTGATTTTTGTCTTAAAGATTTTGGTCTCATTTCTGTCCCTGAAGTCTCATATAGGCGCTTAACCGATAAAGACGAATTCATTGTCTTGGCAACAGATGGGGTATTATTATTACTCAACCCCTCTTTTATATCCCATTAAGTCATGTCTGAATAAATGATGTTTCTTCTAAATGGAAGAAACGGCAATGTTCGTTTCCAAAAAAAAAATGTTCTATCATCGTGCTTTCATTTCTTCTTATTACAACACTGTACGTGCAAATTATTTCTTTATGAAGGCATTGTGCTTTGAAAAATCTACACGGTGTTTTATAGTAGTAGGGTAACAGAAACCTGCTACCTTTTAAACCGCTTTACCTTGTTGCTATAAACAATCGTGTAGATTCTTCAAACTACAATGTCCTCATAAAGAAATAATTTGCACGTAAAAGGTTGTAACAAGAAGAAAAAATGAAAGTACAATGATGCAATAAAGGGTTTTTGCATATACCATCAAGCGTTTTCAAAATTCAAACTACTTAGATTTTGAAAGTACAATGGTGTTACCCTATTGCTATAAAAAACCGTGTAGATTTTATTTTTTTGGTAACTCGTTCTTTCTGTATTAAGTCAAAAAGAAACAACAACCATTCAGATAAGTTAACTAACAAATTATTTATTTTTATTTTTTTGAGTAGATTTGGGATGTGCTTACAAATGAAGAAGTGATTGAGATTGTGGCATCAACCGATGCGCCTTCTCAAGCGGCTCAAGCCGTGGTGGAGTCAGCGGTTCGAGCCTGGCGGCAAAAGTATCCGACTTCTAAAGTCGATGACTGCGCGGTTGTTTGTCTTTTTCTCGGATTGGACACATCAGCAACAAAGCGGGACCCGGGGAAGAACGCGGAGGAAGAAGAGTCATCATCCACAATGAATATGGAAACGGGAAAAGACTGGTCTGCCCTTGAAGGGGTGTCTCGTTTGAACACATTACTAACCCTGCCAAGGTTCGATGAAGAAAACCATGAACCGGGGGACAATGGGAAGATTTAAGTGTGGGTATTATCGTCATTTTGCGTTTTTGTCCATGTTTTTGTTTCAAGATTGTAAAGGTTTCAACAACAAACAAAAAACAGCCTCGTAAGGTGTGGTCTGGTTATTGAAGAACCCCGGCTGTTTTAGAGGGTTGGGGATATTGTTTATTTTTGTTCTCTTTCGGGAGGGTAGAATGGGAATTTTGTGAAACCAAATCTTGTCTTTTTTTTTTTTGTTGTTGTTTCAGGATTGTGTGAATTGTCAATTAAATGTTATGTTGATTAAATTTTATAGTTAAATCATCAATGTTATATCAAAATCTACATGAATAGTGTGTTTATAAGTGCTTAAATACGAAAAACATGAATGGAGATACTAAATGATGAGGAAGCCTATGTTTATCGCCTATCTGGCAAAAAAAATGCAATTTTTTCTCTCATCTAAAAAGGTGAAACAAGATGCTGATATAGACTGTTTTTTATTTATCATATGAGAAAAAAACATAACAACCATGACCATCAAGAATAACATAGAACACTAAACATCGGGTATGCTCTTGAGCTGAAATTCTGGAAGGTTACAATCTTAGTTGTATTTTCTTTACACCAAATGTTATCTAAACAAAGTATTGTCGAATGATGTTTAAAAAATATTTGAGAAATGATTGAGAAATTGAAAAAGATAGGATTTAATGGGAAAACAACTCAACGTGATTTCTCTGACTTTCTCTGTTAAGTTATTTTTTGTATTAAGTAAAAAAGAAGCATCCATAAATGAGGCATCACTTCAATATTTGTTTTATGAAGCTTACAATTATAAAAAGAGAACTTGCCGATATGGGACACTAACACACCCCAAGATACAAAGGCTCGATGAAATTCAACTAGAAGTTTCGAGTCCCTAAACTAGGTTGCAATATGATTTGTGAAGTCCTAAATTACTTCTAAAAGAGCCTTAAAAGAGAGTGTACTCTCTCTCTCTCTCTCTCTCTCTATATATATATATATATATATATATATATATATATATATATATATATATATATATATAGAGAGAGAGAGAGAGAGAGAGAGGTTTTTTTGAAAACCAAAAGATTTATAAGAACTTACGAACTCATAATCAACTCATCATTTTTCAAAACCAGAAACACAAATCTTCTCCAAATGGTGCGTCTAAATCATATCTAGGTTCAAAAAAATTGACAGAATTTTTTTTTTTGGGTATTTTTGGAAATGTGGATTTATGCACAATCAACAGTCCATAAGACTGTTGATTATGCTAATCAACAGTCCATATAACTTTTGATTGTGCATACATGCAAATTTCCAAAATGAATTAAAAAATTTGTCAAATCTTTTTTTAGCCTAGGAATGGCTTAGACGCATCATTTGAAGAAGATAGAAATTCATATATATATATATATATATATATATATATATATATATATATATATATATATATATATATATATATATATATATATAACAAAACTATTTGTTTTCTAAAATTACTATTGATAATTACTCGCGTTAAATGGTATCAGAGCCAAGAAAAGTTTTTGGAGTGGTTATGCATGATATATTTATTTCAAATTTATTTAATTTTGGTTTAGTATCCTATAAGAAATTTATAAGTTTGAATAAGCATGATTCAGAGACAAAACCAGTGATTGGTTGGATTAGCGTAAAGCGCGCAGATAAGGACGTAAGTCGCAGTGCCGGACCACAATCATCGTCGGGACGATTCCCCTCTGCTTACCATTATTAAAACAAGTAAGTTTTCTTATAGAATTTTAAAGCAAAATTAATTAAATATGAGTAAATTTTCAGGCATACTATCCAAAAAATATGTTCCTGGTAAAAATATCAACAATGAACAAGATAATGATGATAATCAAATAAATTCTATTGAAGAAACCGTTAATAACATAGAACAAAGTTTGAATAATTGGACAATACCTAAAACTAATATTAATACAATATATAGAATAGAAACTTTTGATTATTTTCAAGGTTATTCTATTAAAATGACAAAACAAACTTTGTCTATTGGTCAAAACCAACAAAATTTATATTTGTTATCATCACGATCTATTCTAGAGCATAGAACGAAATATAAATTTTTACATGTCGGTTTAGTCCAAATTGTTATCAAGCCTCTATTTAGAATTGGAATAGATGCCCCTGTTCTCCTTATTTTAAGAGACAAGAGACATAAAGATTTTCAAAATTCTATTTTAGCTATGGCTGAAACAAATATTGTTAATGGACCTATTTATTTCAATTGTTATCCAAATTTCTCTGTAGGACTATTTGATAAAAATATTTTAGATACTTTGGTTTTAACTATAGAAACAAAAAATTTAGAATTTAAAGATGATACAAAGCCTTTAGCAATAATTTATCGTGTTTGTTACAAAACTATGACAACTACACTTGAACCAAAAACACGTTTATCAAGTCCTAGAAATGAAACAATTATTTTTGAAGCGAATACTAATCATACCAAAGTTCACACACCAAAAAGATTAAAATGGTCTGATATAACTCAATCATGTAATTGGAACTTACAAAATGTTATTGATCCAAAACCATTAGACTCTTCAAAACAAATCTCAAATATTATTGAATATAATGATGGTTCTGTAGATATAAAATTTTCTTCCTTAAATATTTCATCATCCAGATTATCAACTTCTTTTATCCCAGAAACAGGCTCTTCAAAATCTTCGTTATTAAAGTCGAGATCTTTAAAACTAAAAACTATTGACTATACTAATTCTATTCCCAAACCATTATATCAAGATGATCAAAATAGTGAAAATAGTCTTCCTAGTCCTACTAAATCAGGTTTTATTGATGAACTTCAAAATTTTAAACAACAATTATGAGTTCTAAAATACAAATTAATTGTTCACAAAATAATACGCTTTGGGCTAATATGTTAAAAAGGCATTGGAAGATAAATTCTAATATATATGCAAAACCATTCAACATTTAGAAGAAACTAGAACTCATGAAAATTATAATTTATACAAAATACCTCCATATACTAATAAATATAATAAACAAATAGAAAAAATTTCTAGGCTAAAGATAGGAATAAAAAAAATACGAAAAATCAAGAAGTCATAATTTAGAATCGATAAAGCATATTTCTTCAGTCCTAACAAAAACAACATGTTAAAATGAATTTCTCGAATTTAGAATATCAAGTTGATTTTGATTACTTAAAAGATATTGAGTATTATAAAGATTATAACAATAAAAAAAGAGCTTGGCACGAAGAAAATTTTTCATACTACTTAAGATTTCTCCATTTAGGTCTTTGGGAAGATTATGTTTTATCAAATAAAATTCATTCTCCTTTTTTTCAATGGTTTGAATTAATTTATGCCCCTAAACATAAAATAAATTACCCATTTAAAAATGATTCTATCACTCCCATTTTAGAGAAAAAAATATAAAGATATTATTTCTAATAAAGAAATTATTGCTAATTTTCCACCAAAAGGAGAAATTATTATTAACGATATGTTTATTGCAACTCCTTTAGTTCAAGCCCCAAATCAATTAACTACTGAAAAGGGTCTTCAAAAAATTATTTACCAAAATAATTATGCAAATGAAACCTTATCTAGTATTACTGAGCATTTAGTTAAATTTGAAGAAAAAAATTTCAAAGATAAAAACGTTAATAAGCAAGATATGGCAAGCACTAGTAATTTAAGTTTTGTTCCTTGCCAAATCGATGGTAATTTTAATCTAGGAAATACAGATTTAATTAACGAATTAGAAAAAAAACTTTCAAAACTTCATATCTCAAACACTAATAATATTAATACTCTTACAAATGAAGAATCTGAAAATAGTGATATTAATAGTGAAACAAATTTGGAAACTCTTGCTCAACAATTTGATACAAATGATGATATTAATCAACTCACTAATGACTTTTCAAATCTTAATAAAATTCATCAATCAAAGCAAAGCACTGTCGGAAAAAATCCAAAACCAACCATAAGAAATTATTCGAATAGACCCTCTCTTCCAGATGTTCAACTTGAAGAACGAACTTTTCAATTTGATCGTTCTCAATATGATGGTAATTTTGTTTATGAATGGAATATTGATGGCCATTCTGAACATCAAACTATGAATATTGTACAAGAAATGACTATGGCTGCTAATGCTTATAAAGCTCATAATAACACTCAACTCCAAATTGTTAATATTATTACTTCTGGTTTTACTGACAGTCTTAAAGGCTGGTGGGATTTCTATATTTCACAAGAAGAAAAAGATTATATTTTATCTGCTAAGAAAACTATTATAAAACAAGAAAATAATCAACAAATACAAACGTTTGAAGATGATATGGTTAACACTTTAATATTTCCTATTATCAAAAACTGTGTAGGAGATCCTACTACTTTTCAAGAAAAAACTTCAGAAATTTTAATGAATTTACATTGCAGAAAACTTACTGATTTTAGATGGTATAAAGATAATTATCTTGTTAAAGTTTTTTCAAAACCTGATTGTAAAGAGTCTTATTGGAAAGAACGTTTTATTGCTGACATTCCAAAACTCTTTGCAGAAAGAGTTAGACAAAAATTAAGAGAAAATTTTAATAATACCATCCCTTATCAAAATTTAACTTATGGAGATTTAGTAAACTATATTAATAAAGAGGGATTAGCAGTTTGTGTTGATCTTAGGTTTAAAGAAAAACTAAAAAAAGATAGAATTAACAGTAAAAATGAATTGGGAAATTTTTGCCAACAATATGGTTATCAGCCCTTAAATGGTCCGTCTACTTCAAAATCTAAACTATTTAAGAAAAGATCTTCAAAATATTCCAGGAAAAAGAAATATAATCTTCCAGAAAATTATAAAAAGGGCAAAGATTACGCTTCGAAATCTAAAAAAACTTATAGACCAAATTATAAAAAATCTAAAAGAAAATCAAAAGATATTATTATTTGTCATAAATATGGGTGTAATAGTCATACAGCTAATAATTGTTATGCTAAGACAAAAATAAATGAGTTAAATGTCTCTGAAGATTTGAAAGAACAAATAAGAAAAATTATTTTAAATACTGATTCAGATTCCGATGAAAGTATTTCTGATTTTCAAACAAATGATTTAAATATTCTCGAAAAATACTACTTCAAGTTCAGAAGATTCTGATATTTGCGAGTGTATTGGTAAATGTCACTGTAATAATTTAATCAATGTAATTACTAGTAGTTCCATTAATGTTCTTTCACAAGATGATAAAGATCTTTTAAACTCTCTTGATTCTATAAAAGATAAAAATATCCAAGAATTGTTAATAAAACAGATGCTTAATAAAACTAATAGCATAACTCCTGCTAATAATGAAAAATTTAATTTAAAAAATATATATGAAAGATTTATTGAAGCAAAACCAATTTCTATGCAAGAACTTCAAGAAGAATTAAAAATAGTAAAACAAGAAATAAAAAATAAAATTTTAATTTTAGAAAAGGAAAAACCTTCTACTTTTAAAAACAAAAATATAGAAATTAATAACGAAGAAGAAAATAAAATTGAAAATGTAACTATTGGTAAACTTATAAATAATCAAGTTTCTCAAAAATGGAACACTCAAATTACTTTAGTCAAGGATAATTTTAAAATCAACCTAACTGCTTTAATTGATAGTGGTGCTGATATGAATTGTATTCAAGAAGGAATTTTTCCTACACAATTTTATGAAAAAACTGCATCTAGACTTACTGGTGCCGAAGGTACAAAATTAATTGTAAATTATAAAGTTTCCGATGTTCATATTTGTAATGACCAAGATTAATGTTATAAAACTCACCTAATTTTAGTAAAAGATCTCTCTTTTCCTTTAATTCTAGGAACGCCTTTCATTACAAAACTATATCCTTTTATGGTTCATGATGATTGTATAAGAACCAATGTTTTTGGAAAGGAAATTATATTTAAATTTTGTGAACCTCCTCTATATTCAACGATTAATGTCCTTAATTATAAAACGCAAAAAGCCAAATATCTTATTAACGAAATAAATAATGTTCGAATAACTAATCAATTAAATGATAATAATATTCAAAATAAAATAACAGGTTTAAAATTAAATTTTGAAAAAAAATGTTTGTTCTAATATTCCTAATGCCTTTTGGAATAGAAAGCAACATATTGTAAAACTACCATATATAAAAAAATTTCAATGAAAAGGATATTCCTTCAAAATCTAGAGTCATTCACATGAATAATGAATTAGAAAGTCATTGTAAAAATGAAATTCATGATTTAATAAATAAAAAACTCATAAGACCTTCTAAATCACCGTGGTCTTGTTCAGCATTTTATGTTATGAATGTCGCAGAATTAGAAAGAGGATCACCAAGATTAGTTATCAATTATAAACCTTTAAACAAAGTTTTAGAATGGATTCGTTATCCTATTCCTAATAAACGAAATTTTCCAAAAAAGCTTTATGATTCAAAAATATTTTCAAACTTTGATATGAAATCAGGATTTTGGCAAATACAACTTCATGAGGAAGATAAATACAAAACTGGTTTTAATGTTCCCTTTGGGCATTTTGAATGGAATGTAATGCCTTTTGGATTAAAAAATGCTCCTTCTGAATTCCAAAATATTATGAATGATATCATAACTCCTATAAATAGTTTTGCTATTGCTTATATTGACGATGTCCTAATTTTTTCAAAATCAATTGATCAACATTTTAAACATTTAAATCAATTTCATGATTTAATTTATCAAAATGGTTTAGCTGTCTCTGCAGCAAAAATGCATTTATTTAAAAATGAAATTCGTTTTTTAGGACATGATATTGTCAAAAACACTATTAGACCTATTACAAGAAGCTTGCAATTTTCTACTAAATTTCTAATGAAATTAAAGATAAAAAAGCAACTTCAATGATTTTTAGGATGCTTAAATTATATCCATGATTTTTTCAAAGATTTAGGGATCATATGTAAACCGCTTTATAATAGATTAAAAGACAATCCTGAACCATGGACTCAAAAACATACATATATAATTAAATATATAAAACAAAAGGTCCCTACTTTGCCATGTTTAAATTTACCTCATCCCGATGCCAAAATCATAGTTGAAACCGGTGCTAGTGATATTGGATTCGGAGGAATTTTAAAACAAAAATTTGTTAACTCAACTAAAGAGAAATTGGTTCGATATTACTCGGGTGCATGGAATGATACACAGAAAAATTATTCAACTGTCAAAAAAGAAATTTTATGTATTAAGAAAATTGTTTTATGTATTAAGAAATTTGAAGATGATTTATTTATGAAAAGTTTTTTTTATTAAGAATAGATCGTCAATCTGCATGTAACACCCAAAGTTTTGAAGGCCAAGAAAAGAAAGGAAACCCCAACTTTAAGGAGGGACTCAGCGAGTCCAGGAGGAACTCGGCGAGTCCGAGCGGGATCCGGGTCGAGGAGTAAGTGACCGACTCGGCGAGTCGACCAAGGAGACTCGGCGAGTCTGGTCTGTACGAGGAAAACCCTAAATTCGGGGCTTGGAGCCTATTTAAGCGCCTCATTCTCTTCCCTAGGGTTCCTTTACTTCCTCTTTAGCCCAGAATGTTGAACCCTAGCCGCCATATCCATTGATTGAGCCAATTGTTGCCTTGAAGAGTGCATTAAAGCTTGGAGAAGGAAGAAGGAGCTTGAAGGTGCAAGGAGGGGGCTATAGATCTGGGATTGGGAAGATATTTCTGAGCATTTGAAGGTATTAAGTCATTTCCCTTCCTTTAGATCTATTTTGGTGGTGAGTTTTGGGGCTTTTTAGCCATGATTAGTTGTCCAATCGAGTTAGAAGCCGGATCTGGAGTTGCTACTTCAGATCCAAGCATATTATGGTTTAGAGAAGCATAAAGTTTCAGCCCTTGAGTTGATTGTGGAGCCTCTTTGCCTTAAACCCTAGTTTATGGTATATTTTGCCTAGATCTTCATCTCTACACGTAAAGTTTGCAACTTTACGTGAGGAATAGGATTGGGAAGGGTATATCTACAGTTTGGAGTCCATGCATGACTCAAAAGTCCTCTGCATGTATGTAGATCTAAATGGACTCGGCGAGTAGCATGAAGATGAGGAGGAACTCGACGAGTGGGATGAACAACTCGTCGAGTCGGATGAAGTTGGTCATGAACTCGACGAGTTGGAAGAATAACTCGGCGAGTGGGTTGAAGGTTGCCTTGGACTCGGTGAGTCTATTTTTGGACTCGGCGAGTCAGGTCGCGAAACCCCCAAACCCTTCGAGTTGAGACTTGAATCAGTGAGTCGGGTGGAGACTCAGCGAGTTGGCAGGACAGGACTCAGAAATTGTTGGACTCGGCGAGTCATGGACTGACTCGGCGAGTCGAGTCGCAAATAGAAGGACCCTGAGCATATGAACTCGGCGAGTCAGTAGGTGGACTCGGCGAGTAGGGTTGACCTGGAAGGTTGACTTTGACCAGGACTTTGAATTTGGCCAGAGTTGATTTGATTGTCTTTTGGGGGTCAGTTAGAGTAAGTGTTGCATTGATATTGATAGCTCGGGGAGCTAGTGGAGCAGGAGTTCAGTGAGTTGTCGGGCAGCAGCTAGTGGGATCATCAGCGAGTTCATCCAGTGCTGGTGAGTTTCCTTCCAGTAGGAACGGGTCTAAGGCCACAATGTCAACCCGTTCAATTAGTAGTAGTTTCCGGACTTTGGTCTGATGCAGTAGTTAGTATGTTTGATGCCTTCATGGCTCAGACAGGTTTGCGTGTTATGTGTTTCGGGTTATGGCCCGCAGCAGCATGCAGTATATGTTGTTGTGTTAGTTGATATGTTTATGCTATGCTATGTTCAGTAGTTCCGGACTTCTGTCCGATGTAGTCAGTTCCGGACTTCGGTCCGATGCAGCTAGTCTCGGACTTCGGTCCGATGCAGGAGGCAAGGCCTCAGTAGTTCCGGACTTCGGTCCGATGCAGTTTCCGGACTTCGGTCTGATGCAGAGGGCAAGGCCCTGGTTAGTTCCGGACTTCGGTCCGATGCAGTTTCCGGACTTCGGTCCGATGCAGTGGGCAAGGCCCAGTATGTGCTTTATATGTTATTGTATGGTATGTGGTAGTTTGGGGGAGCTCACTAAGCTTCGTGCTTAAGGTTTTTAGTTTTGGTTTCAGGTACTCAGTTTTCAAAAGAGGAGCTCAGAGAGGTTGCAATGCACACACCATAGTCAGTTAGCCTGGGAATGTTTTACTCTGATAATGAGATTATGTTTGAATTAATACTCGAAAATTATGTTATGACTTATGATACAATTTTATAAATATGGTTTTAGTAATGTTTTAAAAGAAATTTTTAGTCGTGATTTTTGGGTCGTTACACTGCAAAAACTATTTTAGAAAAAGATGTAAAAAATATTATTTCCAAGCAAATTTTTGCTCGTTGGCAAGCCCTCTTAGGTAACTTTGATTTCGAAATAGAATTTATAAAGGGAGAAAATAATTCGCTTCCTGACTTTCTTTCTCGAGAATTTTTGCAGGGAAAATGAGTTCGTCGTCCTCTTCCAAACATGATGACAAGAAGCCAGTCTCTCAAAAGCTAGTTCCATTTCAAAATCAAAATCGTTTTTCTCCTTTAAATCCTACTTCTAAGAATTCACAACTTTATTCTAATATCCTTCAGTCAAAACTTGTTACTCCAAAAGTTACTTCAACCCACACAATAAGCCCTTTTGCAAAACCTATCACTCCTCAAACTCAAAAATCTGTTACTCCTAGCCCTTCTACAAAAACTCCTTATGTTCTTAATCCAAATTTCCTAAGAGTTCAAATTCTTGAATATTTTCAAATCCATAAGTTACATCAAGGTTTTCATATTCTCACAAATCATCTCTTTGGACAAGGGAAAACCTTTTATGTTGATTCATATAAAACCCGAGAATATTATCAAGCTATTCTGCAAGAATCTGGTTCAGTCAATTTTGTTCATCGTTCTAATTCAAAAGAGGGAAACATTGATTTTAGCAAAGCTCATATTATCAAAATCATTTCTCCAGAGAGTTGGGTTCCAAACCTTCACTCTGAAAAACCTCTTATAACTTATCCTGCTTATCCCATATTTTCTTACTATGATTATCAAGATGCCTGGACTAAGGCATTCTTTACTCAAAATTATTCACACTCATGGTTTATCTTCTTTAATTTGAACTTCAATTGTGAATATCCAAGATGGTTTATAAATTGGTACAAATATATGGGAATTCTTCCAAATTGTTTACCAAAAGAAATTTACGCTGGATATCTCAAATTTAAAGAATTGTTTATTCAACAAATTCCAGAATTTGAATACATGTTACAATTCACCATGATATTTAAAGTTCCATGGATAATGTCTTGGACTTTTCATTATCAAGAAGCAAAGGATTCCTCTCCTCCCTGGCTTAATCGCCAATTTCGCTCAAAATGGTGGGATAAAATGAAGATTTCTCAAGCCAGTGAACAAGCAGTAATTTAACATTATCAAGAAATGTATATTCAAAAACCAGAAGTTGAAGCCACTTTTATCAACAGTCTTCCCAAAAGTGATGTGGATCTAATTGCAAGAATTAAAGATGCTGCTACCTCTTCCCCTGAAGAACTTCAAAAATTACTTCAAGAAATTCGCCAAACTCCATCAGTTTCTGACGATTCTCCAAAATCTATAAAGAATGATTTATTTGAAGACGCTCAAGACCCTTTTGATGATCCTTATGAAGAATAAGAAATCATTATCCATAAATTTGATGTAATACCTTAAATGTAGGATATTTTGTTTCTTCTATTATCAAAATTTCGTTTTTCAAATACGAATGCATATATACTGTGTATGTATTCATGTATTTATGTATAAACAATTATTATCAAAATTATTATCAAATCTATGATCAATGATGATATGAAGACAAAAAAAAAACTTTAGAAGATGCTCTATAATGGCTTGCTTTATCAAAAGAAGATGGTCATTGATTACAAACGACAATTGCTTCAAAAGATGAATGACAACCACTTTCAAGGACAACCACTTACAAGTAATTATTTCTATTGATTGGCCATGGGTTCTTACGGCAAAAATATTACTAGATGATTTCAAGACTTTGAGGACTCCAAGATGATTATAAATAGAGACTGTCCTTTAGTTAAAGACACAAGAAAAAATTCATTCTCTAAAAAATGTTCATCCCATGTCTAAAAAATCTCCAGGAGTCTCTTTTTCTACTAGTAGATGTTCAAAGTCTTTAGATTTTCAAATAATTCTTTCTCCAGAAGTATGTACTGATTGTAATTCAAGAAGGCATTATCTAAAATATTTTATCGTTGTATTTATTTCTCTATGATAATTTCATTTCGAGTTATTCTAACTATTAATTCTACAAGATTTGAAATTTTTGTTAAAATAGTACTCGTTTTTAATAATCAAATTAACCAAATTCATGCTTAAATCATTTAATTATGTCTAACAAAATCTTGATGAATTGTATTCCTAATAGAAATATTCTTTTAAAAATACAGCAAATCCAAGAATCTATAAATAACTCCGAGCAAAATCTTAAAGATTCTTATAAACCTACTAATCTAGGTACAATTTTAAACAATAATCATATTCATGATGCTAGACGGCTCATAAGAGCAAGTATTAAAATTCGTTACAAACAGATACGTTATCTAAAAACAAAACTATTTGTTTTCTAAAATTACTATTGATAATTACTCGCATTAAATGGTATCAGAGCCAAGAAAAGTTTTTGGGGTGGTTATGCATGATATATTTATTTCAAATTTATTTAATTTTGGTTTAGTATCCTATAAGAAATTTATAAGTTTTAATAAGCATGATTCAGAGGCAAGACCAGTGATTGGTTGGATTAGCGTGTATATATATATATATATATATATATATATATATATATATATATATATATATATATATGACAACGTCTAGCCAATATGAGATACTAACAAACATCATATTATTTGTGACATTGTGATTTATCTTCCCATGTTATTAACATGACAAATCATAATGGATGCCAAATAGCGAACATTACAACCATATAAAATAAACAAAAATAAGTAAGTTCAAAGTTAAAGGACCAGACTATACAAATGAAACTTCAACGCTATATTTAATGTTAAGAGTGGACGGTATGGGCAACTCTCAAGTTCATTTTTGTGAGCTGGCAGTGGATAATGGCGTGACAAAGGGGGGGGGGGGGGACACCCCCCTCCCGTTATGTGGGCTTTCGTTGGCGTTGTAACGATTGATAACGCGATTTTTTTCTCCATTTCGACTGTTGAAAAACGATAACATTAAAAAAAATCTTTACCTAAAAATCCATACTATTATTTATTTAATCGCCACTTTTCTCTATTCCACATACTTTCAATACATTTCAAAAAAATGAATTTGTTCGATGATAGTAATGATGATGATATGTTTGTCTCTATGATGTACGAGTATTGCATGAACGTGCTGTACAACCAAATCCAACTCCTCTATTAACCAGACGTGCGGCGTTAAACATAGATCGCGAAGAATGGCACAGATGTCTAGTTCACGATTATTTTGCTGATGATTGTGTCTACCAGCCATGCGATTTCAAAAGAATGTTTCGTTTGTTGAAAAATGTTTTTGTTCGGATGGCCAACGCGTTGGAAAGTAGGTATTGTTTCTTTCAAATATAGTTTTTACATAATTTAAATACATTGTTTCTTTCAAATATAGCTTTTACATATTAAATATATGTTTAGGTGTCACACCCCCGAACCAGACGGCGGAAACGTCCGGGGGCTTGGTGTGACTTCATCTTTGTAGTATCATCACATAGTATATAATTGAAACATAACATCATCATCATCACATGTAATATAACAACATACATTGTTTACATTGAATATTATGTTTGAATATTACATGCCAAAATAGTTAAAGTATGATGAAACAAAATATCCATTAGTTTGTTTGGCTCAACCTGCTTCAACGGTTTCCTGAGAATACAAGTTAATTTAAAAAGGTCAACATAAAAATGTTGGTGAGTTCATAAGCATGTTTGAGAAAATGATTTGTATAATTTTGTAATCACCAGAAAATCCTATATTTTCTGAAAAAAATTTAGTATGTTTGTGAAAATGATTTGTATGACTTTGTATCGCCAGAAAAATCTTGTATTTTCTGAAAACAATTCAGTATGTTTGTGTGCGATCTTGTATTAATGCATGTGTGTTATTGTTTACTAGTATGCATAAGAGCATGAAGAAAATGTAAAGAGAATGAACAGAGAATGCCCCCAGACAACCCTATGTTGTCTGTAAAAGAGAATGTTGGTATACCAACCCCCGAGGTTGAGTACCGGTGCGAGTATGTTCCCGAGTAATCTAATTAGAAAAGAGAATGGTCTCCCATATATTTATAACGTTAATTCCTCTAAGTGATTCGTTATAACCATACTAGATAATGACAAATTCGCTTGTCTTGGCGTTGTTGAACGCCGACGGAAAATAGAATAAGTTTTTTGTCACCCTAGACTGGCCTAGTCTAACTGTAGCGAACAGCTCAGGTGTGGGGTGTGTCACAGCCCAAAACCGAGAATGGCGGAATACGTTCTGGGGTAGAGGACGTCATGTACAGTATCATAACAATGCATAATAGTAAGAACAAGCAACAACATCCATTGCATTAATATAGTAATCGTAATACAAGCGTGTTCTGTACAGTTTGATAGACACCAAAAAGTATAATCAAGATAAAGAGGAGTCCTGTATGTGCTCCGTCTTCTCAATATTTGCATCTGTACCTGCCTACTGATAACCTGAGAATACAAGTTATTTTGAAAACGAGTATCAGCATAAAGTTGGTGAGTTCATAAGTCTTTAGTGTCATTGCTTGTATAAAAGTGTTTACAATCATGTAATATAATATCATTTCTCAAGTTTTTGAAAATAGTATGATCCTTAGAAAATCCTATATTTTCCAGTAAAAGTAGTCTTCTACCAAGACTCGGTTATTTATAAGTTTAATTCTCTGAAAATGTAAAAGTTTTCCCAGTGGAACTATCAGTATGAAAATACAATTTTAAATTCCGTTCATATAAAGAAATCGGGAAAAATAGGGTTTTACCCCAGCAGTGTCACTGCCAGCTGAATATAGTAGAGATGCAAACTCCAAATAGTATTATATATATATATATATATATACACACACACACACTTCGGGGAGTCCGTTTTACCTTTAATTCTTAATGTGTTACTTAAGGTCTGAATGTGAACTCGTATGTAACCATGCTGAGTGATAATAGAATGACAGTTGACCCTCCAGGTCACACGTAGTGTAGTGATGTTTTGTCACCCCTGGGCCTAGTCGGCTCAGACTGTAGCTAGCAGTCGGGATGTGGAAGTGTCTGTCCCATATAGATCTATACACATAGTGTTTGCTCTCCGTCCAGGAGGCTCTAGTTACACGGTGATCGCATAGTGGAGTGTCGTATCGAGAAGTAGTGTATCACATTCTATTTAGTATGTTGTCTCATAATTAGAGTATAATGTACTTCTTAGTATAATGTATTGAATGTTTGTTCTCTTGTATAGTATATAGTATTCTCTTCGTATAGTGTATAGGGTTCTCTTCGTATAGTATTTAGTATGTATAATCTCATAACTGTACTAACTATAGTGAGTATCATAGTAACAATAGTAATGAGTGGTAATCCTTAACTATACCTATTATAGTTAAAATAGAGATGTTAGTTGAATGCCTTTGATACACAAAGGTGTTGAACTGAAGTGAAGACCTTTATATCCAACACGAATATATATGATATATAACTAAGAATTCAACGACAGTCGGACAGATAACAGAGTACCCTAAGTCCACAATCAAACAAGAACAGGAAATAAGGTGAGCTATCAGTTCTAAGTCCTTCAATCCTTACTTATATAAATATATTGGTGTAGATATGCTTTGGAAATAGAATAAGTTTAAAAGCATTGAAAAATAGTTTTAGAACAATTAAACATGAACATGAGTTTGATAAACGTTTAAAACAACTTTGTTGGCAAGGTAATTTGAAAGTATAGAAAATCCTTTTGGTAACAAGTTATAAATCACATGTGATTGATACTATAACTTGTTTGATTCAACTTGTATCCCCCCCATAAAAGCATTTAAAACATTTAAAAGGTTGATTAAGGGGTATGAACTCACCTGCAGTGAGTGGAGTGGATGGGATTGTCGGGTAGGATGCTAGGTGTCAAACGAGGACTTGAACACACACGTGGATCCTATGTAACATGTAGTGATACATAATTGTATCTAATTAGACATTTAATCACTAATTAAGTAAGTAAAGACCCTCTAATGCATGAAAATACCTTGTTTCAAGTGCTAGGGGTGTTAAGGGTTGCATCTAAGGAGAGTATAGTCTCACTTTGGAGTTTACTCCTCAAATGGTAGTACCTAGGAGTGTTTACGGTTTTTGAACCATATCCCCCATGAGTTTATGGTCGTAAACTCATGGGAGTGGTGTATTTGTGTGCTTTAAGGCTTCATGTTTCACAAAGAAAGGTTCTAGGGTTGATTCAAGGGCTTAGGAAGTGGTTAGGGCATGAATTGCCTACTTTTTGGAGTTTACGGTCCTTGGACCATTTTTGGGGAGTTTACTACCGTAAACCCATGAGTTTACGGCAGTAAACTCATGGTTACTCTATCCACTTCGAGTTTTGGGGTTCATAGATCATTCAAGCAAGTTGCTAGTCCATAAGTCATGCTAGAGAGGGAGTTAGGGCATCAAAACCCCCTTTTTGGGGTGTTTACGGTTTTGGGAGATTCCCAAACCGTAAACACTTGTTCTTGGGGTTTATTCCATAAATTTTCAATCATACTAGGAAGGTAACTAGGTAGGAGTATACTTACTTATATGAAGCTTGTAATAGGGTTTTAAGACCCAAAAACACTAGTGTGTTCTTGGTGATTTGAAGATGCTTGAAGATCTAAGTAGAAATCAAAATCCATGGATGAAAATGATGTATAAACACTAGATTTAGTGCTGTATAAACAAATTTAGAGAGGAAACACTTACTAAGGTGTTGGGTTGTTTTGCCCGGGTACACTTTACTAACGACGACACTTATTTAGTCGTTTCACGTAAATAAATAAAAAATAAATAAAACACCAACTGACTTAAATCCTGCCAAAAATGTAATAAAATATTTTTGACTAATATTTGGAGTGTTTGGATATAGAAATTATACAAATGAAAATTTCGGGTTGTCACAGGGTGTCATCTCCGTATAGATCTATACACAAACCCTCGCTCTCCCTCCAAGAGACTCTAGTTATAACTACAGACTACGATCGTACACTCAATAGGTGTCAACCAACACGTCTCACTAGATCCTTAATCGAATTTACGCGAAGAGAAACATATAAAACACATTCCAGGCCTAAATGAACATGTAAGTGAACGACTAAGTCACACTAAACATGTAAATCATTTCTAGGCACATAAGGAATGAGATATATAACCCTGGCCCAAAATATATATAAAAGGACAACTAAGGCCCATTTCACATGTAAGATATTTACAGGCCCAAATAGCACGCAAATAGTATCAAATGTCCGTCGAGCATGTTAATGGGTCAATGAGGCCCTATAAACATATAAAGAGTATTCAGGACCTATTCGGCGTATAAATGGGTCACTAAGGCCCAATGATATGGGAAAGGAAAAATTAGCCCATTTGTTATATTATTGCTTGTTTTAATTCAATTATTTACCACAATGGCATAAAAGGCCCACTTTTTGTAAAAATGACATTCTTGGCCCATTAAGCCAAAAATTTACAATTAAGGCCCATTTTTGGTAAAAATAGCATTTTAGGCCCCTTTTTGGACAAAAGTTGCATTTAAGGCTAGTTTTTGTAAAAATAACATTTTTAACTTACTTTTGTCAAAAATATCATTTTGGCTTGATTTTTATAAAAATATGTATTTCGGCCCATAATAGATAATTTCATCTCTTTGGCCCAAATTTTTATAATTTCACATCTTTAACCCTTTTTATCAAAAAAATTTGTATTTTTGGCACAACTTTCTTGAAAATGACATTTAAGCTCACAAAAGATCAAATTTTACAATTTTTTGGGCCTAAAATCGTGAAAAGCCCAAATAAGGCCCATTTATGAAAATGTTTACATTTTTAGTCCTTATAAGGTCTCAAATGTCAAATTAGCCATGTTTAGCAAAAAAATCTTTTGAACCCCTTACTAGCCGTGAGTTACACAAATAACCCATTCTTTTTTCATTTAGTCACTTTTAGCCCCTTTTATGAAGTTTTTCTTAGCTTTGAGTAACTTATATGTATTTTAAACCTTTTTCTTGTAAGATAAGTTGAAATAAGTGTTATGTTATACCAATATCATCATCTTTTAGTCGATCTTTGAGTTCATGAAGTTGACAACACCTAAACACATATATAACTAGAAAAACACACATAATCATGCATACACACATAGATCTACACAAAAAAACTTATATTCTCCCCCAAAAACAAAGTAAAAATCGAAAATAGGGGGTATGAACTCACATTGCTTTCAAGTTTTCAGTTTTTTGTGAGGAAATGAGAAGATCTCGACCCTTATGTGTTCTTGAGAAGTATGAAGTTCTAAGAGCATCGATCATGAAATGATGTGGGTTAAGAAGAGATTTTTGGTGTAAACTTGAAGTTAACCATAAAGTCAAACAAGAACTTACCAAAAGTGATGAGCTTTGATGAAGAGTTCTTGATCTTTCACAAGATGCACTCGAAAATTTGGAGATATGGTGGGTGAATTCTTGATGTTCTAGAGAGCTTTTTGGTGGAGTTGAAATGAAAGAAAATGAGAGTGGTGAGACACTCTTTGGCAGAGAGTTAAGAAGAAGAGAGAAGGAGAGGGAAACCTTGCATGGAAGTATGAGATTGAGTAATTACATGAAGTGTATGAAGCTTAATTGCATGAAGGATATTAATGAGGTGTCAAGATCTTAATATGTCTCCATATTTCATTTTTTTAATTGGGCCGAGAATGTGTGACAACCCGAAATCTCTACCTATAAGCCATCTCGATCAACGAAAGTCAGACTCGTTTCTGTTATCGCTTTATTGTGCTCAGAGTCAGTTTGAGAGTCTCTAAGCCTAGTACACTTAAGAGTTGGATGTTGAGAAGTGTTAGCTTGGGATTAGAGGAATGCAATCGAACCAGAAAACTCTTCAAAGGGTGTTCACGACCGCAAACTCGGTTCACAACCGTGAACCCATGATAGGGTCGTGAACCCCCCCCCCCTCATTTTCATCACCATCTTTATGATCTTGAAGAGTTCACGGCCGTGAACCCTTCATAGGGTCGTGAACTCTTCATAGATGGGTCGTAAACCCTTCAAATGTTCATGAATGGGCTATAAACCTTTCATGTGTTCATGGGCCGTGAACACATCTTGGGCCGTAAACCCTTCATGTGTTCATGGGCCGTAAACACATCTTGGGTCGTGAACCCATGGTGGTTTGGCCGTGAACTCCTTTTTATCCATCATTCTTGGTTCTAACACTTCATTGTAAGTGTTTCCTACATCCTAAGGGTGTTTCCTATACTTGTTAGTGGTTTTAGACACTAATTTTAGGCCTATACATGTTAATATGTGCTTAATAGGACCGTATTGTGCTCAGGACTTCACTTAGAATACCAAGCATCCTATCTTTGTCATTCATCCAAGTCATTCACAATCAAGTGAGTTCATACCCCCCATATTTTACAAGCTTTTTAAGGGGGGGGGGTACAAGTAAAAGCACGAGTAATCTTGTGTTTAAAAATATAATTTGGTTTATTATATTTTCCTATCATTAGCACGCATTGAACGTAGAACCTCCTAAACATGATAAACATAGCCACTACTAGATTTGCGGACAGTTTTATAAACATGTTAAGATACAAACTTTGCAAACACAGTTTTCAAAACAGGGAAACAAACTTATGAATTATTAAATAAAAGGTACTATTTTATAAGAACTCATGTTAATAACAAAAGGGGTTTCATAGTATTATCCGTGGATTCGTTGAGAGAACTACAATGTGAGACACGTCTTCTGGGAAGTCTACCCCTTGTAATTAGAGTCTCCTGGAGGGAGAGCGTGAGTTTGTGTATATATCTATACGGGTGTGACAATCCCGCACCTTGACTATTAGCTACAGTCAACCTAGGGTGACAAACGTCATTCAGTTCACGACGTTTGAAGTATGTCGTAATGTTTATCGTCCATAGTATGGTTATAAGAACTCATTGGGGAAACAACAACTCGTTCACGTAATAATGTACTTAACAATCAGTCATCAGGGTTAATAACTAGGGGATTTCTTAGTATATACATCAGGGTGATATGAAATTAACCTCTGATATGTAGTGGGATGTATGACTTCCGCCTTATTCCCTGTTCCTTGTTTGGTTGTGGGTTTAGGGCAGAATCACCCAATCGACTATTCGTTCGATCTCGATTTCTACAACTCGTATGTATTAAGTGATCAGAGGAGGGTATTCACAACAATTTCAGTATACAGAACAATACGTTTTCAACTATTTTTATTTATGTAATAAAACTACTATACATTATTGGTGGTAGCCAGAGTTTTCAAAAAGAACAATTCTTAAACAACATAAGTATGGTAGATACTTGTACTCTTCGATTTGGAACAGATACTTTAATAACTTACACTTAAGGAAAATATAGGATTTTCTAGGATAAACATCAGTACTTTACAGACAATGGGATTATTATTCAATTAACGAATATTCATTATTAATTCTATAAATCCTTAGTCTATACAGCCGAGTTACGTATGAAGAATATCGGATAGGCTGTGGAATGTGTGGTTTCCGCCTCATTCCCTGTTCCTTGTTTGGTTGTGGGTTTAGGGCAGATCCACATAATTAACTATTTGTTCGATATTGGTTTATACATAACTAGTATGAACTAAGTAATTATAGAAGGAATGGGTTTAATCAAGCTTTTCATAAGAAAATATTGGATTTTTTTAGGAACAATATCAACAGATATCAAAGGACCAATACAGTTAAATCTGTAAGTATCTAGTGCATACTTTAGGGTTATATACTTGAAGATCCCACTTGCAGTGGGATATGTGACTCCGCCTCATTTCTTGTTCCTTGTTTGGTTGTAGGCTTGAGGCAGAACCACACAATCGATTGTTTGTCCGATTTGGATTGTATATGATTTGTATACACTAAGTACTCGCAAGAGGAACTAGGAAGAATCATTTGTTTTTACTTAACATTCATTACATAAAAAAAATATAAGGTTTTCTGGAGAAACACAACGCACTTTTTGAAAGAACACAGAATAGTTTTCTAAAACAAAACGCTTATGAACTCACCACCTTAATGTTGATACTCTTTCAAAACCTACTTGTATTCTCAGGACATTAGTAGACAGGTACACGCGTCGGGTTCAAGAAGATGGAGCATAGTAGTTTCGAGTCTTTACTTGTTATTTACTTTTGGAGTCAGCTGTTTATGTTTCGAAAACAATGTAAACATTATACTATTAATACAATGGTTGTTGTTGCTTGGATTACTATTATTCAATTTTTGTGAAACTATACATGACGTCATCTGCCCCCGAACGTTTCCGCCGTTCCGGTTTGGGGGTGTGACAGAATGGGATAGTGTGAGGAGAAATATAGTGCTAGAATTGAATATACTCGAAACTACAAGGTCCAAGGTGGAATTTTTCTACCTATTGGGCCCTCTTAGGGGTTTACGGCCCAAAAGAGTGAATATAATAGGTTTTTAGGCCCATTTAGGTTCAAGAAAACATTTATGGCCCATTAAGGCCCATAAAAATGAAGTGAGTCATTTTAGGCCCAACATGGCCCAAAATACTTTAGCTTGAAGAATGTGGGTCCAATTAGAGCCCAAATAAGGTTCCTTGGCCCAACTTACCCAATTTGAAAGTTTATTGGCCCATTAGGCCCAATATGAGGATCCTAGTCTATAATAAATTTGAACTGAGATTTTTAGGGTTTTCAACCCATAGTTGAATATATGAGATGTATTGTATTAGGTTTTGAACTTCATTCAGAAGTTTTGAATCAAATGGATGATTTTAGTTTAGCATAGAGTATGATATTCGTTTAGAGTACAAGTCTTACAATAGTTGATGTTTACATGAAAACAAAATTTCCTAGCTAAAATGCTAGTTGTGACATTAGATATGAATTTTTCCAAGTGAGATATGATGTTAGAGGTAAGCGATGATTCACATTGTTGCAGAAATGTATTGTTGCAATTAAGCTTATGGCAATGAGAGAGTCGCCTGATCCGATTAACGATTATATGAGAATGTCTGAGAGAACTGCAAGAGAAAGTTTGTATAGATTGACGATAGGTGTTTTCGAAACCTTCGGTGAAGTTAATTTGCGCAAACCTTCGTTGAATGATATACAACAACTATATGTTGCGCATGAAGAAAGACACGGTTTTCCGCGTATGTTTGGAAGCATTGATTACACACACTGGAAATGGAGAATTTGTCTTGTGGTGTAGAAATGCCAGTACACAAGTGGTCATCATGGAGTGCATTCGTTGGTATTAGAGGCTATTGTTTCCCAAGATTTATGGATTTGGAACGTGCTTTTGGAGCTCTAAAGTTGAAATGGCACAACGTTGAACATACGACACGACCATATCAGCTAGACGTTCTACAATATATTATGTATTCATGTACATAATGCATAACATGGTGGTTGAAGATAAATGACTAAATATTGTAGAGTATTCGGCTTTAGAGCTCAGACACATGCAATTTCAACTCGGGACAGTGAAATATTTGCATAGGGTCGTAGATATTCAAGACGCATGAAAATACAAGCAACTTCGAGAAGATTTGACTGGTTTTATGTACGATTGAAATGAAAATGAATAAATTATGGACGAAAATGCAATTTTTTATGTTTTTAAATGTTTTTTTTTAGATTTTTAAATGTTATGTTTAATTAAAAAAGTAGGTTTTATTTAATTAACATGTTTTAATTAAATTTGTTTTTATAAATATAAAAAATTAAATCGAAAAAAATGATGACATGGAGTGTTATAATTAGTTGTCCATTTCATTTCTTTGGTATTATAACAACATATTGACATGACATGTGGGGTGACAATTTTTAGATGTGATAACTAGTTATCCAAACTCATTAATCTAATGAATAGTATAACACTATGTTTAGTGTTAATGAATAGTGTAATATTATATTTAATGTTACAGTATTCTCCAAGACTATATATAATGTTAGTATAGTATAGGGTTGGAGTATTATTGTGTAAATTAGTTCTTTAGTGTAAGGTTAGAGATGTCATAAGCTATGCATTTTGCAACAATTTGAATTATAACATAATGCAACAAATACACAAACTACATTAAACGAGACGAGTTTATCGTGTTTTTGTATAACATCGACTCGACTAAACAATGTGGAACAAACCCAATTAACACCACGTTTTTTTTTTCTATTTCTACCAACTAAAAACCTTAAAAGCTACATAAACAATTACTTTTGAGCATGAGTTTCTTGACATATTGTTAACCATTATGATGACGTCATCCTTGAGTAGCTTAGCTATTTCTCTAGTCCAAGCAAAATATAGTAGACAAGCGTTATGGGTAACGCTATCAGCATTCCAAATATTACACTGCAAACATTACATAAAAGAAATCAAGCATCTTCAAAACCAAACAGAAAAATGGGATTTTTAAAGAATTAAATAAGAATAATTTAATATTATTTGTAGGAAAGAACATTACAGTTACAGAAGGAATCAATTTTGGAAAGAAAAAAGAAAGAATAAAATAAAGTGAAAGGAAAAAAAGCTGAAAGACGTACCCAGTGCTAAGGATATCAGGGTGGACATTGTACTCCTTCGCAAAGACAAAGGGGACAATACCCTGTGGTAAAGCAGCCTGTTTGTTTTTTTCACCATTTTTATCATCAAAAAGAAAAAGTTAGAGGACTAAATTTGTAAAATAACAAAACTTACTTTATATACATACGTATATATAATCACGTAAAAAGTAAAAGAAAAAAAAAACCCTTGGATATAATGAAAACATTGAGAATCAAATTGAGAGCATTTTTGTATTTAACTACAACTTTGATTGCATCAGCACAATCCATACTATTATTTTAATGTACACTCATATTTGTTATGTTATGTGTACTTATTTAACATGTCATTCATGTTATGTAATAATAATAATAATATTATTATTATTATTATTATTATTATTATTATTATTATATACTATAGGGTTCATACATAATCTCTCAACCATATGTATATGCATAATTTTTATTTTAATAACTTTTTAAAAAATTATTTTTCTCAAATTAAAAAAAAATCGATTTATATCAGCTTAGTCTTCAACTATATCAAGAAATAATAGATACAGTTCAAAGACCAAATTCACTTATAATATTTTATTTTTAGTGTATCTTGATATGTGCATTCGGATTATTAAAACAAAAAAGTAACATTAAAGTTAATGATAAAATTAAATAATTAGTTATTATGATTCATTGGATATATATGTTTTTTTTTTTAATTTTTATTTTTTGTGGTTTATCCTTTTAAGGTTACGAAGAAGCATATAGTAATTATAAACGGAGTGGCAGACAAAATGTGGGTGTCGGATTTAGTGTTTAATTAAATAATCCGAATGCACGCTTTGTTTTGCTTTGATCAAGGCATGGACATGCTCCACGTGACTCTCACGTGACCCTCATTATCACTCTTTTGTCATAAAATAAAATAAATCAAGTTATATTATATCTTAAAAAGTTGTAAACAAGAAAATGCAAGATACAACTTTTTATCTCTTTAACATAAAATGACCAACAATGTTAAAATAACTCCATTGCGATTGCAAAATTGCTTTTCGAATTGTTTTCACCATAAAAAAAAATCTTAAAGTGCTTTTTTTTTTGCTTAATATATTATGAAAATATAAATCCATGATTTATCATCTATTTAGTTTTTTTTATGTGGGGACCATTCAAAAAGCTTTGCATATGGAAATTCATTTTATACCGAGCATATAAGTTTACTACGTATATAATTGTTTGATTTTAGATAATCATAAACCTTGATAGTTTCTCATATTAAATAAGTAAAAAAGAAAAAGAAAATAATATAGATATAAATAAATATTTAATGTAATTAAAGAAGGAAAAAAGAAAAGAAATTAATTAACACCTGGACGATGGCAATACGTAAGAGAACGCCGCGAAGTCCGACGGCTATGGAAGCAGCTGCCATGACAGCCGGTCCTGTAAGGAATCTCACAGCCATTGCAAAAGTTGCTACGGAATTTCCACATGCGATTATCTTTGGTTGCAATGCCATAAATAAACCTGTATAATTTGTTTTGAGGAATTAAATTACCTCATACATTTTATATCTATAATTATTCCTACCCATTAAAATTATGACAAATCATCATTCAATTTAATTTTATTTGATATATTTTTAATATAGTCTTAATGGGTTAGTTAAAAAAATATGAAATAATGATACTTTTCATAATTTTATTGGGTAGAAACATTTGTAGGCATAAAAAGTATAAAGCAATTTAATTTATCGTTTGTTTTTTTTCTTAATAAATATATATAATAAATTAATAACATTTCATTTTCAATTATTTATTTATTTACATATTATAATATACGTAATCATGACACCAACATTTAATGGCTGTTTGATTAGTAACATTCTGAATGGTTAACGAACTCTGAATGGTTAACGAACAATAGATTCACTTAACCATTAAGAGAATGTATAAATCCTAATGAAAACAAATAAAACCAATATACTCTTCAACATTTTTAACTGTATTAAAATTTCATTTTGGACAAGCTGCCCATGGAATCTACTACGAAAGGACAAAATATACTGTTATTTTGGGAAAACAGAAATCAGCTTTTTAGTGAATTTACGAAATTACCCTTGAGGGTCAAGAATCTTATTCTGTTGATTCCCATTGACACCCAAAATCAATCAAAGTCTTTTACTTTTCCCCCCGACAATCTAAAACACCTTTCCATCATCATCCCCACCACTACTACTTGAAGGTAATCATCATCATCATCACCATGCCTAACTAATTCCAATACCTTTTTTTATTTTTATTTTCACTGTTAATTTAAAATAAATACAATATTTGTGTTTCACTTTTAACGTGTATCTACTTTTTTTTACCACTTGATATTTGGTCCAAAAGTCTCATTTCTTTAACCGAATAGTAAAAAGAAAGTACTACTTTCTTTTGGTGAATATTAAATTAAAAAAAAAAAAATAGTATTGTACATCAAAATTCAAAATTAGGCAGACAACATACTCCTAATCAGATTCCTATTTAATTCAAAAAGTGATATATTACAAAACGAATATAACGATTTGATTTGATGTTGATTTAATAATAATAATTAAAAAAAAACAATCCATATTCAAATTTATCAAGAACTATGTCCGATGACAAGATAACATTAAATTGAGTTCGTAAAAATATTACCTTGTCCCAAGGAACAAAAATGTTTCTTTTTTTCATAAATATTTCGTGTCAAATTTACTTATTTGTCTATTGATATAAAATATTATGTCATAAGGTTAAAATATACATTTTATTAAACTATAATATATCAAATCAGATATGACTAAATAACAATAAACATGAAATAGGGATAGAGAGAATGTTTGGTACTAACCAAGACTGAACATAGCCATGCCAAGGCCTGCATCAGACAGTATTGATATCGACTTTGCTATGATCGCTGGCATTTCAACATTCCACCTATAAATTAAATATAGTTTTATATTATTTAAAAAATCTCTTCATTTATATATAAAAATATAAAAAATTAACATAACGTATTCATCATATTTTTACCTAAAACACACTAAAGACCAAATGAGCCCGATTAAACTCGAATACGTATTCGGGTTTCGGATCAACTTCCGCCACACCATTATCAGTATAAGCCTCGTCATTACACTGGTTGGCGGCATTGCAGTGCCACCAACACCTTTCCCCTTTCCGCCTTCGATATTTATATTGTTATTTCCAAAAGAAAATTCTGCTCTCTCCAAGTATTCTTCTCCGTTCCCTAATAAATAAAACATTTTTTTAATTAATTACCTAAAAATGAATATAATTAAAAAAAAAAAAAAAAAAAAAAACAAAACAACAACAACAACAATGACTTACCTTTTAGGGGCGATATCGGCGTTTTTACATCTTTTGTTGTTGGATGATCAAGTGCTCCGTATTCGCGTGCAGCGAATACGTCCGAAACTGGAGAAGCACTCGAGCTCCAAACAAACATGTGAAGATCATTCGAACCTTCATCTGTTTTCTGTCCATTGGCTTTTTTAGTCAATGGAACAGTCGGTTTTCCCGTTGAAGGGGAAAACATCCCTGGATTGGGTGCCGGGTAGTTACTACTCGGCACTCCATGATGAAAACGAGACTTATTGGGAACGCTCCCACTGCCTTCCTCTTCATAATTGGAAGGTCTGGGAGTGGGCCCTCTGGACACAGACAACCCGTAAACATCATTAGCCCCAAAGTTCGAGTTCCTCGCACCACCGCCACCACCACCGCCCGCCATTGAATAAAAATCAGTATGGTTGAAACTCGACCCTCTTGGGGTCGGGTTTCGTGACGATTGCAGAGAGTAAATCTCTGCATTCGTCAGATTCGATGGACGAGGGGTCGTAGAGGAAAAACCCTGCGACCTTCTCGAAAACACATCCGATCTTGAAGCATTTGATTTCCTAACTGTAACATGAAGCTTTCCATCTTCTTTAATCTCAGCTTCAGTCTCAAGAACTTGTCGTCCATCTAATGACATGATATCAGAATCGACATGAATTGAAGCAATGGCACCAGCAGTTCCCGGAAACTGTTCTGAAATCAACAATCTTGCACCACGAAACTCGAACAAAAACAACATCAAAGTATACCAGATTATACATTGAAGAACAACGATTTGAACCATTAAGCTACCAGATTCACCACCATACATTCCTTTAAGCAAAGGAATCCCCATAACGAGTGTATTAGGTAAAGTCGATAAAGAGAAGAGTGTAATCGACCATTCTAAGCAACCCCTTTTGCTGACGTTGCTCCAGACGGCGAGGGCGGCAAGAACCACCAGTTTCTGGAGGGTGTCAGCGGCGATGAAGCGGAGGTTCATTTTGTAAGGGTTGTTGGTGGAGATGAAGTGGAAGGAGAGGAGAGGAACGGCGAAGAGGGCAACAAAACGGTTGATGCCGGAGCATTGATCGGGAGTGAAGATCTTCCACCACTTGACGGAGCCGTAAGCTAAGATCATGGCGACGTAGAGGGGGACGACGGCGGTCATTACATGGTAGAAGTCTGAAAGAGTGATCATGGTGAATGGTGAAGATGAAGAAGAAGATCAAGAATGGAGGTTTGAAGGTTTATGGGGTTATGAAGAAACTGAGATGGTTGCAGTTTCCAAAGCTAAAGGGAAGGGAGGAATGGTTTTGTAATATTTGATTACTTTCCCACTTCTTTTTTTAATTTATTTGTTGTGGTGTTTGTGGGTATTTATATGTTAATTTAGGTAGGTGGAAGCTCGAATTGAGGGTGGAAAAGGGATAAAAATGCTTTTGTATTTTATATTATTTTATTTGATAATAAGAATAATATATGACTTATGATAATAGTTGAATTGTAAATGTTTATATATTTGCAATTGATATTTACATATATACATTTTTATTAAATAAGACTATGTAACAAGTATGCATATACCTCTTGTTGAACAATATGTTAGTTATTTGTTTGTGACGTATACTTTATTATTTATCTTAGAACTCAGAAGTAGAAATAACCAAAAATAAATAATATTTCAACTGCAATGTAAGATAAATTATAAATACAATGTTGGAAAAATACGTACGAACCCAACCTCGTTTTTTGAGAATATGCAAAGAGAGGTAGACCTCGACTCGTCTTACAATTTGGGGACATGAAGCATATATTAGGAAGTTGTTCCCGGAATACATTTCGTACGTTAATATCTTTGTGCGAATTTAATATAACCTACAAAAATAATTAAAAATATAAAAAAATGGAATACTTCAATATTTTAATAAGGAGTGGCGGATCCAGAACAAAATGTTAGGCCTAGCACACATGAATTTAGAAATAACATGCCGGAAAAATTACATTATACCGGAAAATTTATTAAAAAAATTTGAAGTATAGAATAGGCTATTCTGAACACCTATATAAATCTGCGTCTGCTAATAAGTTATAAGTCACAAAACTTTCATCGTTTTGAACCAATTACTACGTAAAATTATCATTACTCGCGATTTAATAACTTTATTCTTATTTCAGTATTATTTTATATAGTATTTATTATTTTTCTTATTATATATATATATTTTTTAAAAAGTTATCTTTTTGTACATGCTTTTAAAGAAATTTACATAGAATTATTAATTAGAAAATGCATTTTCTAGCATTTAACCACGTAGCATTAAAAGATTTTTTTTACAAATTGGTTTTTTTTTTTACGTATTCATTTAAATTATGCTTTGCCTATAGTAATATGTACATACACAATTTTTCAGGAAAATAGCATCACAGCCTCTATCTTAGTTTACAAAAAAAGAAAAAATACTACTTTAAATTGTCACGGGCTATATTCAAAATTGGTTAAAAACATGAAACACTACAAATAGAAAAAACAAGGAACAAAAATAAAGCTGATCCGACTCCGAACCGTCGAAGTCAAACCCAAAAGCAGCCCGAATAAAGCCCATTATTAAATTATCGGACCACCTTTTTTTTAGAACGTTACTAATAAGTCTGAATTTATTATCAAAAGAAGCTCATGAAAATGAAACCATTTTAATAATAAAAAAACATCCAATCCATTTCTAACACTAAACTGTACACATTTATTCTGTACAAAACAACATAACCTAAACACCAACTAACATCCTTCCAACTTTCAAAAAAAAAAAAAAAAACTATTTAAAATCAACAAACAAAACTATAACAAAAACCACTAAATGTAACCCAACGAATAAAATGAATCGTCAAAAATACATTCAAATAAAAAAAAAAAGTTTCTGTAGAAGAGTTATTCTTCCACCAACCCCTTATCTGGCCCACACTGTAACTGCTGAGACTGGAACCATTTGATCAAGTTTTTTAAGATGTGTATCTTATGATTATACTCGATGTGGGCCCCACTCCGGCATGGAGCGCCTTCACGAGTGCAACAAATTTTAACAAACCGTCTTCACTTATCCACCTCAGCTTCCATGTCACGGGGACCGTGTTGACCGATTTTTGGGTTACATCCCGAGGGGAAAACACGGATGTTACGGATTTTAGAGATAATGTCACGCAACACCTCTCATTCGTCTCAATCACCTGAAAATAGCAATGTACTTTCCATTGGTTATTTTGTTATATACATAAAAAGAAAAAAGAAAAAAGAAGAGATGATTTACCATTTCTAATGCATTGATAAGAGAAGAGCAAGTATCAAGTGAGAAATATGGAGCAAAGGTATCTTGTGAATCAAATCCGAATTGTGAGATGTCTTCGATGCACACAAGCATATGTTCTCCAAGAACAAATAATGATCTTGAAAACCATTCATCTTCTAATAAATAAAAACAAAAAAATTGTTTCTATTAAATTTTAAAATAACTACCCATAGCCATTAAGATATATATATATACCCAAAAAGGCAATTTTCATTGTGATAATTGGGTAGATTTGTCAAAGTATAATGGCAATGACTTAATAAGAAAAAAACAAACTTAGATTGTGTTTGGTGCGCCACAGCTAGCTTATTTTTCGAGTTTTTTTAAATATTCATGTTTGGCAAGCCAAAAAATAGCTACTTAGACTAGCTTTTCAGGAGCTTTTTTAAAATTTGCCGAATATACCATTAAATAATTATAAAAAAACATATTCTTCTAACTATTTTTTATGTCATTTTATATCTTCTTCCAGCTAGTTTTTACCAAATGTCAATTTTTGCCAGTGGGCTAAACATAGCCTTAAAGTACAATGTTGTAATAAAAAGGAACAAAAAGTAGAATGTTATTCTTCATTAAAAAAACAAATAAATACCTTTGAAAGTGTTGTTCCAGAATAGCACCATGGAATATTGAAGGATGTTTGTTTTTGACCCCCCACAGACATCTCTCTCAAACAAGGCAACCTGGATCTTATCCAAACTGAACATAACACATATATAAAATCATGTCAAAAGAATAAACTGGAAAAATGTTGTTTGTAATAATAGGAAGAAATGAAAGTAGGATTGAATTTAACCCTTTTTTAAATGGTAAAAACAAAGTAGAATTCCATTGACCTTATGAGAGGAAAGCCTTTCTTTTTAACATTTGAATGAAAGACTTCTAATATAGATACAAGCAGCCTTGATTTCTCTATACTCCTTGTTATGAATGTATACCTTGCCCCTCGTTTCGCATACACCCTATCACACCAATAATAACAAAACATCAATTTTTCATTAAGACCTCAGGGAAAAAGACGAAAAAACCCTTTACCTCACGGCTTGAAGCCCTAAACCTACTAAAACCTCTTTGATATCTTCAGTCCCAAGGCAACCGACTAGACTTGCACTAGATCCTGCAAAATGGAAATGGAAGAAGCTTCTTAGATTAGATGATTAGAAAATAAATAAAGTTACATCATAAGTAGTAGTATTTAACTATTTA
Organism: Lactuca serriola; assembly: GCF_051521515.1. Classification (NCBI taxonomy): domain Eukaryota; kingdom Viridiplantae; phylum Streptophyta; class Magnoliopsida; order Asterales; family Asteraceae; genus Lactuca; species Lactuca serriola. The sequence continues at coordinate 38,169,615 of NC_136409.1, forward strand.
TTGAAAGGATTATAATATAAGATTATAAGTTATAACGGATTTTTCAATTTGCATAATGGTCATACCGCAACGAACCTAACCTGACCCATGGTGTCGCCCATTGAGAAGCAGGATGTACAGCTTCAATTCACAGCTCAGTAATAATGCCACACCACTGTTTTTTATCAATAAAACAGGAAGAAAAATAAATATGGTGAGAGTTGTTTAACCATTGATGCATGTAAGATGTTGATATATATTCAGCCACATATTTTTTTTTTGCAATAGAGGCATTTATAATTCATAAAGACAAGAAAAACATGAAACATGTGTGCAACTGTACAAGCACCTAACAAGGGAAAGGAAAAGTGTGTGAGAGAGAGAGAGAGAGATTGACAATTAGGTGTTGTTTCTTTTTTTCCCATGTTCATGGTTTGGGAAATTGATGATTAATATATATATATATATATATATATATATATATATATATATATATATATATATATATTTGTAAAATCATAGCAAATTTAAGGCAATGGAAGGAAAAAAAAACTATATGTATGTGTGTATGTGTATGTGTATTTGTACATGTACATGATATATGTATGTATGTATTTATGTGTATATATGTATATGCATGCATATGTATGCGTATATGTATATGTATGTATGCAATATGTATATGTACCTATATGTATGCAATATGTATATGTATATGCATGCATATGTGTATATGCCGTATTATATATGTATATCAGCATATGTATATGTATATACCCATATGTATGTATGCAATATGTATATATACCTATATGTATGCAATATGTATATGTACCTATATGTATATATTATGTACATGTACATACATATTATGTATATGTATATGTTGAATCCAAAGTGTGAAAGTGCAAGAAGTTAAAAATAAAATCCATACAGGTTTCTGTCATCATGCTAGTAAATAGATGCTCGTTTGGAATAAAAACAGGTTGAATTGTGGTTAGAGAGTAAAATCCATATTGAGATATCTTAAGAGCACATGAAATCCCCATAAGGGGTAACAAAACGGTGTACAAATACAATCATGGTCCATATACAGCAAATATATACTGAATACATAACGAGATATGGTTATTTAACCAATGGTGGTTGATGGTTAACTTTTTGATGCATTATGTAATTGTTAAATGGAATCATTAAAGGGGTCTATGATCATAAAGAACAATGGATTTCACGACAATCTGATAAATCTTTCATGAATCAAAGTGTTGAGTTATGGTGTTATTGGTCAAACTTTGGATTAAATGAATTTTCAGGATATTATTAAATGTTATGATGGAATTGTGTATAGTAAAATACTCAATGGTAAAGTAATGGAAGAATGTGAAGTACAACTTTTGAAAGTAGGTTGCGTAAATTGGTGTATGACAAGAAACTATTCTTGCTAAGGTTAAAGGGAATGCAAGGGATAATGATAACCTTTATCATATATTAATATCTTCATGGAATCGGGTTGTTTAGAATTCATATGAGATATGTATGATAAGTGTCAAAACTATGTGTATTTGACACGGAATTAGAAATAGAATGTGATGCAAAATGATTTTATGTGCTAATTGTGTTAAATATAAGTGTTATACAAGGCAATTAATTTAGGACATTATTGTCTAAAAGCCGTTTTCCCTTGTATAGCTACAAAGGTACATCACGGGAAGAAATAGTTGGAAAGTCAAGCACGATAAGGAGGTGAGTAACATGCAACTTATTACTTATTTATGTTTATGGCATATGATTAGCATTTTCATTTGCGGATACCAAGGAAGTATATATAGTAATGTAGGTATTTACCTCCCAAGTTTATGGAAAAACATTGAAGCAGTTATTAGTAGGTATCTACTCGAATAGGTAGCATACTGACATAGTATCTACCCGTTTGGATGGCATACCAAAGCAGTTAGTCATAGTTATCCACTAGGTTTGGTTGGGTAGCAGATCGAGGCAGTTATTCATAGGTATCTAGCCGGTTAGGTAGCATATGGAAGCAGTTATACATAGGTATCTAATCGGTGTAGGTAGCATACTAAGGCATTCTAGTACCTAGACAAATTAACCTATGAAGCTCTAATTAAGTGGCCACCCAATTTTAGTGGCCACTAAAAAACAACCAAGTAATTAAGAGTGATGCTACACCTTCCTTCTTTCCTAACTTATTTTTTTAACTCGGAAGGTCCCTATTGTTTGTTTTTGTTATGCGCTTGGTCCTTACTGTTTGTTTTTGTTACGCGTTTGGTCTCTGTCTTACCTAAAAAGACTATTATTTAAATAGGAAAAAATGGTGGGTAGGTAAGGTAAGGTGAGGGGGTGGGTTTGGAGGTATGTTTATTTAATAAAAATTAAAAAATTAAGGCCAAAATAGTCTTTTTAGGTAAGATGGGGACCAAGCGTGTAACAAAAAACAAACAATAGGGACCTTCCGAGTTAAAAAAAAGAAGTTAGGGACCAAATACGCAAATTACACTAAACCATAAGGACCATTCGTGTAATTTACTCTTAGTTAATTGAATAAACCATGGCACAATCACATATGGACTGAGACATATGAACATATAAACAACTAAAACTACTAAAACCTAGAAAAGGGGATTTTAGACTTTCTAGACTTTCAATTGATCCGTTCTCATTTATGTCTAACTATGATTAATTACATATAGAAAGTGAAACAACAATCACAAGTCTTGATTATCAATAGCTTGTAGTGACAACAAGTTCTCTCTAAACTATCTCCATATTATGTGTAATTGTCTTCAAAACACTATCAAGAATTCCCAAAAGACTGTAATTTTTATTTTATCATTTTCCTTATATCCTTATATATTGAATTCCCTAATCCACATATGCTAGACCTAGAGGTGACTTGTAAGGAGGTGAGAATCCATAAGTAAGGTCTCAGGTTCAAGGACATTATGATTTACCTTTACCATGTGTATCCTCTTTTTTTATCTATTGATTTCTCCCATGCATTGGGTATAGAATGTGGAACAATGACACAATGGTACTTATTTTTTATCGTTATCTATCGATTTCACCTTATCTATTAAATTTGCAAATATAATCGCAAAGCCCTAAGTGAGAAACTCCTAAAGTATCTAACTTAAACATCTAGAAATCGGAAGCTCAAACAAACAAGGACGATAGAAGTCATGGGCATGTACTTTCATTTCATATTAAAAACCTAATTAGAGAATCATCAATACGACTATATAAGGAACTCAAAGTTGTAAAAAGTTCAATACAACATCATCATTCATCTTTTAGAGACCAAACATGCATCTAGTCAATTGCATCATCAAGAAAAGCAAGTGGCAAATCACTTAAAATTTTAGATGGTGTTTTGTGTATCATCCATCCACCTTATTCTCAATTATACCCTCATATGGTTAAGTTAGAAGCTTAGTCACATGCAACAAAGAGTACAATCCACATTGGAATTGAAACTCCCACACCCCACCACGCACCACCATAGTGACACATGGCGGATGGTAGGTGGTCAATGGTCATTCAGATAGATCCTCAAGCAAACAATTGCAATACACCACATACTATCTACATATTTCTATAACACATAAAAATATAAAATGTACATGTTCTAAATATATGGCAATATGAGCATGGCATCTACCTTTTGCTGCTTCCAGATGGATCCTCAAGCAAACAATTGCAAGACACATGTTGGCTACATGTTTCTTCAATTCCAAATTCTGAAAGATCCACTTCAAAGTTCTTCAAGATAAATTCTTCTGTCTCAAGCCCTGATAGATTTTTTTCAGTAACCATTTGGAAATCACTCATGTCAGCCTCTTGGCTATACTTCAATTCATTATCATCTGTTTGTGTTTGTGTTGGTGTTGTTTTCTCTGTTAGTGAAACAATTCTTGGCTTTGGTTTTCTTTTTGACATTTTCTTCTCCAACCAATCGGCTTCTTGCTTCACTAAACCAACTATTTCACCATCATTAACACTACTTCCTTCATAATTGTTGTTTAAAGAACACGACCCGTTTTCTGTAAACTGAAACACATGATCTTCAGAAGTAGGGATGAATGATAAACTATCCATACTTTTTGAAAAATCATTATCAGTTGTTGAATCAATTTCAACAGAATCATCTCCACTATCACTTGAATAGCTATCTGAAGACACCACTGAAAAAGACTCAACAGATAGCTGCAGAAACTCTTCTTCCAAATTATGGCGTCGATGCAGAATGTCTTCTTGATAATGAGGAGGAGAACGAGGAGCATCGATGACATCATCAACAGATTCCAAAGGAATGAAGCTACTATTTGAACTTGTCATTTCAGGTCCTTCAACTTTGAAACCATTGTCTGAATGTGCCATTGCCCCCTTGTCTTTTAAAGATTTGATGTTTCTAGGAACCTCATTAACCTTTTTATCATATTTCATATGATTTGAAATAGAAGCATCTTCATCAGCAAGATAATTTGATTCTGTTTCAGGGTATTGTTCAGAAACAGTATCGATAGACAAATCATCATATGGATAATAAGACACTGGAAGTTCCATTCGGTGTTCTTCAAAAACATCAGCAGAAGCAGATATGTATCTTGTTTTTTTACCAAATTGTTTTACCCTTCTTTTCTTTCTTGAATCTTTATCCTTTTCAGGAATCAAAGGAAGCCCACTTGGCACATGATTAGCCTTTATATGATCACTAGAAACAGGATTCATCCACTTTTGAAACTCCTCCAGCCATGAAGCAGAACGTTGTTTTTTCATGAACTCGATTTTGTTCATGAAATCATCAATTTCAGCTCCTTTATTTAAATTAGTGTTCTCCTGTTTGCCTTCTTCCTCATCCTCATAAATTATCGATTCGTGATCAGAAGATGATTCTGTGCTTGCCATTTCACTTTCAATACTGGCAACACGTGATAGTTTCTTCTGAAAAATAAGTCATGAAAAAGTTAACCATGGTCAAAGAAATTCAAGAAACCACTTGTAAGAAGTATGTAAATTAGGACTAATGCAAGAAACAGAATTCATTTCTTTCTATTACAACGTAATACTTTCAATCTTTTTCTGAAAAATGTGCATCATATTGCGTTTTTCTTATTAGGACATTATAATTTGAAAAATCGACCCAAGTATAACAGTGAAAATTGCTCTGTATTTGAATGACATTCTTATAACTTGGTAGATTTTTGAGAGTAAGATGCTACAATAAACAAATAAATGGAAGAAAATTGCTATTTCTTGCATTTAACCCTATTATAACAAGCTTTGGTTCATAAAACCATCAATAACAAATATTAAAAAGTTGATTTACTAATTACTAACCATTTTGTTGTGAACACTTGCTTCTGTTTCAGCTTCATCTTTGGCTGGGGAATAAAATCCAAAGCTAGCTGGTTGCTTTTGCCTACTGGCAATGATGATCTGGCGCTTCCAGACTTCTCTAGTTGAGATCTTTTTGTCATCCAATATCAACTGCAATGTTATACATATAAGAAAACACTAAATGCAATCTCAAAAAGTAAATCAAATTGTATATTTTTTTTTTGTATTCTCACCTTTTCTGGATCAGTGAAGAAGCTATAAACTTGTGGTCTATACCAGCTGGCAGAACATACTGGATTTCCTTCTAACCACAAAGTCTTCAGTGATGGAAGAGCTGCTAGGAATTCCAGCTCTGAAAAGCTAGAAATGATATTGTAGGAAAGATCAAGCCCCTCAAGTGATTTTAGATTCTCAACCCCACGCATAGTAGTAAGAGCATTATTCCTCAATACTAGTTTCACAATCTGACATGTGACCTGTATCCAAGAATATGTTTCCAAAATCATTGATTTGAAATGTATTTGGACTTTTGGGGATCAACTCATACAAATATACAATGGGAAGAAGCAGAATTTCAATTAAGCTTACCTTACTAAATGATGAAATTGTTCTCAGTTGATTGAAACCGAGGTCTAGGTGCTTCAGCTTGCTACATCTCAAAAGATTATCCACTTTGGTAAACTTGTTCCGGCTTAGATCAAGTGTTTCAACAACAGGAAGGAGTCGCAGGGAATCATCCATTAAAACCAACCCATTATAAGCACAAGAAACGAATGACAGTCGCTTCCACTGAGGAGAATGCTCTATCTCAGCAATTCTACTAGCAAAAACATGTCGAAGAGCATCCTAGAAGTAGAATTGATCCAATTAGTATTAGAATCTGAACATTCAGTTCCATGAAGAAATGTAAATCAATCTTACAGTTGAGTTATGACAAATAATCTTCTCCAGAGTATGCCTAAGTTCAAGAAGACCTCGAGCAGCAGAGGTAGAGAGATCGCATCCACGAAGTTCGAGAACCTTCAGGCGACTAAAAGGCAGCAAACAGAGAGGCGTCGGGTCTCTACAGGAAGGCGGTGGTAATACAGAAATAACTTTGAGTGAGGTAAGTATCCGTAGGATCCGTCGGAGCTGTTCAAGCGCCCGGTGATCACCAAGGTCAGAGACATAGGCACGGAGGTAATCAACAGGAGCTCCAGCGAGGAGCCTCTCAAGCTCCGCCAACGATTCGAGCCGGGATTGAACATAGTGAAGCCCAACCGGATTCAACTTCAATACAAGGGTTCCTTCGATCAACGGACCAGCCTGCTTCTCGACGAACTTCACTAGCGATTCGAGATACCGATCTCCGGTGACAATTGCCCCCATGTTGACTTACAAACTGGAATTGAAAAGAGGGTTTCGAGGAGTTAAGGTGAGAGAAACGGCCATGGTTGTAGAAGAGAGAGAATGGGAATAAAGCTGTCCATATGTGAGGTAAAACCGCAACGCAGAACACTGTTCCCTGGTAGTTCCCATTCCTATTTCACCATTACCATTTCCAATTCATCTGTTGGATTTTTGTGCCAATTTCGCAAGGATCAAAAAACTCCAACCATCGAATCGAAGCTTTCCTTGATTTTACCTCCTGATTCGGTTTTGATATGTCAAATTTTCAAACCCTCCATGATTGTTTTCTTCGGTCGAATCAAACCTATATATAGTAATTAGTATATGTACATATTAATTTTCATATATCTATACACACGAAGTAATCCAATATATCGGTTTAACATACACGATACAAGTAACAAAACGAGCAGGTTAAGTAACACGTTTAATGGACAAGGACAATTATTATATAAAGTTTTTTGTTCGTCTTTTAAAAACAAAAATAAATAAAAATTACATAATCGGTCTTTGTGCTTGCTAAATGTACCAAATGTGGTCATTACGTGGAATTTATTGCAAATATGGTCCTTTAGTTTGAAAACCCTTGCAAGCATGGTCCTTATTAACGACAACGTTACTTTTGTACCGTTAATGACTAAGGTGTGCTCCTCACGTGAAGGTATTTCCTTAATTTCACTGCATCATCTCCTCCAACGTTAATGTATCTCCTTTTATATTACCCTCGCAGAGTGTAAAACTTCATGAAAGACAACGACGACTTCATTCTGCAAAGATGGAGACGAAGATGAAATCAAAGACGAAGATGAATTCAAGATGGTGTGATGTGTTTGTGGTAGATAAGTTGTCAACATTACCTCATGGTCTAAGCTCAATCCAAGTAAAAGATTTTGGTCTTATGGGCGTTACAGAAGCAATTGAAGGTGGATAGACCCGCCCATATGTGCTAGACCTTTGGAAGTCATACCATTTTTACTACGATCCACGAATAATCTACAAGACTCCTTGCAACAAATTTACATGGAATCAAGGAGGTTGAAGTTATTATTTTTTTTAGTTGGACATTTTTTTCTTTTGTATATCTACAAATCATGATCAGGAGAATAGTTTGTAATTGATCAAGTATTTTGGGTATAATGTTCACTGTGATCTAGCCTTATTAATTGGTCATATTTTGTGTAACATTTTGGTATTAATGTATGATTTGTAATGGTTAACCTTTGTTGTTGTAACATCCCAAAATCCATGACAAAAAATTCCATTTTATTAAAAACATTTTCATAAAACCAAACGATGATCAACCATTGTTTTCAAATCAAATCCATAGAATCGAAGTGTCAAATGATCCCTCATGTATAATTCAGCAGGAGGATGTGTACGATCACATATTCGTCTTATCCGATCAACTGAAGTACTTGAAAACATTGAAATCAACAATTGTAAGTCAAAGGTTAGTAAGTTCCCCCAAAATACTCCACACAACAATATATATACAATGCATGCACATTGGACCCACAACATAAGACTGGATTGCCCCTGAGCCCACAGCATGAGACTGGATGCCCCTTCCCAGCTCATAGCTTATGATTGGCTTGCTCCCGAGCCTACAACATAAAACTGGATTTCCCTCTCGGCCCACAACTCATGACTAGCTTGCTCCTGAGCCCACATCATAAGACTAGATTGCCCCCCCCCCCTCCCACTCGACCCTCAACTTATGATTGGATTGCTCTTGGGTTTGTTGGCTTACAACATAAAGCAGTATCACCTCAACCCAACCATACTATGTCGCCATATACAACAAATAAACAATAACCAGTAATACATGTAATCATACATATCTACCGATCTAGCAAGCCACTAGATCATAACAACATCCTATACACAAGGATACATAACACAATAATGAGCCGGCATTGGTGCCTTCAACCCACGAGTATAATGAGAAACTCACCTCAATTTGAAGACAAGATGGACCACACACCCAAGCTGACAATATCCAGTCTCCTCATGCTAATGCTAAACACATAATAAAACCCTAATTAATAATTAAGGTAATAACTAACTCATGAAAGATCTAGGCTCACAATTAAACCTCCTTTGGGCAAAATACCATTTTTCCCTTCCAATACTAAGTCCCAATATGGTTGATCAAAAGTCAAACCGGTCAAAAAGTCAACGGTCAACCCTCGGTTGACTTATGCTCAACGTAGCATAACCTACGCCCAACATAGATTCATCCCCAATTTCACAGCTAAAAAAGACCGATTTGTTTATGTTTATTTAAAATCAAAGTGTCCATTTTGAAGAATAATATTGCAGATTTTGTTCCCAAAAAACATGATAATGATATTATCAAAGCATTTCCGAATAAATGTATTTTATTTATATTAAAAATGTTGGGATGTCATCGTCAATACAACACATAAGCATAAATGGAAATAATACAGGCCTTACAAACATCTATCATTCTACTAGCCTAAAATCTATAAATCCCTCATTTGATCATCATACTTGTGCTCTCGTACCACTACCTATAATGTAAGAAACTGAGTGGGCCAGTCATGGGAGCGTGGTGAGCACATAGGGTTTTCAACCCATAATAATATAATTAATATTTTTAATCATCAAACAATTAACCTAATTTCCCATCTCTATTATCTTCTTTATTCATAAGTATCTACCCTAAGGATCATCTATGCTGACAATAAGTTTTATTCTATATTTATTCCTAAGGATTTCTCCTAAGGAATAGGCATGAAGTCCATCGCTGCTAGGTTTTATCTAATAGGCACTAAGTCCATAGTTGTCAGTGTTTATCTATTAGGCATTAAGTCCATAGTTGCTAGTGTTTATCTATTATGCACTAAGTCCATGGGATCATCTTCTTTATTGGCAATATTATTTTAGGGAGTCCACCCATAATACATGTCAATGGGTTTTTAGAGTACATCTGATGAACCAATGGTTCACAAACACCTACAGGTTGCGAGCCTGCTAGCGTTCCACTGAACTGTTTAGAATAGTATGTGGTTGCCATCTATACTCTGTTAGATGATGTCATCTTTAAAGTCAATGCATCTCATCATCTATTTCATTTTTCATATCTCATCATCTATATCATCTTACATCTCTCATCACCTATATCATCTTTTATCTACCTATATTTACCCAATATATTTCAAACGCTACACAAATAATCCTACATTGTTGTTGTTGCTGCGAACCGACTCCCGAACTGAGCCAAACAGCCCAACACCATAATCAATAACTAAACAAGGCTAAACCCCAGCACTAGGCCCAAAGGCGGCCCAACTAACCATACTCACTAATAGCCCAAACCCATTGGGACCACTAAGGCCCAAATCTGTTGGGCCTATAAAGGCCCAACAAGGAATACGCATAATCAAGACCAAAGAGGAGTCCAATTCCGAAAGCAAATCCTCAGACCAAGAAGTCCAATTCTCCAAAGCCCAAGACCCAAAAACTAAAGCCCAAAAATGTCACATGAGCCCAAAATGGCACTGGACCATTTACGTTAGGCGTACCCACAGGTACACTAGGTGTACTCGCAAAATCCTCAGTACGTGGGGCATACAATCAACTATGATGGGCGTAGACGTGCATTCTCCTGTAGGGTTTTGAGCATTCTAACACTCATAAGTGTACATGCAACCCTAAATACCTTGGATCTATGTTTTCTCTATTATACATGCAATCATGAACATCCAAGGTATTATCCTAATCTATCATACAAAATAATGAATATAACAAGATAGAATACATACCTCTTTGATGTAAAATGTCTTCATGAAGCTTGAGTGCCTAGTGCCTCAAGTGTGACACCTCAAATGGTTCACACAACACCAAATACACTTGGAATAACTTGAGAGAAAACTTTAACACACCTAAATCGGCTAGCCCTTTTTCTACACACACTAGTGCCGATTTTGGTGAATAATATGATGCTTATATAGTATGATACACCATGTAAACCCTAATTGTCATGACCTTTCATTTCCATGACCCATGGGTTATGTAACCTCCATGGAGCATCCTATGGGTTTAACCCAACTTGATTATCCATGGAGCTTTGGCCCACTATGTAAGTTATGGATGATTTGCACAATCAACCCATATATTTAATTAGTCTTCTTTTGATCACATAATTAATTCTAAATTAATTCTTGATCAATACTAATTAAATATTATTATTCTTATTATTAATATACTAGAACTTATAATATATTAATAACCATAAGTGTCTTATTTCTCTCATTTAGTCTATCCAAGTGCATGATGTCATGCAACCCAAATGGACCATGCCGGGTCGGGTCAAGTCTTACCAATTATAGTTATGGACTTAGACATTAATCCAACAATCTCCCACTTGGATAAGTCTAAAACTATTATTGTGTAGGACTTCAGGAACCGACTGGCAATCGTAGCTCTCAAAAGCTTCTGTCGAACTCTGACCTTGTAGATGAACTCTGACCTTTGTCAGTGACTTGTCCATTAGATAAGGGATCATATATTCCTCCATTCTAGATATCATATGGACTGAGACATGGATTATAATCATTCTCTCTATCCATTTGTTGTTTCCTGATTTCCGATTTATGACGACTGACTAATTGAACAAATCAAATCAGTCCTGGCCCGGCCGAGCACTTCCATTTTTCATCATCAAATCATCGAGGGGCCCACAAATATCGCTTTTATCCCGAAGGTAAATGGATGGATAAACTTCGACTCATATGGCTTGTTCTACTACTTGTTGAATCATACACAAAGACACGTTTTATAACACCGAGTTACCGAATGCGTTTTCGTGCAATCAATGTACAACCAACTCATAGTAACAACTCATATCTCTAGGTTTGAAGAATATAAGATATTATCGTCTCATGATCACTCGTGATAAAATCCATGAAGTGATTCCAATGAGCGCGGGTTGAATCAAATACTCAGAACTTATGAGCACTCATGAATGTTGTAGCCCTTTTGTCCAACATCTTAGACCTCTACAAGCCAACCCATGACAGTCTTAATTCATATTTACTTCCAACATATGACTGACTGTGGATGGTTTGAATAACTTAGTCATCCAGAACAATGACCTAGTTTATTCTGGAAGTCAAAACATGCAAAATGAAACACAATAATAATGGAATCTAATATGGTCTCAGAACTTATGAACATAAATAAAACATCTTTTATTTATCACCATATGCTTACACATTATTCATTGTATAATATTTCAGCTATCAACTTTATTCTTGAATTAAAACAATTGTTTTCCCATGCTCCAAGCATGTACACTATGCTTTTCTAAACACTAGTCATGCCATACACCAAGTATGCATACTATGTTTGTCTATGATCTTTACTTTGTGAAATAGATCAATTGAACATAACTCCAATGATCCTCTTTTCACAGTCCCAATTCCTTACTACAAATGCAAGAATTCCAAATTCATGCCATTTACTGAAATCTGTTAGATTCTAAACTTATATGCATTGATCCTCTTGTAATGATTATGCACAAAGTCAGAAAGACTTGACAACAACAATTACAGAGCATTCCAAAGGAGATCAGCTCCTTGGAAACATCCTTCTTGCATTAAGTTTCCTAATCTTACACATATTGAATAATTTCTAACTTTGAAACATTTCCATATTCCATTTTAACTATCACTTCTGAACAAGAGTTGCCTCCTTACAGATTATGTCAATATGGTCCTTCCAGAATTATCACTATACTTTCAACTGTCCTTGAGCAACCAATCTTTGGTAAACCTTAGATTGTCCTCAACAATTGTTTAATCATTTTAGTCATATCCAATTCTATACCTTTTCCATTCTTAATGCCCCAAGCATTAGGAAAATTTTAGAAAGGATAAATATAGCACATGTAATTGATCCTATATCCGAAGCATATGGGACACGATTCATGATGTCTCACATAAAGACTAAACCAGTCTTTTGCTATAACATTTCCATTTCTATTTGCCAAGTTCTCATAATTCAGATTATGAAAAGAGATGCCGTAATCATAATCGAATTTTAGAACGCAAATAATGGACTCATATACAAAATTTCCTTATGTTGAGCCATTCCAACATGAAATTCATATATATATATATATATATATATATATATATATATATATATATATATATATATATATCCTTGACTAAATGATTAAAACCTCACGATCTAAGCTTATAGATTTGAGATGAAGTATAATTTCCTCTCCCTTAATTATAGCAAAACAACTCTTTCCCAATTGAAACTTTTGTTTTCTATAATTAACATTGCTAACTTGCAATACTTATTATAATTATCATGCTCCCACTAACATGATGATTATTAGCATAACACTTATGCTCCCACTAGCTTTGACATGTACTCAGAAATTAGCTGACTTTCTTACCAAAGTTCAAATTTCTGATACTAGATTGTTTTGATAAAACTTTATCAAAATCATACACCTCTTTTAGATAGCTCACAGGTGTGTCTAAACAAGTTTAGAACTATGAAAAGGGATGTCGTAATCATAGTCTCAATTGTTTAGACTTTTTTGCCACTTCTCACAAGTCCATGTTAGTGTGCCGGTTAACCACATAGCTCCACTAACGACTTTGAGAATGCAAATATCACAATTGCTATCTACTTCAAATCTACTTGGTGGAAGTGTTTCCTCACCATCATTTTCATGAATCGGAGAGAAACCTTATGACCCTTAGATTTAATGGTGTATGTGTTCTTATCCATGTGAATTGTCAAAACCATAGTCACAAGACAAGGATAATGACAAATCCAAACTCATATGGACTGAACTCAATCTTAATTTCTTGCCACTTGGCAGCTCAAGGGCCTCCCATTGCTTCCAAGTTGTTGTACAACCAATTAAGAACTCTAAGAACTCATATGCAAAGCCAACTTTAACTGGAATGGGCACAGAATATGTCAACACGATAGGTTATGGACCTCAAGTCGTGTGCTAGTGAAGAACTTCAGGTTTTATTCTTGATTAGTTCTTGAGACTTTCAAGACCTTCAAGACTCCCACTCACCTCTTGACATATAAGACTTTCTTGTCATATATTCAAGAGATAGTGTGGATTCTAATCAAGACAAACACTTCACACAATTGGCCTTATTTGGTTTTTGTTTTATCCAAAACATCACAACTTACCAATTTCAAATGTACAAGAGTAGAAAACTTTTACTCTTACATTTGACATGTGTTTTAAACCTTCTCTAAGACATGTCACTCAAGTTACAATCTTGGAGTATGACTCTAAGACTTATATTGGAACGAAGTATGACTCATCTTCTTGATTTAACCATTTCAACAATTCAAGATTCCTCTTCTTACTCATAAGAATGCACTAAGATTCCCTTAGAGAACTAATTGTGCTATGGTTTCTTAATCATTAAGATGATCACAAAACTGATACTAAAGTACTCTCCCATCTTTTCAGATTTGAGAAACTTTTATCTTTCTGCCTAAGTTGATTCTTCTTATTCGATCTGCCTTACATTGGAACCTTTTCCAATGTCTCAGAATTACACTTAAGCTTGTAAGTATAACCATATTTACTGAGCTTTAGTAAATTATGACGAATAGTCTTATCTATCTTTGTGGTGGACTTAGCCAGTGCACAAGAATGTGTACTAGATCCCTTAGTCCTTCACTTGACTCACACATCCATGTGAACAAGTAGTTAGTCTTAATTTTTCCAATGCTTGAAAGTTCTCATTCAACATGCTATACAACTTGCATGATTCCAAGTTCCGGTCCAATTGAAACTTGGGTGATGAGAATCTTTCCTTATTTGGTAAATTTAGACATTACCACAAATGAAAGAATCAATTTCATATTTCCACTCTTGCTATTAATGGAATCATATAAACAACCATTTTTCCTCAAATGCCATTGTAAGGATATTTTAAAATAAATAAAATCATCATTTTTCCTTTTATTTTAAAAACTTTGCAGAAAAACTATCCTTACAATGCAAAAGATCATGAAAACTTTGTTGTTATCTATTCCTAAGCAATATTTCATAACTCCTAAGAAGTAGCTCAAGAGTCCGATCTTCAAACTATGCGATAGAAATCCATCTACGCGATCAGATTCAGCATATTCTTTCTTTAAGTTTCTTCATTTTTCTCTGATTCTTAAAACATCAACATGTGACCCAGTCACATCATGTATCAAGAATCTCAAAATAGAAACTTAGCAGAGTTAGATAGTGGACTTTACCTGAAGTAGAGTCAAACTTATTGACTTTAACACCCTTAGGTAAATTGGCAGCTTCGCAACCAATGCCCCTTCCTTTGGCAATATTAACATATGGAAGCTTTGGTAATGGAACATGGGACTATCACAGACTTAGCCTTTCTCTTTACCATTTGGTCAACCAAGTTGACTATGGCCGATCCCTTTCCACTGGGAAGAGAGAGCTTTACTAGATATCCAATGTCATCATTGTCAATGTCCATAAAGTTTTAGGAAGTTGATCTTAGCAAATAGATAAGATCATTATGGGTCTTGTCATAGTCTGTTTCATAGGAGTCCCAAAGGAGCTCACTATGTGACTTAGAAAGTGATTGAACCACCAACTTTCTCAAGACTTTGACACCCAACTCTCCTGGCTTGTCAATATGTGACTACATCTCCAAGATGTGATCACACCTAGACCTTGCCTTGCCAATAGGGCTTGAGTGACCTTAAACTTTTCAAGAACTTGTGGGTTAAGGAGAATAATTGGAGGAGGTGAAAGAGGTATGATTTCCATGGGACATCATCTTCATTTAGGAAAGCTTGTTTCAAGAGATTTGGGAAGATCATATATGTCTAAACCAGACATCTTTTGGGAGATATTCAAGATAGTTGATCTAAAGTCCTTAATATGACACCCAATATGAAATATTAAGGCTAGGACCCAACAAACTATTTTATAACTTATAAGAGGGATGCCGTAATCCAAGCTATAAAATATTTGAAGGTAGGTGAATGATGATTCACCAATTTCCACCAAGATAAACAAAATGTATTATTAGGTTTTAATTTGATTTGAAACTCCTAGATCTTTTGAGATTCATTGAACTGTTCAATGGCATGTTTCAATATCGAGTGTGTCCTTTAGGTTTTGTGACTGGGATGTCGAGGATCACAAAACAAGGTGTGAAGTAACCATGCAAATTACTTGGTACCCTTAAATGTTTACCCCTCAAACGATGTGCCGGTTAACCACACACGCTCCATCGATACTATGATAAACATTAAGTTACCCTTTGCCTACCTTGTTAAATATGAGTTAGTGTGCCGGTTAACTACACACGCTCCACTAACCGACTTAAACAAAGTGCAAAGTGTAATTTCATGGATTAGCACCTTATTCACATTTTCCTAAGTAACTAAGATTGGGTATTAATAAATGGTTTAGTTACTTAGTATTTATCATTAATACTTTTAATGAAGGGAGAATTCTAGTCCTTGTCCTACCCGTTCGGCTAACGACCCTCCACCAGTCAAGGAAGCGGTGGGTGAGAGTGGACACCTATTAAACTGCCATTTTATAGGCAGTAACCTTATACCCCCCTTATAGATTGGCTTCGTGAATGAGGCCTACTAACGGTAAGACTGACTTTACTCTTATACATACACATATATATATATATATATATATATATATATATATATATTATTAACTTATAATATTATAAAGTATAAGGGTTGAATTTTAACTTTTAAAATTCTAAGGGCTAACTTGGAATTAAAGTATTCATAAGTGTAAACTTTTTCAAATTCCAAAACTTGAGGGCAAGTTTTGAAACTATTCAAAACTAATTAATTCCATAACCTATGTGTTTAAAGTAGTTTTAATCCAAAAACTCTTCAAGTTCCATAACTTGAGGACAAGTTATGGAAGACTTTAAACTAATAAAAGAATTAACTTTTCTTTATTTAATAACTTATGGAATTAATTAAGGTTACACATTTTTATTACTTAATGAAGTGACTCTTGAACTTCCATAACTTGAGGACAAGTTATGGAGTCATAAAACCATTCAAGCCTAGGCTCGGCAAGTCCATTCATGGACTCGGCGAGTCTGCAGGGCAGACATCATCAAAACTCGATTTTTCAGCTACTTTTGCAAGTATAACAAGAAAACAAGCCTAGGCTCTGATACCACTGTTGGGTTTTGAGCATTCTAACACTCCTAAGTGTACATGCAACCCTAAATACCTTGGATCTATGTTTTCTCTATTATACATGCAATCATGAACATCCAAGGTATTATCCTAATCTATCGTACAAAATAATGAATATAACAAGATAGAATACATACCTCTTTGATGTAAAATGTCTTCACGATGCTTGAGTGCCTAGTGCCTTAAGTGTGACACCTCAAATGGTTCACACAACACCAAATACACTTGGAATAACTTGAGAGAAAACTTGAACACTCCTAAATCGGCTAGCCCTTTTTCTACACACACTAGTGCCGATTTTGGTGAATAATATGATGCTTATATAGTATGTTACAATTAGGGTTACACCACGTAAACCCTAATTGTCATGACCTTTCATTTCCATGACCCATGGGTTATGTAACCTCCATGGAGCATCCTATGGGTTTAACCCAATTTGATTATCCATGGAGCTTTGGCCCACTATATAAGTTATGGATGATTTGCACAATCAACCCATATATTTAAGTAGTCTTCTTTTGATCACATAATTAATTTTAAATTAATTCTTGATCAATACTAATTAAATATTATTATTCTTATTATTAATATACTAGAACTTATAATATATTAATAACCATAAGTGTCTTATTTCTCTCATTTAGTCTATCGAAGTGCATGATGCCATGCAACCCAAATGGACCATGTCGGGTCGGGTCAAGTCTTACCAATTATAGTTATGGACTTAGACATTAATCCAACATCTCCAACATTGACTTATGACTTAATCCCTTAAGCACTTAGCTCCAAAACCTCATGAAACCTACATAAGAAGCTCTTAACGGATAAAGTTGGCAACTTTACCAATTTTCATGACTCAAACGGTCCCAACAACTAAATTAATCCTTTCAGACCCATAACGGCCACCCTAACACATGCATTGGTCCATCCTTAAACATCAAGCAAGCATCCTTATGAACTAATAACCTCAAAATACTAAGAGTAGCAACTCAAAGCTCCTGGAGTGGTGTCAACCACTAAATTTCACCCATGAGACAAAAAATGGGACCAAAACTCATATAATGATAGATCTAAGCTTCAAATAAGCAAGGTTAGAGCTTTATACCTCTAATGAGCTGGAGATGAAGAAGATAGTCCATATCCATAAGCCTTCCCTTGATTCGCCACCTTGCATCAAGCTTCCACTTCTTGAATAATCACCAAAACCCACCAAAGATGAACACAATGAGCTCACAACACTATTGGATGAGGCTAGGGTTCAAAATTAGGGTTTAAGGACAAAGGAGGCTGATAAATGAGGTTATAATGATGTTTATATAGTGCCCAAACCCTAAAAATGTAGGTTTGGCACTCTGCCCATTATGCGGGGCGTACGTGGTCCTCACACACGTTCCTTAGTGGACACGTTCCTTAGCGATGCCCAAGGGACTAATCAGCCAACATATTCCACCAAAGGCCAAACTTGCCAAAACTTCAAACTGTCATAACTTCTTCATTATAAGTCTGTTTCCAACAAATTTTATATCCACAGAAATTAAGTAACGAGAAACCCTACACTTCTATCAAATTTATTTTCCTGAAACCCAGTCGAACTCAGATCCAAAATTCATGAAAGGCCCGAATCAACGCCTTTACCAATACCCTTGGGCTCTAAAACACAAACCAAACTATTTAATCACACCACCTAGCTTACCCACATCCAAAAGGGTCTAAACCTTTCTTCTTTAAAACCTCAAAACCTTCTCATACATAAATTACGACCCACGAGCCTTAAATCATAGAATGATCCGAAACATAATGTTACGATTCTCCCCCATTTAAACTGATCTGTAGTCACCATCATCTCCGGCCCCCATATCGGCCTATGATCTATCCAAAAACCAAGAACGTTGTGGCTCTCCCACGACCCAACATGAAACGACCCAAAAAATTTTGTTTTAATATTACTAAAAATCACATCATCCAGTGTCATATATAACAAGAACCATGGAATGAGTACTCAAAAGTCATAATAACCGTGTCAAAACAAAACTGTATCAATCATAACAAAATGTCTGAATAAAACTCCCAGGATAAAATTGAAGCTGTGGTGGGTGCGATGTCATCAACCCGAGCTCTTCCCTTTGCTAGTGGAAGTACCTGAAACCAAAACTGAAACTGTAAGCACGAAGCTTAGTGAGCTCCCCCATACTACCACATACCATACAACAACATATAAACACATATCGGGCCTTGCCCACTGCATCGGACCGAAGTCCGGAAACTGCATCGAACCGGAGTCCAGAACTAACTAGGGCCTTGCCCTCTGCATCAGACCAAAGTCCGGAAACTGCATCGGACCGAAGTCTGGAACTAACCAGGGCCTTGCCCTCTGCATCGGACCGAAGTCCGGAAACTGCATTGGACCGAAGTCCGGAACTAACCAGGGCCTTGCCCTCTGCATCAGACCGAAGTCCGGAAACTGACTGAACATAGCATAACACAATCATAACTACTAGCATAAACACATATACTGCATACTGCATCGGACCCAAGTCCGGAACACATAACAAAAAGACATGCTTGAATCACAATGACATCAAGCACACTGAACTACTGCATCGGACTGAAGTCCGGAACTACTACTAACTAGACGGGCCGACATTGTGGCCATAGACCCGTTCCTACTGGAAGGAAACTCACCTCATAACGCTGGCTGCTGAGATGCTAAATCTGAAACTGCCTGACTGTTGCTCCGGAACTTCCATGCTACAAATCCCTTGAACACTAAATCAAATACTGATAACTAATCTCAGGGTAAAATGACTATTTACCCCTGGTCAAGTCAACTTCCTGGTCAAAGTCAATTTCTAGTTGACCGGACTCGCCGAGTTGGGCTGCCAACTCGCCGAGTCGCTATCATCCAGTCTAATCCTCTACCCGCTTCTATTCATCGAGTTTGGCAAAGACTCGACGAGTTCTTCTTTGACACAACATCGAGTCTAACTTCATCCGACTCGCCGAGTTGTATGAACAACTCGTCGAGTTCTCCTTCAACATATGAACACGTCCAGACTGTGACTCGCCGAGTCGTATGAAAAACTCGTCGAGTCTGAAGAACAACTCGCCGAGTCTAAAGAACAACTCGTCGAGTCCCAAGCATGCTATTACTATACAGTCGATTCTAGTCGATTTCAGTGCTTCCATATCATAGATCTGAGCTTCTAGGACTGGTTTTACACGTAAAGTTTCCAACTTTACGTGCATGCACAAGAGTATAAGGCTAAAAATACCCAAAATGATCAAATACTAAGCACTTAGGGTTTGGAACAGGGCCATGATTGCATAAAGGTGGCTATAATGAGCTCCTGGAGTTCAATAACGTCCAGATCTAAGGTTTCCATCCAAAGGAGAGTCCATATCTCAAGTTTTGAATCATATTAGGCTCCAAAAGAGACATAACAAGCATAAAAGAGGGTTTAATGGAGGAATACACAAGGTAATAACTTTATTGCCTGAATGAGAAACAGATGGAAGCTAACTCTTGGATCTCCTTTCTCTTCTATGGACCTTCTTTCCTTCCTTCTCTTCCAAAGCTTCCAAACTAGCACAAACACAATCAAGCTCAACAATGGGGGCTAGGGTTTACAGGGAAAATGCTCTAAAGGTGCTGGAGGCTGGGGTGGGAGGCTATAATGACGTTTAAATAGGGTACAAACCCTTGAAATTAGGGCTTCATCCAGACAGGCAGACTCACCGAGTCCCAACATATGGACTCTCCGAGTAGCCAACTTAAATCGCGAGCTCATCCTGCTTCTACTCGACGAGTCGGGCCACAGACCCGTCGAGTACCCCTTAAGAAATGGAGATACTTTAATTAAATTTACATACCATAAATGGGGCGTTACACAACACCCACTTCTACAATGGCACAAATCCTCCTAGAGAATGCTATGAGCCAAGTCATAGACTTCACACACTCCCTCAACCGCTTACCAACTTAGTGGATGCTACAGCTACCCTGCAGTCATACAACACTCCTACACTGACTAGTGAATGCTCCGGAACCCACAGTCTTACAACACTCCCACACTGACTAGTGAATGCTACAACACACCGCAGTCTTACAACACTCCCACGCTGACTAGTGAATGTTACGGCACCCTGCAGTCTTACCACACTCCCACGCTGACTAGTGATTGCTACGACACCCCGCAGTCTAACAAGACTCCCACGCTGACTAGTAGTGAATGCTACGACACCCCGCAGTCTTACAACACTTTCACACTTGCCATGAGCTCATCCCACGGTCTTTCCACGACAGACATGAAGATGCATGTAGTCAGGGTTCAGATAGGCGGTTGAACAGATGATCCACCTGAGAGCGAACAATCATACAAGAACATCACAAACAGGCATTAGACCAAGAGTTTTCAGGCTATCCAACTCAGAATACGAGAGATCCTGAACCGTAATTCCCATGGACCTGATCAACCGGTTAAGGCCCCGTTGGCCTAGCTAAAACTTGCTCCACACTCACAACGACACTTATCTTGGATTCTTTCTGATCGCAAGGAACTTTGGCGGTCCCTCCAAATACAGATTCAAATTCCGACATGGGTTCGAACCCTAAAATGGCTCACACTTTGAGCTATCCCCCGACAGTCCCAAGTGATTACCCTCCCTTGGATTCATTCATCCTTGTACAACGTCATCACTGCTAGATTACCGAACCAATCCACAATCTCATTATCAAACCACCATCATACTGAGTTACCGAACTAACACCTCATGACCAAACATTAATAGGTGCCCACACTCAACCCATATTAAGCACTCTACTACTCTCAACGAAGATTGTCACATCCAAAACACCTTCCCACTATACAATTCCGCACCCTTGAACAACCCCATTTGACAACAAAGAAATTCTAGTCCCACAATTGGGATAGGTAGATAGTCGATCCGTTTCTCCACTTACTACCAAAACAAACACAAGTCTTACAATAATTCTACAATACAACAATTTAGGCAACATACTCGGAAGCCAAGATACACCATCATAGAATCCGATGATAGCTTGTCACGACCACTGATCTGCAACTTATACAACCCGAAACCTTCGAAGTATTCCAACTTATTAATGAAGAACGGAAGATAGTCGGCGATTGAGAATGATTTGAATACAACCCGAAATCCCAAT
The DNA here is from genome assembly GCF_051521515.1 of Lactuca serriola. Taxonomy (NCBI): domain Eukaryota; kingdom Viridiplantae; phylum Streptophyta; class Magnoliopsida; order Asterales; family Asteraceae; genus Lactuca; species Lactuca serriola. The sequence goes on from NC_136409.1 coordinate 38,191,750, forward strand.
ATTTACCGAACAAAACCCACACAAAACTACACATACCAACTCTGGAGTTGATTGACAGATCAATCACTGCTCTTCCGAAAGTATAGATAGCAATTTATACGTTGAACTGACAAATTCTTCAACAACCAGAACTTGACCATAACGAGCTCCCTGACCAACGGCTACCTTTCATGAAGACACTCATTCATTCCTGAGCACATACAACATGCATCATCTCCTTTTGCACCTCACCCTGACCACATCTAGAGTCAAGTCTTATATACCTGGACTGCAGAGCCCTATAACCCAAACTTCTGAAGCCGCAAATCGAACAGATCGATGATCCTTCAAACAGAATACCCAGTCCCCCTACACACTTAGAGTTCGAACTACTGCCAATTAGCATTCCGAATTGACCGAACTTCAAACTGGCTCACTAGATATACCATATCGACTCTTGGATTGTACTACGCAACACACAATGACCTTCTAGATAATGACCAATCAACTCCATGCATTCTGAATCTCAGAGGGAGGCCTCAGAAGCTCCTCAATCGTGACTGTCCCCAATCACCAAGAATCTTATACAGTTGTACAAATAGATGTTTTGATAGTCTTAAAATAGCACCGACTCTTTATCTGGGAATAAATGGACTATCACACACTTCATCTCTGAATCCTCGACTAACACCCCATCGCAAGAATCATCCTAAAAATAGGAGGCCTCACTCTCACAGCCGATACACAACATAGACAATGAGGGTTGTTGTTTCCGATTCACTCCTCCTGATCACCTGAAACAATTGCTAGAATACGCCTTACTATACTCACATAAGGCATATTCTTGTCCTTATCTTTCACAGTCCCCACTGTAATGACTCTCTTACGACAATAAATACCTCAAGGCAGTCGTACCACAAGAACCTTTTGGCGTAAATACCGCAATTATCTAGTACCCCACGTGGTCTACCTCTCAATTCTGAAATCCGAAGCTCGCTCTCTCTTCGTTCCAATACGGAAAAATGGAATAATATAATCCTCGTCATAGAAAATGACATCATAAACCATCGGCCAATCACTTGACTCAGACTGCAAATCCTTAAACAGCTCATCACATCCACTTGCTTTTTGAATCCTGTGACTCAAACTGGAACCTCACCGATCAAATCCTTCGGGACCTAAATTCAACTTTCTCGTAAGGCCTACTCCATTCAAACCCGACTGAATTGGCCCTCTGGTCAAACAATCACCAAGCCCATTCTTAGTTTGAACAACGGTAGCCGGATAATCGATAAGGACGGAAACACATTCTGCAATGAATCATGGCACCCAAACCATGTTATCCACCCTTAACCTGCTACTTAGAACCCCTGGAATTATCCTCGATTCGAGTATGGATCCTCTGATTTTAGTAGTATGGGCCCAATACTACCTTCCACATCTATCCATACTTTCCTCGAGAATCGTCCCAGATTTTCTAAGTAGCTACTCAACTCCACTACCGACTAATCCCATTCCGCATACTCACTCTCCAGCGAATACTCACCGCTAAACAACGTACTTATCGGACTGAAAATAATTCTTGGCTCTCCTAGGATTCCCTTCACTCCTCTCTCCGCCATCAACTGTAAAAGGAACTCCCTTTAATACCTACTAATTACTTTTCGGATACAATTACATGCTACATGCACTAGGTAATTCTTCGACTGCAAGATCCCACCTTACAACGGTTAGACTCGAACAAGAGTTGCGCAATAGGGCTAAATCTAACCATATAAAATTATCTAATCCCTGTAACATGCAACCTAACGTATTCGATTAATAGTTAGTCGATATTAAAGGCAGTCTCTAAAAGCACAAAACAAGCAACATTATGGCATCAAGCAAACTCTACCAACACATAACCTAACAGGCTATCCAAACCAACACATTAACCCACACTAGCATGCAACCCCAACTGTTCTAACCACATAACTCACAATTCCTGGAGATCACTAATCATAAGCATGCAACACTACAAGTTCGCATAACATGCATAAATGCATCTCTCCTAAGAAAGCACACTAACATGTAATACTGAGCAGATCCCTAGCCCTAAACTAGCATGCAAATTCTATCAACTCATAATAAAAACTCATCACAACACATAATCAAGTAAGGGTATTTTGGGAAATCACTGTTCGGGCTCTGGCTGATTGTACACACAGTGTCAGACCTGCTTTCAAAACTCTTTAATTTTCTTGAAAAATCGTGTGATGAAAAATCATTTCTTTTGAAAAGTTATCACTCCTCAGTTTAAGTCCAGACATACCCGAGAGTATGCCCAAATCCCTCAAACCAAGGCTCTGATACCAAATTGTAACACCTCGAATTTCAAAACAAAATTTTCATTTTTAATTCACCAAACATTATTCATAAATTCAAGTCGTCACAGAATTATACATCATAATTAAAACAATATCAGAGTATCCCAAAATCCACAAGACATCATAAGTCAGCGAATGTGTACAATCATGCCTCTGCCTTCCCCGAATCTACAAGAGTACCTGAAATACATTTAAACCAACAGTGTAAGCCTGAAGCTTAGTGAGTTCCCCAAAATACCACATACACAAATAATTAGCCTTTCATGGCTAAATCTCGATAAGGACCCTCCAATCATGTGTTTCAGTGAAGACCCTCCGGTCTCACGACTTGGTATTGACCCTCCGGTCATAACTCAATATATGCACAGGATAATATAATAACATAAGTCACAAAGACAGGATGCATAACAACATATATCTTAGTATAAGCAAATAAGACCCTCCGATCAATAATACGAATAAGACCCTTCGGTCAATAATATGAATAAGACCCTTCGGTCAATAACACGACTAAGACCATATGAGAAGACTCACCTCAAACGCTACTCGAATAATCCTACACTGTCGTTGCAGCTGCAAACCAACTCCTAAACTGAGCCAAACAACCCAACACCATAATCAATAACTAAGAAAGGCTAAACCCTAGAACTAGGGCTAAAGAAGGCCCAACAGACCAGGCCCACTAATGGCCCAAACCCATTGGGCCCACTAAGGCCCAAATCTGTTGGGCCTACAAAGGCCCAACAAGGAATACCCATAATCACGAACAAAGGGGAGTCCAATTCCAAAAGAAAATCCTCAGACCAAGAAGTCCAATTCTCCAAAGCCCAAGACCCAAAAGCCAAAGCCCAAAGCCCAAAAATGTCACACGATCCCAAAATGGCACTGGGCCATTTACGTTGGGCGTACTCCCAAAATCCTTAGTACGCGGGGCGTACAATCAAACTACGTTGGGTGTAGACGCGCTTTCTCCAACATTGACTTATGACTTAATCCCTTAATCACTTAGCTCCAAAACCTCATGAAACCTTCATAATAAGCTCTTAACTAATAAAGTTGGCAACTTTATCAGATTTCATGACTCAATGGTCCCAACAACTAAATTAATCCTCTAAGACCCATAATGGCCACCCTAACACATGCATTGGTCCATCCTTAAACATCAAGAAAGAATCTTTATGAACTAATAACCTCATAATACTAAGAGTAACAACTCAAGCTCCTGGAGTGGTGTCAAACCACTAGATCTCACCCATGAGACAAAAAATGGGACCAAAACTTATATAATGATAGATCTAAGCTTCAAAAAGGTTAGAGCTTTGTACCTCTAATGAGCTGGAGATGAAGAAGAGAGTCCAGATCCATAAGCCTTCCCTTGATTTACCACCTTGCATCAAGCTTCCACTTCTTGAATAATCACCACAGATGCACACAATGAGCTCACAACACTATTGGAGGAGGCTAGGGTTCGAAATTAGGGTTTAAGGACAAAGGAGGATGATAAATGGGAGATTCATGAGGTTATAATGATTTTTATATAGTGCCAAAACCCTAAAAATGTAGGTTTGGCACTCTGCCCATTACACGGGGTGTACCTGGTCCTCCCACACGTTCCTTAGTGCTACCCAAGGGACCAATCAGTCAACTTATTCCACCAAGGGCCAAACTTGCCAAAACTTCAAACTGTCATAACTTCTTCGTTATAAGTCCGTTTCCAACGAACTTTATATCCACAAAAAGTAACGAGAAGCCCTACACTTCTATCAACTTTATTTTTCTTGAAACCCACTCGAAATCAGATCCAAAATTCATGAAAGGCCCGAATCAACGCCTTTACCGATACCTTTGGGCTATTCCCCAATTATTATCTGAAGTTGGGATTTTCCCCAGTATATCTTAAGTTGGGATTTTGCTAGTATTTCTTAAGTTGGGATATTCCCTAGTATATCTTATGTTGGGATCTTCCCCAAGATTTCTTAAGTTGGGATCTTCCACAATATTTCTCAAGTTGGGATTTTCCCTAGTATTTCTTGAGCTGGATATTCCCCAAGATTTCTTAAGTTGGGATCTTCCCCAGTATTTCTCAAGTTGGGATTTTCCCCAGTATTTCTTGAGCTGGATCCTTTCCAAGATTTCTCAAGGTGGGATCTTCCCCAAGATTTCTTAAGTTGGGATCTTCCCCAGTAAAACTCCAAGCTAGAATCATCCCCGGTGAATTACCTAAGTTGGGATCTTTCCTAATATTACCTAAGTTGGGATTTTCCCCAGCAAGAGTTAAGTATGGATTCTCCCCAGTAATTTGCTAAAGTTTATAACACTGACACGTTATCTCATGTTGAGATTTTCCGCATAAAATACCTAATGTTTATAACATTTTCATGTTATCATACAGCTTGGGATTTTCCCAGTAATATACTAAGATTGGGTCACTCCCCCAAATATATGCAAGACTTGTAGCATTACCATGTTACAAACAAGATTTTTCTTAGTTATTTACCAAACTGGATTTATCTCCAAATGATTTCTAAGACGGAATCCTCCCTAGTTCACTAAGTAAAAGCTAAACAAGGATCTTCCATGATGAAATCCTAAAGCAAGAATCCTCCTGATACAAGCTTCAAGATCATGTGGAGCTAAAATACTTACAATGCAAAACATCTCCTAAGTCAAAAGTCTTCGAAAGGTCAAAATTAAACCTAAGGGTCATCAAGTTCTATCTATCCTTTTTTCCTAAAAATTATCCTTATGAGAAGATTCTCCTACGTTATAATCAAAAGCTTATCTTTTCTAATTAAGGATCCTAATGGTTTCAAAGCCCTAGGAAGATGATTATCTATCCTAGATTATTAGGATCCTAATTGTCTAGGGATCCTCAAGAAAACCTATTTTGATTATGTAACCGAATCAATCACGTAAGAAAAGAGATAAACCAGAGCATCAGTATTAAAAAGGGTTACCCTCCAACCCAACAAAAAAAATATTGTTTTACAGAACAAAAATTTTAAATTGTTTTTAAATTTTACCAAAACTTAATTTAAGGTTTGATCACCCTCAACTAGAATATACTTTGTCTCTTTCTTCTCTTCTCTACAGGATCCTAACCAACATTTACAATCTTTCCAGTCAACTTAGCCAGGGTTTCATGCCATTCTTCCACGTTCTAGGATCCTGCATTCTCCACATCCTTTGCCAGCTTGATCTTTACCTCTCAGATGACCTCAACAAGACAGCTCTTAACATCATAAATCAACTCCTCGGTCTCCAACGCATGCTCCGCCCAGTTAAGCTTAACCTTCATATCTTCGGTCGATCGAGAAAAATGATTAAGAAACATGTAAAAGATCACGGTAAGTAAATTAAAATCAAACAAAAAAAAGCATAAATTTCCTTACAGATTTCCAGAAAGAGAGCAGCTTCCTCAACGCCTTGTCCACTCCAAGGCTCTCCAAATCTAAGGTCTCAGCCGACTTCCTATTTTGGGATCCTGGAGTATTGACGGTCAGATTTATCGAGGTTCTCTTCGAAGGAAGAGAAGATGAGGTCTTCTATTTCTTCACCACAAGTTGGCCATCGGACACGGTAGATTCGATATCAACAAGGGAGAACCTGTTGGATAAGGTGTCTAAGTCTATAACTATATTTGGTATGTACTTGACCCGAATCGACATGGTCCATTTGGGTTGCACTTTACCGAAACAATTTATATGGATAATCTTCTAAGAATAGTATAGTTATGATTTATTAATATATTATAAGTTATAATATATTAATATGAAATCATATTATTTAATTAACATTGATCAAGAATTAATTTAGTGATAAAAAAGAAGTAATTAAATATAGACTCTTATATATATAGAATGGGCCAAGTTCATTTAGGATGGGTTAAACTTGCATGGATAGTCCATGGAGTTTTTAACCCATGGATCCTATTGAAATGAAAGGTCATGGGTATTAGGGTTTACATGATTGTAACCCTAATTCTCCATAAAATATAAAGAGGTCTTTGGCATATGAAATGGCACTAGTGTGTGAGTACAAAGGGTGGGCTGATTTCTACTTAGTGCATACTATTTTATCAAGTCTTCCAAGGTGTTATGGTGATTTGTGATTCCACTTGAAGCATCCACATTATTGGTGCTAAGCTCTCAAGACTCCAAGCAATCAACCGCAAGAATATGTATGTTATTCTACTAAAGTTTTTATTTCACAAGTACCCCATAACATGCTAGTTTGGTTGAGAACCTTGGAAATCAAATTTGCATGTATAATAGAGAAAACATAGATCCAAGGTTTCTAGGGTTGCATATACACCATAGGAATGTTAGAATGCTCAAAACCCTTTAGTGGTATCAGAGACTAGGCTTGTTTTCTTGATACTTGATGCAAATTGCTTGAAAAAATCAAAAATTATGTTCACTGTTCAGTGGACTCGCCGAGTCCATGGTGGGACTCGACGAGTCCAAGAGAAAATTCGTCCTACTCGTCGAGTAAGTTCTTGCACTCGACGAGTATGAGGCCCTATGTGCAGATTTTTGAGTTTTACTGTTGGAAATGGACTAGAATCATTACACTAAACTGTTTTGGACTTATAAAACTTGTTTTTGCTGTGGTAATGATTATGCTAATCCATTTTCAAAGGTTATTATCAAATTTTCAAGTTTTATATATGTTTATATGATTCATGAAATTGTTGATATGAATATTCATGCTTATGAGTTTTGGTAGATCATAGGAATTATTTGCAAATTGTTTGATGATGTAATTCTTGATCTAAATGTTATTGATGGAGTCCATAATTTGTCCTCAAGTTATGAATTACCAAAAGTCACTTCTTTAAAGAGTCATTAAAGAACCATATGTTACATAAAATGAAGACTCTTCATTTTAATAGACCATTAAACTCATAAGTTATGAAGTTGAAAAGTCTTGAATAGTTTCAAAACTTGCCCTCAAGTCTTGGAATTTGTAAAGTCTCACACACACTTTAATTCCAATCCATAGAGTTTAAAAAGTTAAAATTCAACCCTTATACTTTATAGTATTATAAGTTAGTAATATATATATATATATATATATATATATATGTATAAGATCAAGTCATTCTTGATGGGTTTTGAGCATTCTAACACTTCCTAAGTGTACATGCAACCCTAATAACCTTGGATCTATGTTTGTCTAATTATCATGCAAAGTTGAATTCCAAGGTTATATTCCTATCTAGCATACATGGGGAACAATTTCCAACTTGAATGAAAGATAGAATAACTTACCTTGTTGTTGCTATGTTCCTAGAAACCTTGTGAGCCTAGCACCCCAAGTGTGATGCCTCAAATGCTTCACACAACACCAAATGCTCTTGGAAAGACTTTTGAGAGAATACACACTACTTGAAATCGGCCTAGCCCTCTAGTTTCTTATGTGTAGCCGATTTTGTGGAGAATGGGACTCTTATATAGTGTTGTCACATCTAGGGTTACACCATGTAAACCCTAATGTGTCATGGCTCTTCATTTCCATGACCCATGGGTTTGTAACTCCCATGGAGCATCCATGGAGCATCCTATGGGTGGAACCCAACTTGATAATCCATGGAGCCTCTTAGCCCACTATACAAGATATGGATGATTTACATAATCAACCCATTTATTTAATTAGTTATCTTTTGATCACTTAATTAATTCTAAATTAATTCTTGATCAAACTAATCAAATAATATTATTAATATATTAGAACTTATAATATATTAATAATCTCCAAGTGTAATTTCTCTCATTTAGCCTATCCAATTGCATGGTGCCATGCAACCCAAATGGACCATGCCGAGTCGGGTCAAGTACTGACCAGAAATAGTTATGGACTTAGACACCTTATCCAACAGTCTCCCACTTGGATAAGTCTAATAACTATAACTCCAGTACTTCAGGAACCGACCGACAATTGTAGCTCTTTCAAGTTCTCTCGGAACTGAGAAGATGTTGATACGCCATTTAAGATAAGTGATCATATAATCCTCTGTTCTAGATATCAGCAGGACAAATACATGGAACAATGTCTTACTTATTGTCCAGCAGTTTGTTTCCCGATTTCTGATTTGTTTGACAAAGAACTTAATTAAACACATCAAGTTAGTTCTGACCGGGCCCGGTACATAGGTCAAAACAAAATCATCGAGGGGCCCAGATATCAGCTTCTAATCCAAGAAGGAACAAATAAACTTCGACTCATATGTTTTTTCTACCACTCATTGAATTATACACCAAAGCACGTTTTATAACATCGAGTTACCAATGCGTTTTCGTACAATCAATGCATAATCAACTTGTAAGTAACAAATCATATCTCTAGGTTTGAAGACTTATATGATATTACCGTCTCACGATCACTCGAGATAGAATTCCATGAAGTGATTCCAGTGAGCGTAGGTTGTGTCCAATGCTCAGAACTTATGAGCACTCATGATTGTTGTAGCCTTGTCCAACACCTTAGACCTCTACAACCAATCATGACAATCTTGATTCATACCTACTTCCGACATATGACCGACTGTGGAGGTTTGAATAATGTGTTATACCAAACAAAATTATTCTGGAAGTCAAAACATGCAAAAGAAATATAGTAAACGATCGACAAGAGATAGCAACACTTTACTCATAAATAAAACACATTTTATTCATCATCTAATGTCAATTTCACTTTACAAATTTCTAGGTTATCTAACTACTAAATCTAATATCATCCTTTAGCCCTATGCTCCGAGCATGCTGGAGATGCTTAACCCGAGTCAATCCCTTTGTGAGGGGATCTGCTGGGTTCTCATCCGATGATACCCTCTTTGCCACGAAGAGTCCTTCTTCTATCCGATGTCTGATAAAATGGTATTTTCTGTCGATGTGTCTGGATCTCCCGTGATCCCTTGGTCCCTTGGCTAAGGCAACAACACTTTCACTATCACAGAAAATTTCCATTGGCTCTTTAATAGCTGGTACAACTCCAAGGTCTCCAATGAAGTTCTTCAGCCATATCGCCTCCTTTGCCGCCTCGCTAGCTGCAATATACTCTGATTCACAAGTTGAATCAGCCACTGTCTCTTGCTTGGAACTCTTCTAAGAAATTGCTCCTCCATTTAGGGTAAAGACCCAGCCCGACTGAGAGCGGAAATTATCCCTATCAGTCTGAAAGCTAGCATCACTATACCCTACAACTCTCAAGTTATCACTCCCACCGAGGGTAAGGACCCAGTCCTTAGTCCTCTGTAGGTACTTGATGATATTCTTTACTGCAGTCCAGTGTGCCTTTCCAGGGTTCGCCTGATACCTGCTAACCATGCTGAGGGCAAAGGCTACATCAGGTCGAGTACACATCATAGCATACATGATCGATCCTACTGCCGAAGCATAAGGTATTCGACTTATTTATGCTATCTCAGCCTCAGTGCTAGGGCTTTGTGTCTTACTCAATCTGGTGTTACTCTGGATGGGTAACTCTCCTTTCTTGGAGTCCTGCATGCTGAATCTCTTCAGCACCTTATCCAAGTAGGTACTCTGACTAAGTCCAATTAGTCTTTTACTCCGATCTCTCAAGATCCTTATCCCTAGAATATAGGCAGCTTCTCCTAGGTCCTTCATAGAGAAACACTTCTCAAGCCAGGACTTAACTTCCTGTAGCCTTGGGATGTCATTTCCTATGAGTAGTATGTCATCCACATACAATACCAAAAAGCTAACTATACTCCCACTAGCCTTGACATACACGCAAGACTCATCTTCACTCCTAGAAAAGCCAAATTCCTTGACCTTTTCGTCAAAGCAAAGATTCCATCTGCGAGGTGCTTGCTTCAATCCATAAATGGATTTCTCAAGCTTACACACTCTATTAGGGTACTCGTTGCTGACAAAACCCTCTGGCTGACTCATGTAAACATCTTCAGCCAACTTTCCATTAAGGAAAGCGGTTTTGACATCCATTTGCTATATTTCATAATCATGAAATGCAACTATGGCCAACAGAACCCGAATAGACTTAATCTTGGCTACTGGAGAAAAGGTCTCATCATAGTCCACTCTAGGAATTTGAGAGAAGCCCTTTGCAACCAGTCTAGCCTTATAAGTGTGTACTTTACCATCCATGTCGGTCTTCTTCTTGAAGACCCATTTGCACCCTACTGTCTTACGACCTGGTACATTCTCAACCAAGTTCCAAACTTGATTGTCATACATGGACTGTATTTCGCTGTCCATTGCCTCTTTCCACTTGGCTAACTCAGGGCCTGCCATGGCTTCCGCGTAACTGTTAGGTTCATCCAGACCTATCAGTGTCTCATCACTGATAAGTGTATCTCCTTCTGCAGTAATATGGAATCCATAGTAATGCTCAGGAGCATTCCTAACCCTTGTGGAACGCCTCAGAGGTACAGACTTGTCAATTGGCTCAACAGGAGTTTCCTCCTCAAGTTGAGTGCTAGAGTTTGAAGTTCCTTCACCGCTTGACTCTTGAATTTCTTCATGATCAACTTGCCTCCCACTGTTTACTTGGCTTATGAACTCTCTCTCTCTCTAAAGAAAGCCCTCCTAGCTACAAAGACCACATTTTCACTAGGACTGTAGAAGAGGTAACCAAAGGATTGCTGTGGGTAGCCGATGAAAATACACCTCTCGCTTCGGGGTTCGAGCTTATCATGAGTCTCGCGTCTCACGAAAGCCTCGCAACCCCAAATCTTGATGTGGTCTAGTTTGGGTACTTTACCAGTCCATATCTCGTGAGGAGTTTTGTCAACTTTCTTTGTAGGGACTAGATTAAGGATATGGGCGGCAGTCTCTAAGGCATACCCCCAGAATGAGATTGGTAGCGAAGCTCGACTCATCATGGAACGAACCATATCCAACAAGGTTCGATTACGCCTCTCAGCCACACCATTCAGCTGTGGTGTCCTGGGAGGTGTCAATTGTGAGACTATCCCACATTCCCTTAGATAGTCAAGGAACTCTGAACTAAGATACTCACCACCACGATTGGATCAGAGCATCTTAATGTTCCTGCCCAATTGATTCTCGACTTCCTGTTTAAATTCCTTAAACCTTTCGAAAGTCTCTGACTTATGCTTGATCAAGTAGACATATCCATATCTACTGTAATCATCAGTAAAAGTTAAATAATAACGATTAGCATCCCTTGTGGCATGTTTGAATGGTCCACACACATCCGTGTGTACAAGGTCCAACAAACCTTCACCCCTTTCACATGAGCCTGTGAAGGGTGACCTTGTCATTTTTCCAAGTAAGCATGATTCACAACTATCATCTGACTTTAGGTCAAATGACTCCAAGACTCCATCCTTTTGGAGTTGGCCTATGCGTTTCTTGCTTATATGTCCAAGACGACAATGCCATAATGACGCTTTATCCAAGTTATTATTATTAACATAATCAATACACAATACATTATTTCCTAAGTTATCAACCACAGATACTGTTTCATACACGCCATCACAAGGTAATGCTTTGAACTAAAGAACATTATTAAAGAAAGCATTAATCGAACCAACTTCATTATCAAACGAAAAGGTGAAACCTTGTTTATACAATGCATGAAAGGAAATAATATTTCTTGCCATTTCTGGCGAATAACAACACTTATTCAAATCTAAACTAAACCCACTACTTAGCGATAAAGTATAAACTCCAATCTTGGTGACAGGTAAAGCTTTCCTATTCCCCATGATTAAGTTTATTCTTCCTTGCTCCACATTCTCACTTCTTCTTAGTCCCTGCAAGTCACAACATATATGAATACCACAACCGGTATCAAGGACCCAAGATTTAGAATGGGGTGAGTTATTAGAAATGATAGTGTAAATACCTGCATGGTTGGGTTTAACTTTCCCATCCTTCACATCTTGCTGGTATTTTGGGCAGTTCCGCTTCCAATGTGATTTTTCATGGCAATAGAAGCATTCAGCCTCTTTTGGGTCAGAAGAAGGAGTGATGAAACCTTTCTTGGTTCCACTTGAAGAAGAGCCATCAAGGGTCCGAGCCTTAGTACCCTTCGAAGAGCTCTTTCTTTTCTTCCCTCGACTTTTCCCGATTGCCAAAACCGGAGTAGAGTTTGGAGTAGGAGTGTTAACAACCGACTTCCCCTTAAGTCCTGTTTCTGCGGTCTTGAGAAGTCCCTGAAGTTTGCTGAGTGTGACCTCTTCCTTATTCATGTGATATGTCATGCGGAATTGATCATAGCACGATGGTAAGGAGTGCAAAATGATATTTATTACAAGCTCCTCAGGGAAGTTCACATTAAGCTTCAGCAATCGATCCACATACCTCTCTTGTCGTGCACTTTGATGGTATCTTTCCATCAGATCTTGGTGCATTTCATAAGGGTAGAAATCCTCATAATACTTTTGGAGTTCAGCTGTCATCGTGGCCATCATGATGCATGCCACTTTCGTAGCATCCCTTTCATGTGCCTGAAAGTCAGCGATCTCCTGAGGAGTTGTAGTGGTCTCATCAATCTCCTTAAGCTCCTTGTCAAGGACATATTCTTTGTCCTCGTAGCAGGTAATCATCCTGATGTTTCTGATCCACTCATTGAAGTTGGATCCATCAAAAGTGACTTTCCCACACAAGTTCATAAGGGTAAAGGAGTTATTAGGGTTAGAGCCAGAGGCAACATTGTTTGAAGACATCTGAAAGAAAAGGACAAGATTAGTTTAGATATTAAGAGAATCCTTAATAAAACACCCAAATGTAATATTAAGGCTAGGACCCAATCACAATATATTATAACTTAGAAGAGGTATGCCGTAATCCAATCTATAACATATTTGAAAGGTAGGTGAATGACGATTCACCAATTTCCACCACGAAAGCCGAAATATTAAATATTAGGTTTTTGATTGGTTCTTAGAAATTCCTAGATTCTTTGAGATTCAATGAACTTTTCAAAGGCATGTTTCAATCTCGAGTGTGCCCTCCAAGTTTTGTGATTGGGATACCGAGGATCACAAAACGAGGTGTGAAGTAACCATGCAAATCACTTGGTACCCTTAAAGTTTATCACTCAATCGATGTGCCGGTAAACCACACACGCTCCACCGATACTATAATAAACTTTAAGTCACCCTTTACCTACCTTGTTAAGTCCAAGTTAGTGTGTCGGTTAACTACACACGCTCCACCAACGACTTAAACAAAGTGTAAAGTGTAATTTCATGGATTAGCACCTTATTCACATTTTTCCTAAAGTAACTAAGATTGGGAATTTAATAAAACATTTAGTTACTTTATAATATTCATCATACTTATAATGAGAATTTATAAGTCCTTGTCTTACCCGTTCGGCTAACGACCCTCCACCGGTCAAGCAAGCGGTGGGTGAGAGTGGACACCCATTAAGTTGCCATTTTATAGGCAACAACCTTATACCCACCTTATAGACCGGCTTCGTGAATGAGGCATACTAGCGGTAAGACGACTTTGTTCTTATACATATATATATATATATATATATATATAATTATTACATCATAATAATATAAGTATAAGGGTTGAATTTTAACTTTTAAAATTCTTAGGGTTGGACCTAAAGTTTTTAACATGACTTTACTTGTTCCAAAACTTGAGGGCAAGTTTTGTAAACTTCCAAAACTTTTCATTTCTTGTAACTCATGAGTTTATTAGAGTAATAAAATGAAGACTCTTCATTTTTCTAACTCTTGTGTTCTTTTAATGGTTTTTAACTCAAGTGACTTTTGGTTTTCCATAACTTGAGGACATGTTATGGACTCCATTAAAACACATTATGATCAAGAATTAAACTACCACATAGGTTACAAATAATTCCTATGATCATCTAAACATCATAAGATCAAGAACATGAACATGAACACTTTCATGAATCAAAACTACACTTAAAACTTTGTAATTTTGATAACTAGTTGTTGTAAATGGAATAGCAAAGACATTACACCATCTAAAACAAGTTTTCAAGTACCAAAACAGTTTAGGGTAATGTTTCTAGTCCATTTCCAGCAACTAAAGTCGAAAATCTGCACTCTGTGGCTCCTACTCGCCGAGTGCATGAACCTACTCGGCGAGTAGGTTGTAGATACAAGTGAACTCGGCGAGTTTCCCCATGGACTCGGCGAGTTCATCAGGAAGACATCAAGTTTTTCGACTTTTTTCAACTTTTAAGCACAAATAACAAACAAACAAGCCTAGGCTCTGATACCACTGATGGGTTTTGAGCATTCTAACACTTCCTAAGTGTACATGCAACCCTAATAACCTTGGATCTATGTTTGTCTAATTATCATGCAAAGTTGAATTCCAAGGTTATATTCCTATCTAGCATACATGGGGAACAATTTTAACTTGAATGAAAGATAGAATAACTTACCTTGTTGTTGCTTATGTTCCTTGAAACCTTGTGAGCCTAGCACCCCAAGTGTGATGCCTCAAATGCTTCACACAACACCAAATGCTCTTGGGAAGACTTTTGAGAGAATACACACTTCTTAAAATCGCCCAAGCCCTCTAGTTTCTTATGCGTATGTAACCGATTTTGTGGAGAATGGGATTCTTATATAGTGTTGACACATCTAGGGTTACACCATGTAAACCCTAATGTGTCATGACTCTTCATTTCCATGACCCATGGGTTTGTAACTCCCATGGAGCATCCATGGAGCATCCTATGGGTGGAACCCAACTTGATAATCCATGGAGCCTCTTAGCCCACTATACAAGATATGAATGATTTACATAATCAACCCATATATTTAATTAGTTATCCTTTGATCACTTAATTAATTCTAAATTAATTCTTGATCAAACTAATCAAATAATATTATTAATATATTAAAAATTATAATATATTAATAATCTCCAAGTGTTATTACACTCATTTAGTCTATCCAATTTCATGGTGCCATGCAACCCAAATGGACCATGCCGGGTCGGGTCAAGTATTGACCCGAAATAGTTATGGACTTAGACACCTTATCCAACAGTTTTGACTTGGATTTGATGCCTAATTTGTTTTTTGAAGTTAAAATCCGAATTTTATCTTAATTAAGTGTTTATCCATGCCAAAACAATAGATAATTTCAAATCTTTTAAATATTGGTTGTTTATGTGATAAATATGGATTATTTAAAGTTATTTGGTAATTATCTAATGACTAAAATAAGATTAGGTCAAATATATATAATTATGAAATTAATTGTTTAATTTGAATTATTTGTTGTTTGATCCCTAATGTTTTGAAATATTTCAAAACTTGCCCTCAAGTTTTGGAATTTAAAATTTGACTAAAAGTTTAATTTTGAAATGTTAAATTCTAAAACCCTAGTAATTTGAAAAGTTCAAATCACACCCTTATGGTTTTATTAATTAATTAAAGTGTATAATTAAAAGTGATTTAATAAACCCATAAAGTTTTGGTTTACATTTAATTAAATTAAAAGTATAATTTTACTAAGTTAAACCACCTAGTATTTTAAAAGTGTAAAATACACCCTATACTATATATAACATTAAAAGTCTAGTATTATATATGAGTATACAGTCAGTCTTACCGTTAGTAGGCCTCATTCACGAGGCTGGTCTATAAGGGGTGTTTAAGGAAATTGCCTATAAAATGGCGATTGAATGGGTATCCACTCTTACCCACCGCACTCTTGACTAGTGGAGGGTCGTTAGCCGAACGGGTAGGATAGGACAGAAACCTTCCATTATAAGTATAATGAAGTACAAAGTAACTAAATGCTTTTTCAAATTCACAAATCATAGTTACTTTAGGCAAAATGTGAAATTGTATGCTAACCCATGGAATTACACTTCGTACCGTTGTCAAACGTTAGTGGAGCGTGTGTGGTTAACCGGCACACTAATTTGGGGATGACATTGGTAGCGAAGGGTGACTCGATGTTTGTCATAGATCAATGGAGCGTGTGTGGCTAACCGGCACATTGATTAGATGATTGTAGCATTGGGTGCACCACGTGATTCGTATGGTTATTCACACCTTGTTTGTGATCCTCGGCATCCCAGTCACAAATAGTAGGGCATAATCGAGATTAAACGTGCCATTGAAAAGTTCAATGAATCTCAAAAGATCTAGGAGTTTCAATTCATTTAAAACTTAATCTTCCTTTTCGTTTTTCATGGTGGAAATTGGTAAATCGTCATTTACCTTCCTTCAAATATTTTGCAACTAGATTACGACATCCCTTTTCTAGGTTGTAGAATATTGTGATGGATCCTAGCTTGATGTTTCATTTGGGTGTTACATCAAGAATTCTAATCAACATAACTTGAATTTTCTCCCGTTTTGTAGATGTCTGAATCTTACAATGGTCTTCCCAAATCCCATGGAACAAGTTTTCCAAATGAAGATGACGTTCTGAGATACGATCAAGGAAATGAGAGTCATGCTTCACTTCCTCCACCTCCTCCAATTGTTCTCCCTGACCCACAAGTTCAAAGGCTTGAAAAGTTCAAGCTCACTCAAGCCCTTTTGGCAAGTAAACACGAAGATGGGAAACCTGTGTGTGCGCACGTCTTAGAGATGAAAACACACATTAATAGGTTAAACATGTTGGGTGTCGAGATTTCAAGTGAGTTGGCTGTTGACTGGTATCTTCAGTCACTTCCTGAATCATATAGTGAGTTCGTTAGAGAGTACTATATGATGGACCACGACGTGACCCTTATTGATCTCACCTATTTGCTTATAGCTACTGAATCAACAATGATTTGACGTGCTAATCAAGCAAATTTGTCTGGTGAATTAAACTCCCAAACTTCAATGGACACTGGCAACATTGGAAGTCCAGAAAGAACTAAGTCTGTGATTGTCCGATGTGCTGTGCCAAAGGAGTCCATTTGCTTTTATAGCCACGAGAAGGGGCATTGGAGACGAAGTTTCCCTAACTAACTGAGAGATCTAAGAGATGGGAGAGTCAAGACGTATGGATCTACTTCAGGTAAAATCCATTATCTAACTCTTTTAAGTTCCTATTCTAGATTCTTAATACATGATGTGATAAGATTGCATTTTGATGTTTTGTAGGATCGAAGAAAATAGAGGAAGCTTAAGGGAAGAAGTGAGCTGAATCTAATCGTGAAGAAATGGATTTCGATCGCATTACTTGAAGAATGGATTCTTAAGCTACTACTTGGAGTTAGAATAGATTGTTAAGAAATATGTAATGACATAGTTTTTCAATTGAATTGCATTGTGAGGACAAATTTTTTCTGCAATAAAATGAATTTTGATTTTATCTTATTTATTTATCCTTGCGATGGCATGTATGAAAAAATTGATGTTTGAATGTTTCTATTATTAGCAACAATGGATTTGATTCTTAATTATGATTTTTGTGGAAATGTCAAAAGTTTACCAAATAGGGAGAGTTTCTCATCGCCCAAGCTTCAATTGGACAGAAACTTGGAATCATGCAATGTGTATTGTATGATGAATGAAAAACTTTCACATTTGGGAAACTTAGACTAATTCTTTGACAAAGTGTCAATTGAAGGACTAGGAGATCAAGTACACTAGGTTGTGCGTTGATCAAGTCCACCACAAGAGTGACAAAGATATTCGTCATGATTTACTAAAGTTTAGTAAATATGATTATACTTATAAGATTAAGTGTAATTCTGAGTTGATTGAAAGAGTTTCAATGAATAGTAGAACGAATAAAGAAGAATCAAGAAGGCAGAAAGATAAAAGTTTATCCATTCTAAAAAGAAGGGAGAGTACCTTTTATTGTGTTTTATGATGAAGTCTTAATGATTAAGAACCATATATCAATTGATCCTCTCAGTGAGTCTTAGTGTGTTTGCATGTCTAAGAAGAGGAATCGAGAGTTGTAGAAATGGTTAAATCAAAGAGTTAATCATACTTCGTTCCAATATCAAGTCTTAGAGTCAAGATTGTGACATTGAGTGAAAAGTCTTAAGTAGGTTTATAACACTTAACAAATGTGGAATTTGGAAATGTTTTCTTATTCTTGCACATTTGAAATTGGTAAGTTATGCTGTCTTGGATAAGACAAAGACCAACTAGGACCAATTATGTGAAGTGTTTTGTCTTGATAAGAACTACACTAACTCTTGAACATTTGCTTTGTCAAGAAATGTTTCTTGACAAGAGAATCTTATATGTCAAGGAGTCAGTGGGAGTCTTAATGGTCTTGAAAAGTTTCAAGAACAAATCAAGAATATACCTTATAGATCATCACTAGCACACGACTTGAGGTTTACAACCTGTCGTGCTGACATTATTTTGTTTCTATGCCATTCCAATTAAGTTAATTGTGTATGTGAGTTCTATGAGATCTCATTTGAATGCATACTAGAGCCTTAGTCGATGGAAAGTACATTGATATGTAAGGACAAATTACTAAACTGCTTGGAAGACATGGTGGGCACTCGTATTACCACAAGGCAAGAAATCAAGATTAAGAAAGTTCAGTCCATATGAGTGTGGATTTGTTGCAAACCTTGGTTTTGGCAAATTCACATGGATAGGAACTCATACACCATAAAATCTAAGTGTCATAAGATTCCCTCCTTCATGAAAATGACTGTGAGGAAATGCTTTCACTAAAAGAGATTTTAAGAAGATAGCGATTGTGAAAATTGTATTCTCAAAATTCGATTATGGTTACGGCATCCCTTTCCATAGTTCGAATTATGAGATTTGGCAATTAGTTTCAACATTTGGAACTTAGTAACATAAGTTCTGAATTGTTTAAACACACATATAAGCTATCTAAGACAAAGGTGTATAAGGTTAAGAAGCCTAGATATAGGCTTATCGAAGCATCTGGTATTAGAAATATGAATTTCAGAAATTCAATAGGCATTGTTTTCTAAAAGTTCATTTGTTTTCTGAATACATGTCAAAGCTAGTGGGAGCATAAGTGTTATGCTTATATGATAATAATCATCATGATAGTGGAAGCATAAGTGTTATGCTTGTATGATTATTATGGCGAGTATTGCAAGTTAGCAATATTAATTATAGAAAAACAAAGATTCAATTTGCAAAGTTGCATGGGTTGAAAAGTTGTTTTAATATAATTAAGGGAGAGAATATTATACTTCGTTTCAAAATCTAAAGCTTAGATTGAGAAATTTTAACATTTTCAGTCAAAGGATACATTGTGTGTTCTTAAAATTCGATTATGATTACGGCATCCCTCTTCATAGTTCGAATTGTGAGAACATGAAACATAAAATATTATGGCAAAAGATTGGTAAAGTATCATATCTTTATGTAAGACATTATGCATCGTGTCCCATACGCTTCGGGTATAGGATCGATTGCAAATGCTATAATATTTTACCATTCTAAAATTTTCTAAATGTGTAGCGCATTAAGAGGGATAAAGGACTAGAATTGGTTTTGACTAAAATAATTAAACAACTATCAAAGGACGATCCAAAGTTCGCAGGAAGGATGTTCAAATGAATGTACTTTGAATGTGAGACTTCACGACTATGGAATTGTCTTGTAACAATTTCTAAGAAAGTACTTTGTAATTTCATTAGCCAAGTCTTGGTGACTTTTGTGCTATGACTTTACGAAAGGATCGTTGCGTAAAATGTTAGAATCTAGCATATTCTAGTAGTGGAAGAACCTTGTGTTCTTACACTAATAATGGGGATTGAGGAATTGTGAAATGAGAATCATTGGAAAAGTTTTCAATTGTTCTATTTCACAAAGCATGGACCATAGGAAACAAAGTGTGCATGCTTAGAGCATGGGACAATTGTTGTTGTAATTCAAGTAATGAGTTGATTATCCGAAACATTAAATGATAAATAATGAGTGATCAATATGGTGGATAAATAGAAGTGTTTTATTTACTCTCACAAGTTTGGGGCCATATAGGATTAAGTATTATTGTCATGTTTCAGTTTGCATGTTTTGACTTCCAGACTAACTAGGTTATTCAAACATCCACAGTTGGTCGTACGTTGGGAGTAGGTATGAATAAAGACTGTCATGAATCTGTCTGTAGATTGTCTGAAGTGTTTAGACATGGCACAAGTTTGCTGCAGAGTTCATGAGTGCTTTGATAAGATTAGAGTATTGGATTAAACCCACGCTCACTTGGATCACTTCATGGTTTTATCACAAGTGATTAGTGAAACGATAATATTGTATATTCTTGAAACCGAGACGTGTGAGTTGTTATTTGTTGGTCGGTTAGACATTGATAATAAGTAAACGCACCAGTAACTTGGTGTTATAAAACTTATTGTTGTGTGTGATTCGATCAGTAAATTCAAGCGAGCATTTGAGTCGAAGTTTATCCATTCCTTTTACCCAAAGTGGGATAAAAGCGATATATGTGGGCCTCTCGATGATTTAGTGATGACACCTAAGCGCTTGGCCAAGGCGGGACTAAGTTGGTGTGTTCAATTGTAGTCTGTTATTAGTCATCATAAATCGGAAGTCGGGAAACAATATAGAGAGAATGATTGAAATTCATGTCTTTTTTCTATACGATATCTTGAGAATGGAGGAATATATAATCCCTTATCTAGAGGACACACTATCTGATAAGATCAAAGTTGACAGCGGCTTGTGAAAGCTACGATTGCTGATCAGGTTCTGAAGTCATACGGAAAATAGTTATTAGACTTATCCAAGTGGGAGACTGTTGGATTAGTGTCTAAGTCCATAACTATTTTGGTATGTACTTGACCCGATTATGAGCATGGTCCTTTTGGGTTGCCTTCACCATAGCAATATGTAGGATGAATTAAGGTGAGAAAGGTTTAAATATGATTTATTAATATATTATGAGAATAATATATTAAAGGAGAAATCATATTGTTTAATTAATATTAGTCAATAATTAATTATGAATTAATTTTATGGTTAAAATAGATTAATTAAACTTAGGGGACTGGACTGCAATTATTGGATAATTGAGTTATTAGGCTAAGGAATGCTAAATGATTAAGGGGTGAACGAAATTATGATGGAAGCCCATCATATTTTCGTCCATGGCCTTATCCAGAAAGTTCCATGGGCTGCTTAGAGTTTAAGCTGTCCATTAGGGTTTTGACTGAAACCCTAGCAGCCCACACAAGTATATAAAGGACCCCTTAGGCCCCAAAAACGTGGGGAACTGATTCTCTAGGGTTTCTAGTCGTTTTTGGGCAGCCTCCTTTCTTCTCCTCTTCATCCAAGTTGCATAAGGTGTTTGTGACTCCATTAGAGGTGCAGCACTTGAGGCACTAAGCTTTATAAGGCCAATCCAAGCAAGGAATTGATTGTTATTGCTATATAACAATCAAAGGTAATTCTCTAAACCCTAATTCAGTTTATAATGTGATAGATCTAAGTTTATTAGTCTTGGATTCAAAGCATGAACAATAGAGAAACCTAGATCCAAGCATTAGGGTTTGTATGAGCACATAGGACTGTTCTTATGCATAAAATCCATCAACACGCCACCTTGGTGGCATCTCTCTCATGTGCCCTAAAGTCAGCGATCTCCAGTGGAGTAGTAGTAGACTCATCAATTTCTTTCAGCTCCTTGTTGAGGACATATTCCTTGTCCTCGAAACGCGTGACCATCCTGATGTTCCTGATCCAATCATTAAAGTTGGAACCATCAAAGATGACTCTCCCACAAAGGTTCATGAGAGAGAAGGAGCCAGTAGGGTTTGAGCCAGAAGCGGCATTGTTGGAAGACATCTGAAAAGAAGAAAGACAAGTTTAGATTAGATATAAAATCCTTAATAAGACACCCAAATGTAATATTAAGGCTAGGACCCAAAACAATACTTTATAACTTGGAAGAGGGATGCCATAATCCAAGCTACAAAATATTTGAAGGTAGGCGAATGACGATTCACCAATTTCCACCATGAAAAACGAAATAAATTATTAGGTTTTAATTGGATTGAAATTCCAAGATATTTTGAGATTCATTGAACTTTTCAATGGCATGTTTAAATCTCGATTGTGTGCTCTCAAGTTTGTGACTGGGATGCCGAGGATCACAAACAAGGTGTGAATAACCATGCAAATTAACTCGGTACCCTTAACTTTATCACCTAATCGATGTGTCGGTTAACTACACGCGCTCCACCGATTTATTATAAATATTAAGCTACCCTTTTCCACTCTTACTAGTCCATGTTAGTGTGCCAGTTAACCACACACGCTCCACTAACGACTTGGTAAGGTACAAAGTGTAATTTCATGGGTTAGCACCAAATTCACATTTTTCTAAAGTAACGAAGATTAGGAATTTTTAAAAGGTGTAGTTACTTTATATTTATCATTATACTTTTAATGAGAATTATAGTCCTTGTCCTACCCGTTCGGCTAATGACCCTCCACCAGTCAAGGAAGCGGTGGGTGAGAGTGGACACCCATTAAGCTACAATTTTATAGGCAACAACCTTATCCCCTCCCCCCTTATAGACCGGCTTCGTGAATGAGACTTACTAATGGTAAGAATTGTTTGATAAGGTGTCTAAGTCCATAACTATTTCTGGTCAGTACTTGACCCGACCCGGCATGGTCCATTTGGGTTGCATGGCACCATGCAATTGGATAGGCTAAATGAGAGAAATTACACTTGGAGATTATTAATATATTATAATTTCTAATATATTAATAATATTATTTGATTATTTTGATCAAAAATTAATTTATAATTAATTAAGTGATCAAAATATAACTAATTAAATAAATTGGTTGATTATGTAAATCATCCATATCTTGTATAGTGGGCTAGGAGGCTCCATGGATTATCAAGTTGGGTTCCACCCATAGGATGCTCCATGGGAGTTACAAACCCATGGGTCATGGAAATGAAGAGCCATGACACATTAGGGTTTACATGGTGTAACCCTAGATGTGACAACACTATATAAGAGTCCCATTCTCCACAAAATCGGCTACACATAAGAAACTAGAGGGCTAGGCCGATTTCAAGTAGTGTGTATTCTCTCAAAAGTCTTTCCAAGAGCATTTGGTGTTGTGTGAAGCATTTGAGGCATCACACTTGGGGTGCTAGGCTCACAAGGTTTCTAGGAACATAGCAACAACAAGGTGAGTTATTCTATCTTTAATTCAAGTTAGAAATTGTTCCCCATGTATGCTAGATAGGAATATAACCTTGGAATTCAACTTTGCATGATAATTAGACAAACATAGATCCAAGGTTATTAGGGTTGCATGTACACTTAGGAAGTGTTAGAATGCTCAAAACCCATCAGTGGTATCAGAGCCTAGGCTTGTTTGTTTGTTATTTGTGCTTAAAAGTTGAAAAAAGTCGAAAAACTTGATGTCTTCCTGATGAACTCGCCGAGTCCATGGGGAGACTCGCCGAGTTCACTTGTATCTACAACCTACTCGCCGAGTAGGTTCATGCACTCGGCGAGTAGGAGCCACAGAGTGCAGATTTTCGACTTTAGTTGCTGGAAATGGACTAGAAACATTACCCTAAACTGTTTTGGTACTTGAAAACTTGTTTTAGATGGTGTAATGTCTTTGCTATTCCATTTACAACAACTAGTTATCAAAATTACAAAGTTTTAAGTGTAGTTTTGATTCATGAAAGTGTTCATGTTCATGTTCTTGATCTTATGATGTTTAGATGATCATAGGAATTATTTGTAACCTATGTGGTAGTTTAATTCTTGATCATAATGTGTTTTAATGGAGTCCATAACATGTCCTCAAGTTATGGAAAACCAAAAGTCACTTGAGTTAAAAACCATTAAAAGAACACAAGAGTTAGAAAAATGAAGAGTCTTCATTTTATTACTCTAATAAACTCATGAGTTACAAGAAATGAAAAGTTTTGGAAGTTTACAAAACTTGCCCTCAAGTTTTGGAACAAGTAAAGTCATGTTAAAAACTTTAGGTCCAACCCTTAGAATTTTAAAAGTTAAAATTCAACCCTTATACTTATATTATTATGATGTAATAATTATATATATATATATATATATATATATATATATATATATATATATATATATATATATATATATATATATATGTATAAGAACAAAGTCGTCTTACCGCTAGTACGCCTCATTCACGAAGCCGGTCTATAAGGTGGGTATAAGGTTGTTGCCTATAAAATGGCAACTTAATGGGTGTCCACTCTCACCCACCGCTTGCTTGACCGGTGGAGGGTCGTTAGCCGAACGGGTAAGACAAGGACTTATAAATTCTCATTATAAGTATGATGAATATTATAAAGTAACTAAATGTTTTATTAAATTCCCAATCTTAGTTACTTTAGGAAAAATGTGAATAAGGTGCTAATCCATGAAATTACACTTTACACTTTGTTTAAGTCGTTGGTGGAGCGTGTGTAGTTAACCGGCACACTAACTTGGACTTAACAAGGTAGGTAAAGGGTGACTTAAAGTTTATTATAGTATCGGTGGAGCGTGTGTGGTTTACCGGCACATCGATTGAGTGATAAACTTTAAGGGTACCAAGTGATTTGCATGGTTACTTCACACCTCGTTTTGTGATCCTCGGTATCCCAATCACAAAACTTGGAGGGCACACTCGAGATTGAAACATGCCTTTGAAAAGTTCATTGAATCTCAAAGAATCTAGGAATTTCTAAGAACCAATCAAAAACCTAATATTTAATATTTCGGCTTTCGTGGTGGAAATTGGTGAATCGTCATTCACCTACCTTTCAAATATGTTATAGATTGGATTACGGCATACCTCTTCTAAGTTATAATATATTGTGATTGGGTCCTAGCCTTAATATTACATTTGGGTGTTTTATTAAGGATTCTCTTAATATCTAAACTAATCTTGTCCTTTTCTTTCAGATGTCTTCAAACAATGTTGCCTCTGGCTCTAACCCTAATAACTCCTTTACCCTTATGAACTTGTGTGGGAAAGTCACTTTTGATGGATCCAACTTCAATGAGTGGATCAGAAACATCAGGATGATTACCTGCTACGAGGACAAAGAATATGTCCTTGACAAGGAGCTTAAGGAGATTGATGAGACCACTACAACTCCTCAGGAGATCGCTGACTTTCAGGCACATGAAAGGGATGCTACGAAAGTGGCATGCATCATGATGGCCACGATGACAGCTGAACTCCAAAAGTATTATGAGGATTTCTACCCTTATGAAATGCACCAAGATCTGATGGAAAGATACCATCAAAGTGCACGACAAGAGAGGTATGTGGATCGATTGCTGAAGCTTAATGTGAACTTCCCTGAGGAGCTTGTAATAAATATCATTTTGCACTCCTTACCATCGTGCTATGATCAATTCCGCATGACATATCACATGAATAAGGAAGAGGTCACACTCAGCAAACTTCAGGGACTTCTCAAGACCGCAGAAACAGGACTTAAGGGGAAGTCGGTTGTTAACACTCCTACTCCAAACTCTACTCCGGTTTTGGCAATCGGGAAAAGTCGAGGGAAGAAAAGAAAGAGCTCTTCGAAGGGTACTAAGGCTCGGACCCTTGATGGCTCTTCTTCAAGTGGAACCAAGAAAGGTTTCATCACTCCTTCTTCTGACCCAAAAGAGGCTGAATGCTTCTATTGCCATGAAAAATCACATTGGAAGCGGAACTGCCCAAAATACCAGCAAGATGTGAAGGATGGGAAAGTTAAACCCAACCATGCAGGTATTTACACTATCATTTCTAATAACTCACCCCATTCTAAATCTTGGGTCCTTGATACCGGTTGTGGTATTCATATATGTTGTGACTTGCAGGGACTAAGAAGAAGTGAGAATGTGGAGCAAGGAAGAATAAACTTAATCATGGGGAATAGGAAAGCTTTACCTGTCACCAAGATTGGAGTTTATACTTTATCGCTAAGTAGTGGGTTTAGTTTAGATTTGAATAAGTGTTGTTATTCGCCAGAAATGGCAAGAAATATTATTTCCTTTCATGCATTGTATAAACAAGGTTTCACCTTTTCGTTTGATAATGAAGTTGGTTCGATTAATGCTTTCTTTAATAATGTTCTTTAGTTCAAAGCATTACCTTGTGATGGCGTGTATGAAACAGTATCTGTGGTTGATAACTTAGGAAATAATGTATTGTGTATTGATTATGTTAATAATAATAACTTGGATAAAGCGTCATTATGGCATTGTCGTCTTGGACATATAAGCAAGAAACGCATAGGCCAACTCCAAAAGGATGGAGTCTTGGAGTCATTTGACCTAAAGTCAGATGATAGTTGTGAATCATGCTTACTTGGAAAAATGACAAGGTCACCCTTCACAGGCTCATGTGAAAGGGGTGAAGGTTTGTTGGACCTTGTACACACGGATGTGTGTGGACCATTCAAACATGCCACAAGGGATGCTAATCGTTATTATTTAACTTTTACTGATGATTACAGTAGATATGGATATGTCTACTTGATCAAGCATAAGTCAGAGACTTTCGAAAGGTTTAAGGAATTTAAACAGGAAGTCGAGAATCAATTGGGCAGGAACATTAAGATGCTCCGATCCAATCGTGGTGGTGAGTATCTTAGTTCAGAGTTCCTTGACTATCTAAGGGAATGTGGGATAGTCTCACAATTGACACCTCCCAGGACACCACAGCTGAATGGTGTGGCTGAGAGGCGTAATCGAACCTTGTTGGATATGGTTCGTTCCATGATGAGTCGAGCTTCGCTACCAATCTCATTCTGGGGGTATGCCTTAGAGACTGCCGCCCATATCCTTAATCTAGTCCCTACAAAGAAAGTTGCCAAAACTCCTCACGAGATATGGACTGGTAAAGTACCCAAACTAGACCACATCAAGATTTGGGGTTGCGAGGCTTTCGTGAGACGCGAGACTCATGATAAGCTCGAACCCCGAAGCGAGAGGTGTATTTTCATCGGCTACCCACATCAATCCTTTGGTTACCTCTTCTACAGTCCTAGTGAAAATGTGGTCTTTGTAGCTAGGAGGGCTTTCTTTAGAGAGAGAGAGAGTTCATAAGCCAAGTAAACAGTGGGAGGCAAGTTGATCATGAAGAAATTCAAGAGTCAAGCGGTGAAGGAACTTCAAACTCTAGCACTCAACTTGAGGAGGAAACTCCTGTTGAGCCAATTGACAAGTCTGTACCTCTGAGGCGTTCCACAAGGGTTAGGAATGCTCCTGAGCATTACTATGGATTCCATATTACTGCAGAAGGAGATACACTTATCAGTGATGAGACACTGATAGGTCTGGATGAACCTAACAGTTACGCGGAAGCCATGGCAGGCCCTGAGTTAGCCAAGTGGAAAGAGGCAATGGACAGCGAAATACAGTCCATGTATGACAATCAAGTTTGGAACTTGGTTGAGAATGTACCAGGTCGTAAGACAGTAGGGTGCAAATGGGTCTTCAAGAAGAAGACCGACATGGATGGTAAAGTACACACTTATAAGGCTAGACTGGTTGCAAAGGGCTTCTCTCAAATTCCTAGAGTGGACTATGATGAGACCTTTTCTCCAGTAGCCAAGATTAAGTCTATTCGGGTTCTGTTGGCCATAGTTGCATTTCATGATTATGAAATATAGCAAATGGATGTCAAAACCGCTTTCCTTAATGGAAAGTTGGCTGAAGATGTTTACATGAGTTAGCCAGAGGGTTTTGTCAGCAACGAGTACCCTAATAGAGTGTGTAAGCTTGAGAAATCCATTTATGGATTGAAGCAAGCACCTCGCAGATGGAATCTTTGCTTTGACGAAAAGGTCAAGGAATTTGGCTTTTCTAGGAGTGAAGATGAGTCTTGCGTGTATGTCAAGGCTAGTGGGAGTATAGTTAGCTTTTTGGTATTGTATGTGGATGACATACTACTCATAGGAAATGACATCCCAAGGCTACAGGAAGTTAAGTCCTGGCTTGGGAAGTGTTTCTCTATGAAGGACCTAGGAGAAGCTGCCTATATTCTAGGGATAAGGATCTTGAGAGATCGGAGTAAAAGACTAATTGGACTTAGTCAGAGTACCTACTTGGATAAGGTGCTGAAGAGATTCAGCATGCAGGACTCCAAGAAAGGAGAGTTACCCATCCAGAGTAACACCAGATTGAGTAAGACACAAAGCCCTAGCACTGAGGCTGAGATAGCATAAATGAGTCGAATACCTTATGCTTCGGCAGTAGGATCGATCATGTATGCTATGATGTGTACTCGACCTGATGTAGCCTTTGCCCTCAGCATGGTTAGCAGGTATCAGGCGAACCCTGGAAAGGCACACTGGACTGCGGTAAAGAATATCCTCAAGTACCTACAGAGGACTAAGGACTGGGTCCTTACCCTCGGTGGGAGTGATAACTTGAGAGTTGTAGGGTATAGTGATGCTAGCTTTCAGACTGATAGGGATAATTTCCGCTCTCAGTCGGGCTGGGTCTTTACCCTAAATGGAGGAGCAATTTCTTAGAAGAGTTCCAAGCAAGAGACAGTGGCTGATTCAACTTGTGAATCAGAGTATATTGCAGCTAGCGAGGCGGCAAAGGAGGCGATATGGCTGAAGAACTTCATTGGAGACCTTGGAGTTGTACCAGCTATTAAAGAGCCAATGGAAATTTTCTGTGATAGTGAAAGTGTTGTTGCCTTAGCCAAGGGACCAAGGGATCACGGGAGATCCAGACACATCGACAGAAAATACCATTTTATCAGACATCGGATAGAAGAAGGACTCTTCGTGGCAAAGAGGGTATCATCGGATGAGAACCCAGCAGATCCCCTCACAAAGGGATTGACTCGGGTTAAGCATCTCCAGCATGCTCGGAGCATAGGGCTAAAGGATGATATTAGATTTAGTAGTTAGATAACCTAGAAATTTGTAAAGTGAAATTGACATTAAATGATGAATAAAATGTGTTTTATTTATGAGTAAAGTGTTGCTATCTCTTGTCGATCGTTTACTATATTTCTTTTGCATGTTTTGACTTCCAGAATAATTTTGTTTGGTATAACACATTATTCAAACCTCCACAGTCGGTCATATGTCGGAAGTAGGTATGAATCAAGATTGTCATGATTGGTTGCAGAGGTCTAAGGTGTTGGACAAGGCTACAACAATCATGAGTGCTCATAAGTTCTGAGCATTGGACACAACCTACGCTCACTGGAATCACTTCATGGAATTCTATCTCGAGTGATCGTGAGACGGTAATATCATATAAGTCTTCAAACCTAGAGATATGATTTGTTACTTACAAGTTGATTATGCATTGATTATACGAAAACGCATTGGTAACTCGATGTTATAAAACGTGCTTTGGTGTATAATTCAATGAGTGGTAGAAAAAACATATGAGTCGAAGTTTATTTGTTCCTTCTTGGATTAGAAGCTGATATCTGGGCCCCTCGATGATTTTGTTTTGACCTATGTACCGGGCCCGGTCAGAACTAACTTGATGTGTTTAATTAAGTTCTTTGTCAAACAAATCAGAAATCGGGAAACAAACTGCTGGACAATAAGTAAGACATTGTTCCATGTATTTGTCCTGCTGATATCTAGAACAGAGGATTATATGATCACTTATCTTAAATGGCGTATCAACATCTTCTCAGTTCCGAGAGAACTTGAAAGAGCTACAATTGTCGGTCTGTTCCTGAAGTACTGGAGTTATAGTTATTAGACTTATCCAAGTGGGAGACTGTTGGATAAGGTGTCTAAGTCCATAACTATTTCTGGTCAGTACTTGACCCGACTCGGCATGGTCCATTTGGGTTGCATGGCACCATGCAATTGGATAGGCTAAATGAGAGAAATTACACTTGGAGATTATTAATATATTATAAGTTCTAATATATTAATAATATTATTTGATTAGTTTGATCAAGAATTAATTTAGAATTAATTAAGTGATCAAAAGATAACTAATTAAATAAATGGGTTGATTATGTAAATCATCCATATCTTGTATAGTGGGCTAGGAGGCTCCATGGATTATCAAGTTGGGTTCCACCCATAGGATGCTCCATGGGAGTTACAAACCCATGGGTCATGGAAATGAAGAGCCATGACACATTAGGGTTTACATGGTGTAACCCTAGATGTGACAACACTATATAAGAGTCCCATTCTCCACAAAATCGGCTACACATAAGAAACTAGAGGGCTAGGCCGATTTCAAGTAGTGTGTATTCTCTCAAAAGTCTTTCCAAGAGCATTTGGTGTTGTGTGAAGCATTTGAGGCATCACACTTGGGGTGCTAGGCTCACAAGGTTTCTAGGAACATAGCAACAACAAGGTGAGTTATTCTATCTTTAATTCAAGTTAGAAATTGTTCCCCATGTATGCTAGATAGGAATATAACCTTGGAATTCAACTTTGCATGATAATTAGACAAACATAGATCCAAGGTTATTAGGGTTGCATGTACACTTAGGAAGTGTTAGAATGCTCAAAACCCATCAAGAATGACTTGATCTTATATATATATATATATATATATATATATATATATATAGATATTACTAACTTATAATACTATAAAGTATAAGGGTTGAATTTTAACTTTTTAAACTCTATGGATTGGAATTAAAGTGTGTGTGAGACTTTACAAATTCCAAGACTTGAGGGCAAGTTTTGAAACTATTCAAGACTTTTCAACTTCATAACTTATGAGTTTAATGGTCTATTAAAATGAAGAGTCTTCATTTTATGTAACATATGGTTCTTTAATGACTCTTTAAAGAAGTGACTTTTGGTAATTCATAACTTGAGGACAGATTATGGACTCCATCAATAACATTTAGATCAAGAATTACATCATCAAACAATTTGCAAATAATTCCTATGATCTACCAAAACTCATAAGCATGAATATTCATATCAACAATTTCATGAATCATATAAACATATATAAAACTTGAAAATTTGATAATAACCTTTGAAAATGGATTAGCATAATCATTACCACAGCAAAAACAAGTTTTATAAGTCCAAAACAGTTTAGTGTAATGATTCTAGTCCATTTCCAACAGTAAAACTCAAAAATCTGCACATAGGGCCTCATACTCGTCGAGTGCAAGAACTTACTCGACGAGTAGGACGAATTTTCTCTTGGACTCGTCGAGTCCCACCATGGACTCGGCGAGTCCACTGAACAGTGAACATAATTTTTGATTTTTTCAAGCAATTTGCATCAAGTATCAAGAAAACAAGCCTAGTCTCTGATACCACTAAAGGGTTTTGAGCATTCTAACATTCCTATGGTGTATATGCAACCCTAGAAACCTTGGATCTATGTTTTCTCTATTATACATGCAAATTTGATTTCCAAGGTTCTCAACCAAACTAGCATGTTATGGGGTACTTGTGAAATAAAAACTTTAGTAGAATAACATACATATTCTTGCGGTTGATTGCTTGGAGTCTTGAGAGCTTAGCACCAATAATGTGGATGCTTCAAGTGGAATCACAAATCACCATAACACCTTGGAAGACTTGATAAAATAGTATGCACTAAGTAGAAATCAGCCCACCCTTTGTACTCACACACTAGTGCCATTTCATATGCCAAAGACCTCTTTATATTTTATGGAGAATTAGGGTTACAATCATGTAAACCCTAATACCCATGACCTTTCATTTCAATAGGATCCATGGGTTAAAAACTCCATGGACTATCCATGCAAGTTTAACCCATCCTAAATGAACTTGGCCCATTCTATATATATAAGAGTCTATATTTAATTACTTCTTTTTTATCACTAAATTAATTCTTGATCAATGTTAATTAAATAATATGATTTCATATTAATATATTATAACTTATAATATATTAATAAATCATAACTATACTATTCTTAGAAGATTATCCATATAAATTGTTTCGGTAAAGTGCAACCCAAATGGACCATGTCGATTCGGGTCAAGTACATACCAAATATAGTTATAGACTTAGACACCTTATCCAACAGGTTCTCCCTTGTTGATATCGAATCTACCGTGTCCGATGGCCAACTTGTGGTGAAGAAATAGAAGACCTCATCTTCTCTTCCTTCGAAGAGAACCTCGATAAATCTGACCGTCAATACTCCAGGATCCCAAAATAGGAAGTCGGCTGAGACCTTAGATTTGGAGAGCCTTGGAGTGGACAAGGCGTTGAGGAAGCTGCTCTCTTTCTGGAAATCTGTAAGGAAATTTATGCTTTTTTTTGTTTGATTTTAATTTACTTACCGTGATCTTTTACATGTTTCTTAATCATTTTTCTCGATCGACCGAAGATATGAAGGTTAAGCTTAACTGGGCGGAGCATGCGTTGGAGACCGAGGAGTTGATTTATGATGTTAAGAGCTGTCTTGTTGAGGTCATCTGAGAGGTAAAGATCAAGCTGGCAAAGGATGTGGAGAATGCAGGATCCTAGAACGTGGAAGAATGGCATGAAACCCTGGCTAAGTTGACTGGAAAGATTGTAAATGTTGGTTAGGATCCTGTAGAGAAGAGAAGAAAGAGACAAAGTATATTCTAGTTGAGGGTGATCAAACCTTAAATTAAGTTTTGGTAAAATTTAAAAACAATTTAAAATTTTTGTTCTGTAAAACAATATTTTTTTTGTTGGGTTGGAGGGTAACCCTTTTTAATACTGATGCTCTGGTTTATCTCTTTTCTTACGTGATTGATTCGGTTACATAATCAAAATAGGTTTTCTTGAGGATCCCTAGACAATTAGGATCCTAATAATCTAGGATAGATAATCATCTTCCTAGGGCTTTGAAACCATTAGGATCCTTAATTAGAAAAGATAAGCTTTTGATTATAACGTAGGAGAATCTTCTCATAAGGATAATTTTTAGGAAAAAAGGATAGATAGAACTTGATGACCCTTAGGTTTAATTTTGACCTTTCGAAGACTTTTGACTTAGGAGATGTTTTGCATTGTAAGTATTTTAGCTCCACATGATCTTGAAGCTTGTATCAGGAGGATTCTTGCTTTCGGATTTCATCATGGAAGATCCTTGTTTAGCTTTTACTTAGTGAACTAGGGAGGATTCCGTCTTAGAAATCATTTGGAGATAAATCCAGTTTGGTAAATAACTAAGAAAAATCTTGTTTGTAACATGGTAATGCTACAAGTCTTGCATATATTTGGGGGAGTGACCCAATCTTAGTATATTACTGGGAAAATCCCAAGCTGTATGATAACATGAAAATGTTATAAACGTTAGGTATTTTATGCGGAAAATCTCAACATGAGATAACGTGTCAGTGTTATAAACTTTAGCAAATTACTGGGGAGAATCCATACTTAACTCTTGCTGGGGAAAATCCCAACTTAGGTAATATTAGGAAAGATCCCAACTTAGGTAATTCACCGGGGATGATTCTAGCTTGGAGTTTTACTGGGGAAGATCCCAACTTAAGAAATCTTGGGGAAGATCCCACCTTGAGAAATCTTGGAAAGGATCCAGCTCAAGAAATACTGGGGAAAATCCCAACTTGAGAAATACTGGGGAAGATCCCAACTTAAGAAATCTTGGGGAATATCCAGCTCAAGAAATACTAGGGAAAATCCCAACTTGAGAAATATTGTGGAAGATCCCAACTTAAGAAATCTTGGGGAAGATCCCAACATAAGATATACTAGGGAATATCCCAACTTAAGAAATACTAGCAAAATCCCAACTTAAGATATACTGGGGAAAATCCCAACTTCAGATAATAATTGGGGAATAGCCCAAAGGTATCGGTAAAGGCGTTGATTCGGGCCTTTCATGAATTTTGGATCTGATTTCGAGTGGGTTTCAAGAAAAATAAAGTTGATAGAAGTGTAGGGCTTCTCGTTACTTTTTGTGGATATAAAGTTCGTTGGAAACGGACTTATAACGAAGAAGTTATGACAATTTGAAGTTTTGGCAAGTTTGGCCCTTGGTGGAATAAGTTGACTGATTGGTCCCTTGGGTAGCACTAAGGAACGTGTGGGAGGACCAGGTACACCCCGTGTAATGGGCAGAGTGCCAAACCTACATTTTTAGGGTTTTGGCACTATATAAAAATCATTATAACCTCATGAATCTCCCATTTATCATCCTCCTTTGTCCTTAAACCCTAATTTCGAACCCTAGCCTCCTCCAATAGTGTTGTGAGCTCATTATGTGCATCTGTGGTGATTATTCAAGAAGTGGAAGCTTGATGCAAGGTGGTAAATCAAGGGAAGGCTTATGGATCTGGACTCTCTTCTTCATCTCCAGCTCATTAGAGGTACAAAGCTCTAACCTTTTTGAAGCTTAGATCTATCATTATATAAGTTTTGGTCCCATTTTTTGTCTCATGGGTGAGATCTAGTGGTTTGACACCACTCCAGGAGCTTTGAGTTGTTACTCTTAGTATTATGAGGTTATTAGTTCATAAAGATTCTTTCTTGATGTTTAAGGATGGACCAATGCATGTGTTAGGGTGGCCATTATGGGTCTTAGAGGATTAATTTAGTTGTTGGGACCATTGAGTCATGAAATCTGATAAAGTTGCCAACTTTATTAGTTAAGAGCTTATTATGAAGGTTTCATGAGGTTTTGGAGCTAAGTGATTAAGGGATTAAGTCATAAGTCAATGTTGGAGAAAGCGCGTCTACACCCAACGTAGTTTGATTGTACGCCCCGCGTACTAAGGATTTTGGGAGTACGCCCAACGTAAATGGCCCAGTGCCATTTTGGGATCGTGTGACATTTTTGGGCTTTGGGCTTTGGCTTTTGGGTCTTGGGCTTTGGAGAATTGGACTTCTTGGTCTGAGGATTTTCTTTTGGAATTGGACTCCCCTTTGTTCGTGATTATGGGTATTCCTTGTTGGGCCTTTGTAGGCCCAACAGATTTGGGCCTTAGTGGGCCCAATGGGTTTGGGCCATTAGTGGGCCTGGTCTGTTGGGCCTTCTTTAGCCCTAGTTCTAGGGTTTAGCCTTTCTTAGTTATTGATTATGGTGTTGGGTTGTTTGGCTCAGTTTGGGAGTTGGTTTGCAGCTGCAACGACAGTGTAGGATTATTCGAGTAGCGTTTGAGGTGAGTCTTCTCATATGGTCTTAGTCGTGTTATTGACCGAAGGGTCTTATTCATATTATTGACCGAAGGGTCTTATTCGTATTATTGATCGGAGGGTCTTATTTGCTTATACTAAGATATATGTTGTTATGCATCCTGTCTTTGTGACTTATGTTATTATATTATCCTGTGCATATATTGAGTTATGACCGGAGGGTCAATACCAAGTCGTGAGACCGGAGGGTCTTCACTGAAACACATGATTGGAGGGTCCTTATCGAGATTTAGCCATGAAAGGCTAATTATTTGTGTATGTGGTATTTTGGGGAACTCACTAAGCTTCAGGCTTACACTGTTGGTTTAAATGTATTTCAGGTACTCTTGTAGATTCGGGGAAGGCAGAGGCATGATTGTACACATTCGCTGACTTATGATGTCTTGTGGATTTTGGGATACTCTGATATTGTTTTAATTATGATGTATAATTCTGTGACGACTTGAATTTATGAATAATGTTTGGTGAATTAAAAATGAAAATTTTGTTTTGAAATTCGAGGTGTTACAATTTGGTATCAGAGCCTTGGTTTGAGGGATTTGGGCATACTCTCGGGTATGTCTGGACTTAAACTGAGGAGTGATAACTTTTCAAAAGAAATGATTTTTCATCACACGATTTTTCAAGAAAATTAAAGAGTTTTGAAAGCAGGTCTGACACTGTGTGTACAATCAGCCAGAGCCCGAACAGTGATTTCCCAAAATACCCTTACTTGATTATGTCTTGTGATGAGTTTTTATTATGAGTTGATAGAATTTGCATGCTAGTTTAGGGCTAGGGATCTGCTCAGTATTACATGTTAGTGTGCTTTCTTAGGAGAGATGCATTTATGCATGTTATGCGAACTTGTAGTGTTGCATGCTTATGATTAGTGATCTCCAGGAATTGTGAGTTATGTGGTTAGAACAGTTGGGGTTGCATGCTAGTGTGGGTTAATGTGTTGGTTTGGATAGCCTGTTAGGTTATGTGTTGGTAGAGTTTGCTTGATGCCATAATGTTGCTTGTTTTGTGCTTTTAGAGACTGCCTTTAATATCGACTAACTATTAATCGAATACGTTAGGTTGCATGTTACAGGGATTAGATAATTTTATATGGTTAGATTTAGCCCTATTGCGCAACTCTTGTTCGAGTCTAACCGTTGTAAGGTGGGATCTTGCAGTCGAAGAATTACCTAGTGCATGTAGCATGTAATTGTATCCGAAAAGTAATTAGTAGGTATTAAAGGGAGTTCCTTTTACAGTTGATGGCGGAGAGAGGAGTGAAGGGAATCCTAGGAGAGCCAAGAATTATTTTCAGTCCGATAAGTACGTTGTTTAGCGGTGAGTATTCGCTGGAGAGCGGGTATGCGGAATGGGATTGGTCGGTAGTGGAGTTGAGTAGCTACTTAGAAAATCTGGGACGATTCTCGAGGAAAGTATGGATAGATGTGGAAGGTAGTACTGGGCCCATACTACTAAAATCAGAGGATCCATACTCGAATCGAGGATAATTCCAGGGGTTCTAAGTAGCAGGTTAAGGGTGGATAACATGGTTTGGGTGCCATGATTCATTGCAGAATGTGTTTCCGTCCTTATCGATTATCCGGCTACCGTTGTTCAAACTAAGAATGGGCTTGGTGATTGTTTGACCAGAGGGCCAATTCAGTCGGGTTTGAATGGAGTAGGCCTTACGAGAAAGTTGAATTTAGGTCCCGAAGGATTTGATCGGTGAGGTTCCAGTTTGAGTCACAGGATTCAAAAAGCAAGTGGATGTGATGAGCTGTTTAAGGATTTGCAGTCTGAGTCAAGTGATTGGCCGATGGTTTATGATGTCATTTTCTATGACGAGGATTATATTATTCCATTTTTCCGTATTGGAACGAAGAGAGAGCGAGCTTCGGATTTCAGAATTGAGAGGTAGACCACGTGGGGTACTAGATAATTGCGGTATTTACGCCAAAAGGTTCTTGTGGTACGACTGCCTTGAGGTATTTATTGTCGTAAGAGAGTCATTACAGTGGGGACTGTGAAAGATAAGGACAAGAATATGCCTTATGTGAGTATAGTAAGGCGTATTCTAGCAATTGTTTCAGGTGATCAGGAGGAGTGAATCGGAAACAACAACCCTCATTGTCTATGTTGTGTATCGGCTGTGAGAGTGAGGCCTCCTATTTTTA
The DNA here is from genome assembly GCF_051521515.1 of Lactuca serriola. NCBI lineage: Eukaryota > Viridiplantae > Streptophyta > Magnoliopsida > Asterales > Asteraceae > Lactuca > Lactuca serriola. The sequence goes on from NC_136409.1 coordinate 38,229,280, forward strand.
GGATGATTCTTGCGATGGGGTGTTAGTCGAGGATTCAGAGATGAAGTGTGTGATAGTCCATTTATTCCCAGATAAAGAGTCGGTGCTATTTTAAGACTATCAAAACATCTATTTGTACAACTGTATAAGATTCTTGGTGATTGGGGACAGTCACGATTGAGGAGCTTCTGAGGCCTCCCTCTGAGATTCAGAATGCATGGAGTTGATTGGTCATTATCTAGAAGGTCATTGTGTGTTGCGTAGTACAATCCAAGAGTCGATATGGTATATCTAGTGAGCCAGTTTGAAGTTCGGTCAATTCGGAATGCTAATTGGCAGTAGTTCGAACTCTAAGTGTGTAGGGGGACTGGGTATTCTGTTTGAAGGATCATCGATCTGTTCGATTTGCGGCTTCAGAAGTTTGGGTTATAGGGCTCTGCAGTCCAGGTATATAAGACTTGACTCTAGATGTGGTCAGGGTGAGGTGCAAAAGGAGATGATGCATGTTGTATGTGCTCAGGAATGAATGAGTGTCTTCATGAAAGGTAGCCGTTGGTCAGGGAGCTCGTTATGGTCAAGTTCTGGTTGTTGAAGAATTTGTCAGTTCAACGTATAAATTGCTATCTATACTTTCGGAAGAGCAGTGATTGATCTGTCAATCAACTCCAGAGTTGGTATGTGTAGTTTTGTGTGGGTTTTGTTCGGTAAATATTGGGATTTCGGGTTGTATTCAAATCATTCTCAATCGCCGACTATCTTCCGTTCTTCATTAATAAGTTGGAATACTTCGAAGGTTTCGGGTTGTATAAGTTGCAGATCAGTGGTCGTGACAAGCTATCATCGGATTCTATGATGGTGTATCTTGGCTTCCGAGTATGTTGCCTAAATTGTTGTATTGTAGAATTATTGTAAGACTTGTGTTTGTTTTGGTAGTAAGTGGAGAAACGGATCGACTATCTACCTATCCCAATTGTGGGACTAGAATTTCTTTGTTGTCAAATGGGGTTGTTCAAGGGTGCGGAATTGTATAGTGGGAAGGTGTTTTGGATGTGACAATCTTCGTTGAGAGTAGTAGAGTGCTTAATATGGGTTGAGTGTGGGCACCTATTAATGTTTGGTCATGAGGTGTTAGTTCGGTAACTCAGTATGATGGTGGTTTGATAATGAGATTGTGGATTGGTTCGGTAATCTAGCAGTGATGACGTTGTACAAGGATGAATGAATCCAAGGGAGGGTAATCACTTGGGACTGTCGGGGGATAGCTCAAAGTGTGAGCCATTTTAGGGTTCGAACCCATGTCGGAATTTGAATCTGTATTTGGAGGGACCGCCAGAGTTCCTTGCGATCAGAAAGAATCCAAGATAAGTGTCGTTGTGAGTGTGGAGCAAGTTTTAGCTAGGCCAACGGGGCCTTAACCGGTTGATCAGGTCCATGGGAATTACGGTTCAGGATCTCTCGTATTCTGAGTTGGATAGCCTGAAAACTCTTGGTCTAATGCCTGTTTGTGATGTTCTTGTATGATTGTTCGCTCTCAGGTGGATCATCTGTTCAACCGCCTATCTGAACCCTGACTACATGCATCTTCATGTCTGTCGTGGAAAGACCGTGGGATGAGCTCATGGCAAGTGTGAAAGTGTTGTAAGACTGCGGGGTGTCGTAGCATTCACTACTAGTCAGCGTGGGAGTCTTGTTAGACTGCGGGGTGTCGTAGCAATCACTAGTCAGCGTGGGAGTGTGGTAAGACTGCAGGGTGCCGTAACATTCACTAGTCAGCGTGGGAGTGTTGTAAGACTGCGGTGTGTTGTAGCATTCACTAGTCAGTGTGGGAGTGTTGTAAGACTGTGGGTTCCGGAGCATTCACTAGTCAGTGTAGGAGTGTTGTATGACTGCAGGGTAGCTGTAGCATCCACTAAGTTGGTAAGCGGTTGAGGGAGTGTGTGAAGTCTATGACTTGGCTCATAGCATTCTCTAGGAGGATTTGTGCCATTGTAGAAGTGGGTGGTCTCCAATGAAGTTCTTTAGCCATATCGCCTCCTTTGCCTCTTCACTCGCTGTTATGTACTCTGATTCACACGTTGAATCAGCTACCGTCTCCTGCTTGGAACTTTTCCAAGTAATCGCTCCTCCATTCAGGTTAAACACCTAGCCCGACTGAGAGCAGAAGTTATCCATGCCGGTCTGAAAGTTGGTGTCGCTATACCCTACTACTCTCAAGTAATCACTCCCACCAAGGGTAAGAATCCAATCCTTAGTCCTTCGCAAGTACTTGAGAATGTTCTTTACCGCAGTCCAGTGAGCCTTGCCAAGGTTCCCCTGATATCTGCTGACCATGCTCAAAGCAAAGGCCACATCAGGGCGGGTACAAGTCATAGCATACATGATCGAGCCAACAGCGGAAACATATGTTAATTGACTCATCTCAGCTATCTCAGCCTTTGTACTCGGACTTTGAGCCTTACTCAGTTTGGCATTGCTTTGGATCAGTAAATCACCTTTCTTGGAATTCTGCATGTTGAACCTCTTCAACACCTTGTCCAAGTAGGTGCTCTGACTAATGCCAGTTAGTCTTTTACTCCTTTCTCTCAATATCCTTATCCCTATGATATAGGCCGCTTCTCCAAGGTCCTTCATAGCGAAACACCTCCCAAGCCAAGACTTAACCTCCTATAAAGTTGGGATGTCATTTCCCATGAGTATTATGTCATCCACATACAGTACCAAAAAGCTAACTATACTCCCACTAGCTCTGACATATACACAGGACTCATCTTCGCTTCTCGAAAATCCAAACTCTTTGACTTTCTCATCAAAATAAAGATTCCAACTGCAAGATGCTTTTTTCAATCCATAAATGGATTTCTCAAGCTTGTACACTCTATCAGGATACTCTGCATTGACAAAACCCTCTGGCTGACTCATGTAAACATCCTCAGCCAACTTTCCATTAAGGAAAGCGGTTTTGACATCCATTTGCCATATTTCATAATCATGAAATGCAGCAATGGCTAGCACAACCCTAATAGACTTAATCTTCGCTACTGGTGAAAAGGTTTCATCATAGTCAACTCCCTGAGTTTGGGTGAAACCCTTTGCAACCAGTCGCGACTTATAAGTGTGCACTTTCCCATCCATATCGGTCTTCTTCTTGAAGATCCATTTGCACCCGACCGTCTTACAACCCGGTACATTGTCAACCAATTTCCAAACTTTATTGTCATACATGGACTGATATCGTTGTCCATAGCCTCTTTCCATTTAGCGGACTCAGGGCCTGCCATGGCTTCCCTACAGCTGTTACGTTCATCCAAATTTACCAATGTACTATCACTGATAAATGTATCACCTTCCACAGTAATATGGAAACCATAATAATGCTCAGGTGGATTCCTAACTCTAGTGGAATGCCTCAAAGGTACAAACTTGTCAGTTGGTTCAACAGGAGTTTCCTCCTCATGTTGATTGCTAGTGTTTCAGGTTCCTTCACCACTTGACTCTTGAATCTCTTCAAGGTCAATTTGCCTCCCACTTTTTCCTTGGCTTATAAATTCTCTCTCTCGAAAGACCCCTCTCCTTGCCACAAAGACCACATTCTCACTGGGTATGTAGAAGAGGTAACCAAAGGATTTATGTGGGTAGTCGATGAAAGTACACCGCTCACTACGAGTTTCGATCTTGTCCTGAGTCTCACGTCTCACGAAAGCCTCGCAACCCCAAACCTTGATGTGGTCTAAATTGGGAACTTTTCCCGTCCCCATCTCGGGAGGTGTTTTGGCAAACTTCTTGGTAGGGACTAGATTAAGGATATGGGAGGCAGTCTCCAAGGCATACCCCTATAGTGAGATTGGTAACGAAGCTCGACTCATCATGGAACGAACCATGTCCAACAAGTTTCGATTACGCCTCTCAGCCACACCATTCAGTTGTGGTGTCCTAGGAGGTGTCAATTGTGAAACAATTCCACATTCCTTAAGATAGTCAAGGATGTCTGTACTAAGATACTCTCCTCCTCGATCGGATTGGAGCATCTTAATGTTCCTGCCCAACTGATTCTCCACTTCCTGTTTAGAATCTTTGAACCATTCAAAGGTTTCCGACTTATGCTTGATTAAGTAGACATAACCATATCTACTATAATCATCAGTAAAAGTCACATAGAAGCGGTTAGCATCCGTTGTGGAGGTTCTGAAGGTTCCAGACACATCTGTGTGTATGAGGTCTAACAAACCTTCACCCCTAGTACAAGTACCAGTGAAGGGTGACTTTGTCATTTTTCCAAGCAAACAAGACTCACAACTTTCATCCAACTTTAAGTCAAATGACTCCAAGACTCCAGCCTTTTGGAGTTGACCTATGCGCTTCTTGTTGACATGTCCAAGACGACAATGCCACAAGGATGCCTTATCCAAACTAGTGGAAGAATCGATATGCAACACATTATTTCCTAAGTTGTCTACAACCGACATAGTTTCATATACACCATTGCAAGGTAATGCTTTAAAATAAAGAACATTATTATAAAAGGCATTAATACCACCACATTCATTATCAAATGAAAAAGTAAACCCTTGTTTGTACAAACCGTGAAAAGAAATAATATTTCTTGCCATTTCAGACGAGTAACAACACTTATTCAAATCTAACATTAACCCACTACTTAGCAACAAAGAATAAACTCCAATCTTGGTGACAGGTGAAGCTTTCCTATTCCCCATGATCAAGTTTATCTTTTCGTGCTCCACATCCTCGCTTCTTCTTAGGCCCGACAAATCAGAACATATATGAATACCACAACCTGTATCAAGGACCCAAGAATTAGTATGCGGTGAGTTATTAGACAATATAGTGTAAATACCAGCATGGGTAGGTTTGACCTTCCCGTCCTTAACATCTTGCTGGTACTTGGGTCAGTTTCGTTTCTAGTGCCCCTTATCATGACAATAGAAGCATTCATCTTCCTTTGGGTTGGAAGAAGGAGTGACAGAGCCACCTTTGGTTCCACTCGAAGAGGATTCATCAAGAGACTTTTCCTTGGTACCCTTCGAAGGGGTCGTCCTCTTATTCCCTCTACTTTTCCTGATTACCAGAACAGGGGCGGTGTTAGGAGTAGGAGTAGTAACAACCAATTTACCTTTGAGACCAATTTCAGTGGTCTTCAAAAGTCCTTGAAGCTTGTTGAGTGTGACCTCCTCCTTGTTCATGTGATAGGTCATTCGGAACTAATCATAACAAGTAGGCAACGAGTACAGTATGATGTCAATAGTCAACTCTTCATGGAAGTTCACATTCAACTTCAACAAACGGTCCACAAACCTTTGCATTTTCTGCATGTGGACCGTGATGGATTCACCGTCCTTCATCCGGGTTGTTATCATGGAAGAGATGATTTCATACCTCTCTTGACGAGCACTCTAGTGGTAGCGGTCCATCAGGTCCATGTGCATCTCTAAAGTGTAAAAGTCCTCATAGGACTTATGGAGTTCAACTGTCATTGTGGCCAACATGATACACGCCACCTTGGTGGCATCTCTCTCATGTGCCCTAAAGTCAGCGATCTCCAGTGGAGTAGTAGTAGACTCATCAATTTCTTTCAGCTCCTTGTCAAGGACATATTCCTTGTCCTCGAAACGCGTGACCATCCTGATGTTCCTGATCCAATCATTAAAGTTGGAACCATCAAAGATGACTCTCCCACAAAGTGGGATAAAACTTATTGTTGTGTGTGATTCGATCAGTAAATTCAAGCGAGCATTTGAGTCGAAGTTTATCCATTCCTTTTACCCAAAGTGGGATAAAAGTGATATATGTGGGCCTCTCGATGATTTAGTGATGACACCTAAGCGCTTGGCCAAGCCAGGACTAAGTTGATGTGTTCAATTGTAGTCTGTTATCAGTCATCATAAATCGGAAGTCGGGAAACAGTATAGAGAGAATGATTGAAATTCATGTCTTTTGTCTATACGATATCTTGAGAATGGAGTAATATATAATCCCTTATCTAGAGGACACGCTATCTGATAAGATCAGAGTTGACAGCGGCTTGTGAAAGCTACGATTGCTGATCAGGTTCTGAAGTCATACGGAAAATAGTTATTAGACTTATCCAAGTGGGAGACTGTTGGATTAGTGTCTAAGTCCATAACTATTTTGGTATGTACTTGACCCGATTATGAGCATGGTCCTTTTGGGTTGCCTTCACCATAGCAATATGTAGGATGAATTAAGGAGAGAAAGGTTTAAATATGATTTATTAATATATTATGAGAATAATATATTAAAGGAGAAATCATATTGTTTAATTAATATTAGTCAATAATTAATTATGAATTAATTTTATGGCTAAAAGAGATTAATTAAACTTAGGGGACTGGACTGCAATTATTGGATAATTGAGTTATTGGGCTAAGGAATGCTAAAGGAATAAGGGGTGAACGAAATTATGATGGAAGCCCATTATATTTTCGTCCATGGCCTTATCCAGAAAGTTCCATGGGCTGTTTAGAGTTTAAGCTGTCCATTAGGGTTTTGACTGAAACCCTAGCAGCCCACACAAGTATATAAAGGACCCCTTAGGCCCCAAAAACGTGGGGAACTGATTCTCTAGGGTTTCTAGTCGTTTTTGGGCAGCCTCCTTTCTTCTCCTCTTCATCCAAGTTGCATAAGGTGTTTGTGACTCCATTAGAGGTGCAACACTTGAGGCACTAAGCTTTCTAAGGCCAATCCAAGCAAGGAATTGATTGTTATTGCTATATAACAATCAAAGGTAATTCTCTAAACCCTAATTCAATTTATAATATGTTAGATCTAAGTTTATTAGTCTTAGATTCAAAGCATGTACAATAGAGAAACCTAGATCCAAGCATTAGGGTTTGTATGAGCACATAGGACTGTTCTTATGCATAAAATCCATCAGTGGTATCAGAGCCTTGATTGGTTTCAGTTGTATGTGATGCTTAACTGATTTATTTGATGAAAATCGAATTTTTGGCCTCTGCCTGACCTGACTCGGCGAGTCAATGGATGAACTCGGCGAGTCTGTCTGACTCGGCGAGTCTAGTCCCTGACTCGGCGAGTCCAGGGGTCAGACAGAGGGATTTTCGGGTTTTGGCTGCTGTTTTTGATGGGTTTTGAGCATTCTAACACTTCCTAAGTGTACATGCAACCCTAATAACCTTGGATCTATGTTTGTCTAATTATCATGCAAAGTTGAATTTCCAAGGTTATATTCCTATCTAGCATACATGGGGAACAGTTTTAACTTGAATGAAAGATAGAATAACTTACCTTGTTGTTGCTTATGTTCCTTGAAACCTTGTGAGCCTAGCACCCCAAGTGTGATGCCTCAAATGCTTCACACAACACCAAATGCTCTTGGGAAGACTTTTGAGAGAATACACACTTCTTAAAATCGGCCAAGCCCTCTAGTTTCTTATGTGTATGTAACCGATTTTGTGGAGAATGGGATTCTTATATAGTGTTGACACATCTAGGGTTACACCATGTAAACCCTAATGTATCATGACTCTTCATTTCCATGACCCATGGGTTTGTAACTCCCATGGAGTATCCATGGAGCATCCTATGAGTGGAACCCAACTTGATAATCCATGGAGCCTCTTAGCCCACTATACAAGATATGAATGATTTACATAATCAACCCATATATTTAATTAGTTATCCTTTGATCACTTAATTAATTCTAAATTAATTCTTGATCAAACTAATCAAATAATATTATTAATATATTAGAACTTATAATATATTAATAATCTCCAAGTGTTATTACTCTTATTTAGTCTATCCAATTGCATGGTGCCATGCAACCCAAATGGACCATGTCGAGTCGGGTCAAGTACTGACCCGAAATAGTTATAGACTTAGACACCTTATCCAACAGTCTCCCACTTGGATAAGTCTAATAACTATAACTCCGGTACTTCAGGAACCGACCGACAATCGTAACTCTTTCAAGGTCTCTCAGAACTGAGAAGATGATGGTACACCATTTAAGATAAGGGATCATATAATCCTCCGTTCTAGATATCAGTCGGACAAATACATGGAACAATGTCTTACTTATTGTCCAGCAGTTTGTTTCTCGATTTCCGATTTGTTTGACAAAGAACTTAATTGAACACATCAACTTAGTTCTGACCGGGCCCGGTACATAGGTCAAAACAAAATCATCGAGGGGCCCAGATATCAGCTTCTAATCCAAGAAGGAACAGATAAACTTCGACTCATATGTTTGTTCTACCATTCATTGAATTACACACAAAAGCACGTTTTATAACATCGAGTTACCAATGCGTTTTCGTACAATCAATGCATAATCAACTTGTATGTAACAAATCATATCTCTAGGTTTGAAGACTTATATGATATTACCGTCTCACGATCACTCGAGATAGAATTCCATGAAGTGATTCCAGTGAGCGTGGGTTGAGTCCAATGCTCAGAGCTTATGAGCACTCATGATTGTTGTAGCCTTGTCCAACACCTTAGACCTCTGCAACCAATCATGACAGTCTTGATTCATACCTACTTCCAACATATGACCGACTGTGGAGGTTTGAATAATATGTTATACCAAACAAAACTATTCTGGAAGTCAAAACATGCAAAAGAAATATAGTAAACGATCGACAAAAGATAGCAACACTTTACTCATAAATAAAACACCTTTTCTTCATCATCTAATGTCAATTACACTTTACAAATTTATGGGTTATCTAACTACTAAATCTAATATCATCCTTCAGCCCTATGCTTCGAGCATGCTGGAGATGCTTAACCCGAGTCAGTCCCTTCGTGAGGGGATCTGCTGGGTTCTCATCCGATGATACCCTCTTTGCCACGAGGAGTCCTTCTTCTATTCGATGTCTGATAAAATGGTATTTTCTATCGATGTGTCTGGATCTCCCGTGATCCCTTGGTTCCTTGGCTAAGGCAACAACACTTTCACAATCACAGAAAATTTCCGTTGGCTCTTTAATAGTTGGTACAACTCCAAGATCTCCAATGAAGTTCTTCAGCCATATCGCCTCCTTTGCCGCCTCGCTAGTTGCAATATACTCTGATTCACAAGTTGAATCAGCCACTGTCTCTTGCTTGGAACTCTTCCAAGAAATTGCTCCTCCATTTAGGGTAAAGACCCAGCCCGACTGAGAGCGGAAATTATCCCTATCAGTCTAAAAGCTAGCATCACTATACCCCACAACTTTCAAGTCATCACTCCCACCGAGGGTAAGGACCCAGTCCTTAATCCTCCGTAGGTACTTGAGGATATTCTTTACCGCAGTCCAGTGTGCCTTGCCAGGGTTCGCCTGATACCTGCTAACCATGCTCAGGGCAAAGGCTACATCAGGTCGAGTACACTTCATAGCATACATGATTGATCCTACAGCCGAAGCATAAGGTATTCGACTCATTTCTGCTATCTCAGCCTCAGTGCTAGGGCTTTGTGTCTTACTCAATCTGGTGTTACTCTGGATGGGTAACTCTCCTTTCTTGGAATCCTGCATGCTGAATCTCTTCAGCACCTTATCCAAGTAGGTACTCTGACTAAGTCCAATTAGTCTTTTACTCCGATCTCTCAAGATCCTTATCCCTAGAATATAGGTAGCTTCTCCTAGGTCCTTCATAGAGAAACACTTCCCAAGCCAGGACTTAACTTCCTGCAGGGTTGGGATGTCATTTCCTATGAGTAGTATGTCATCCATATACAATACCAAAAAGCTAACTATACTCCCACTAGCCTTGACATACACGCAAGACTCATCTTCACTCCTAGAAAAGCCAAATTCCTTGACCTTTTCATCAAAGCAAAGATTCCATCTGCGAGGTGCTTGCTTCAATCCATAAATGGATTTCTCAAGCTTACACACTCTATTTGGGTACTTGTTGCTGACAAAACCCTCTAGATGACTCATGTAAACATCTTCAGCCAACTTTCCATTAAGGAAAGCGGTTTTGACATCCATTTGCCATATTTCATAGTCATGAAATGCAGCTATGGCCAACAGAACCCGAATAGACTTAATCTTGGCTACTGGAGAAAAGGTCTCATCATAGTCCACTCCAGGAATTTGAGAGAAGCCCTTTGCAACCAGTCTAGCCTTATAAGTGTGTACTTTACCATCCATGTCGGTCTTCTTCTTGAAGACCCATTTGCACCCTACTGTCTTACGACCTGGTACATTCTCAACCAAGTTCCAAACTTGATTGTCATACATGGACTGTATTTCGCTGTCCATTGCCTCTTTCCACTTGGCTAACTCAGGGCCTGCCATGGCTTCCGCGTAACTGTTAGGTTCATCCAGACCTATCAGTGTCTCATCACTGATAAGTGTATCTCCTTCTGCAGTAATATGGAATCCATAGTAATGCTCAGGAGCATTCCTAACCCTTGTGGAACGCCTTAGAGGTACAGACTTGTCAATTGGCTCAACAGGAGTTTCCTCCTCAAGTTGAGTGCTAGGGTTTGTAGTTCCTTCACCGCTTGACTCTTGAATTTCTTCAAGATCAACTTGCCTCCCACAGTTTCCTTGGCTTATGAACTATCTCTCTCTCTCTCTCTAAAGAAAGCCCTCCTAGCTACAAATACCACATTTTCACTAGGTCTGTAGAATAGGTAACCAAATGATTGTTGTGGGTAGCCGATGAAAATACACCTCTCGCTTCGGGGTTCTAGCTTATCATGAGTCTCGCGTCTCACGAAAGCCTCGCATCCCCAAATCTTGATGTGGTCAAGTTTTGGAAATTTACCAGTCCACATCTCATGAGGAGTTTTGGCAACTTTCTTTGTAGGGACTAGATTAAGGATATGGGCGGCAGTCTCTAAGGCATACCCCCAGAATGAGATTGGTAGCGAAGCTCGACTCATCATGGAACGAACCATATCCAACAAGGTTCGATTACGCCTCTCAGCCACACCATTCAGCTGTGGTGTCCTGGGAGGTGTCAATTGTGAGACTATCCCACATTCCCTTAGATAGTTAAGGAACTCTGAACTAAGATACTCACCACCACGATTGGATCGGATGTGACATCCCCAAAATCTCGGCCAGAAAAGACCGATTTTCATTTATGCTTTTAAATATTTTCAGAGTAAATCCTTTTGATTTGAAAGAGTTGCGGAATTTGTTCCCAAAACAAAACATGATAAAATAATATTTATCAAAGCATTTCATCAAGAGATGCATTTCATTATATAATCAAAACTCGGGATGTCATGTTCCGATACAGACCATAAAGCATAAACGATAAACATTACAAGTCATTCAACAAATATATACATATACAGACTTGTAAACAAAACAACAAGATGATCCATCCATCTTACGCCCTTGTGCCACTTCCTGTAATACAAATAAAACTGAGTGGGTCAGGCTTGGGAGCCTGGTGAGCATATAGGGTTTTCAACCCACAATAAATAAGTTATATTTAATTTCACCAACCAATCACTATTCCGATTACCCATTCCCGTTATCCTCACTTTACGTCCCTAAAACAACTATCTCAAGGGACCTAATCTAGGATTTTCATCGGGACGGACATCACTGCGAAGGGGTTTCCTCAACAATAGATATCCTAAAGGCAACCATGAGGGGGATAGAGTACACCGGTGAACACATCGTTCACAACACCTACAGGTTATGAACCTGCTAGCGTTCCACTGGACTGTCTAGAAAGAGTCCATGGTCGTTATCCATACTCCGCTGAATAACTAGATCAACAACAACAACAACATCGAGGCCTCTCATCTGTTTATTACACACCAACTATCTACCCATGTTCTACCCAACATATTAGTAGATAAAATATATATTTTCATACGTAGTTTAAAGAAAACCTGTATAGCATGCTTTAATCAACACATATATCGCATAACAGATGAGGCACACACACACATAACACATATCTCATAACGAAATAAGCAGATCTATAAGATAGAAGAGAGTGAATACTCATTCACACATAACACAACCAAATATATACACATAGCACGTATTTTTATATAAAATACTTCGTATTATTGTATTAGAAGAAATAACTACACACTCACTTGATCAGAAGACGATCCGACAGCACTACGGCTTATAGAAGTAGTAATCCACAGCAGATCTGGAAGATCTCCTCGAAAATCGAACTTCTCGCGGGCAGAGCTTCGACTCGGGAACCGCGCTTCTCGGGATCTTCGGGATCTCGGGACTTGCCTCGGGGCTAGAGTATGATACCGGGGCTTCGGGGTAGCTTCGGGGGTAAAAATGCAGAGCTTCGACACGAAAATGAGAGGGAATTGGCAAAAATACCCGGAACCCTCGCATCCTATTTATAGGAGGCTGGAGCCTCGGAGTACGCGGGGCGTACTGCGTTACGCGGGGCGTACTGCCCAAAACGTCATTGCTTACGTATCCGAAGTGCTCGAGTGCGAGTGTCGACATCCCTCGGAGTACGCTGGGCGTACTCGAGTACGCGGGGCGTACCTCGGATCAGATCGGTGACTCCTTCGGATAATGCTTCCGAATTTCCAATTAAATTTAAATACAAAATATTAAATAAACTTCGGAAATTCATATCTTCTTCATACGAACTCCGTTTTCGACGTTCTTTATATCCACGCGAAGGTGAGACTACGCTCTACAACTTTCGTTTAGACTCCGCCGGCTAATTTTGACTTTATTTTTTATTACTTATTTTTAATAGGCCGCGACAGAAACTTTCGTTATAAATTCATAACTTCTTCGTTTGACGTCCGTTCTCGCCTAACTTTTTATCGCTTTGATACCAACAATGAGATCTTTGATTCTCATTTAGATTGCTTCGGCTAAAAACCGCTCGATCTCAAATCGAGTATTTCGGGCTGCACACCGCTAAGCCGGAACTTCGATAAATCATAACTTCCTCATACGAAGTCAGATTTGGGCGTTCTATATATATTCGGAAACCTCGTTTCAACTACTACAACATAGATCAAAGATATTAAGTTTATTTTACACTTAAATTTTGACGCTTATTTTTATTCTTAATTAATCAGACCACATAATTAAGCAATTAATCACAAAACACATAATACTCAAATAATACAATCTTATTATTTCAAAACGGGTTACAAAGGTTAACCTAGACTATTATATTGCTAATAACGGCAAGCCCGGAAACACAGGCGTTACAATTCTCTCCACCTTAGAATGATTCCGTCCCCGGAATCACACATCAACAAACAAATGCGGATAGCGACCCATCATGTCACTCTCCGTCTCCCAGGTGAGATTCGGCCCATTCGTGTGTTTCCATCGGACAAGCACTAACCCAACCATCTTGCGTCGCAATTTCTTAGTCTTTCGGTCAACAATTGCCTCTGGTTCTTCAATCAACCTTTTGTTCTCATCAATTCTCAATTCAGAAATTGGAATTATGTCGGGAACTTCTCCCGTGAACTTCCTCAAATAACACACATGAAAAGTGTTATGAATTCCATTCAGTTCTTCTGGTAGTTCGAGCTTGTAAGCTTGGTTCCCAATCCTCTGAAGAACTTTAAACGGTCCAATAAACCTTGGACTTAACTTTCCCCTTTTACCAAATCTTATAAGTCCCTTCCACGGCGAGACTTTAAGCAAAACCAAATCTCCAACTTCAAAAGTCATCGGTCTTCGCTTTTTGTCAGCATAGCTCTTTTGACGATCCTGAGCCGCTAACATTCTTTCCCTAATTATTTTCAACTTTTCAGCAGTTTGATGAACCAACTCCGGTCCCATAAACTGCTTTTCCCCAGCCTCAAGCCAACAAGACGGCGTACGACACTTCTGTCCATACAAAGCTTGGTAAGGTGCCATCTTAATGCTCGAGTGGAAACTATTATTATAGGAAAATTCTACCAACGGTAAATGTTCATCCCAATTACCTAGGAATTCCAGAGTACATGCTCTCAGCATATCTTCAAGTGTTTGTATCATTCGTTCGCTCTGACCATCAGTCTGCGGATGGTAAGCTGTACTTAAACACAACTTGGTACCCAATTCCTCTTGTAGACTTTTCCAAAACCTCGATGTGAAACGGCTATCACGATCCGACACAATCGTTAACGGAACACCGTGAAGCCTCACAATTTCCTTCACGTAAGAATTCGCAAGCTTATCCATAGACCATTTCTCCCTGGCCGCTATGAAATGCGCACTCTTAGTGAATCGATCAACGACCACCCAAATCATGTCGTGACCATTCTTTGTTCTGGGCAGTTTAGTGACAAAATCCATAGCAATGTCTTCCCACTTACCTATAGGCACAGGCAAAGGTTCTAAACTCCCGTACGGTTTCTGATGTTGTGTCTTGACTCTCGCACAAGTCACACACTCGGCCACATACTTTGCAACATCAAGCTTCATCGTCGGCCACCAGTAGTAGGGTTTCAGGTCCCTATACATTTTAGTGCTACCCGGATGAATCGAGTACATGGTCTTGTGAGCTTCTTCCATCAGAAGATCTCTGACTCCTCCTGTCTTAGGTATCCAAATCCGATCTTGGAACACCTTCAGTCCATGACTGTTTACACCGAACACCAACGTTTTGCCCAAACGTTCCTCCTTTCTGTCATTCTTCTCAGAAGCTTCCCTCTGAGCTTTCTTTATACTTTCCAAAATAGTTGACACAACTTCAATTCTCAACGCTCTTGGCCTCTTCCTTTCGGGATTGACTTTCCGACTGAGAGCATCAGCAACAACATTAGCTTTACCGGGGTGGTAAAGTATCTCGCAGTCATAGTCTTTAAGTAATTCTAGCCAGCGTCGTTGCCTCATATTCAATTCTTTCTGATTAAAGAGGTATTGGAGACTCTTATGATCAGTGAAAAGTTTGCACTTCGTGCCATAGAGGTAATGCCTCCATATTTTCAGAGCGAAAACTACCGCTGCCAACTCCAAATCATGAGTCGGGTAGTTCTTTTCATGCTCTTTCAGCTGTCGAGACGCATATGCTATCACCTTTTCTCTTTGGGTCAAAACACAACCCAAACCAACACCAGACGCATCACTATAAACAGCGAAGTCTTCAACTCCATCGGGTAGAGAAAGTATCGGTGCCTCGCATAGCTTCTTCTTTAGCTTCTCAAATGCTTCCTGATGCTTCTCACCCCAAGCATAAGTAGCTCCTTTGTGGGTCAAAGCTGACAATGGACTAGCGATCGAAGAAAAGCCTTGGATAAACCTTCGGTAATATCCGGCTAATCCTAAAAAGCTTCGAATCTCCGTGGGACTTTTCGGTTGTTCCCACTTCGTCACAGCTTCGATCTTCGCTGGATCAACCATTATCCCTTCTTGGTTGACCACGTGACCCAAGAATTGGACTTCACGAATCCAAAAATCACATTTGGGGAACTTAGCATACAGCTTCTCCTTCTTCAAGACTTCTAACACTTCTCGCAAGTGTCTGCCATGCTTCTCCTGGCTTTTCGAGTAAATCAGAATGTCGTCTATAAACACTATCACGGATTTATCAAGGAACGGGTTACAAACCCTATTCATCAAATCCATGAACGCTGCTGGAGCATTGGTTAGTCCAAACGACATAACCAAGAACTCGTAGTGTCCATATCTAGTTCTGAATGCAGTCTTCTCGATATCTTGCTCTCTTACTTTTAGCTGATGATATCCTGACCTAAGATCGATCTTCGAGAAATAGCTCGAACCTTGCAATTGATCAAACAGGTCATCAATCCTCGGCAACGGATATCTATTCTTTATTGTTGCCTTGTTCAGCTCTCTGTAATCGATGCACATTCTCATACTTCCATCTTTCTTCTTTACAAATAACACCGGAGCTCCCCAGGGCGATGAACTAGGTCTAATGAAACCGTTGTCCAATAACTCCTGAAGTTGCATCATTAGTTCCTTCATCTCCGTCGGTGCTAATCGATAAGGTGCTTTCGCAATTGGCGTTGTTCCTGGCAACAAGTCAATACGGAATTCCACTTGTCTATCAGGCGGTAATCCAGGAAGATCTTCGGGAAATACTTCCGGATAATCACACACAACTGGAATATTCTGCATCACCTTCTTTTCCTTCTTAGCATCAATCACGAATGCTAAATACGATGTACACCCCTTGGTCAAACATTTTCTGGCTTTCATCAATGAAATGATTCCAGAATTCACTCTGCGTTTATCTCCATACACCATAAACGAATCTTTCCCAGGCGGGTTTACTTTGACTATTTCCTTCTTGCATAAAATTTCGGCGTCGTTGGCGCTAAACCAATCCATTCCCAATACGATGTCGAAACCATTAAGTTCGATAGGCAATAATTCCTCGTGGAACTTATTCCCATTCAGATCAATTAAGATGTTTTTCATGCGATAGCTAACAGGTACAAACTTGCCACTAGCAACTTCGACTAATAAAGCATTATCTAGTCTAACAACAGGCAAAGCTAGCTTTCTACCAAATTCATGCGATATAAAGGAGTAATTGGCTCCAGAATCAAATAAAATTTGGGCAGGCAATTCGTTAACGAGAAAGGTACCTGAAGCGACATCAGCTTCATCTTTAGCAGCTTCCAGTGTCATCTGGAATGCTCTCGCCTTTGGCTTTGGCGGAATGTTGGGTCTAGCTGCCTCCTTCTTCTTCGGGCAGTCCCTTGACATATGACCCTCCTCACCACAACCATAGCAAACTTTCTTTGTGAGGGTACACTCATTGACATAGTGCCCTGGCTTTCCACACTTGTAGCATGTGTTCGCCACCTCACATCTTCCATGATGCTTCTTCTTACATTTGTCGCACCATTTCGCTTCACCTCCACCTCCCCTCGAACCAGACTTCGAGAACTTGTTTTTCTTGTTGGACCCTGAAGTTCCATCGAACTTCCTCTTTTCTCCAACATCTATTCTTTCCAGACCCTTTTCCTTCTGCTGGGCCTCCACATTCTTAGCTGCACGAACAGCCGTTTTCAGAGTGGTTGCCATTTTGACTGTCGGACCAAAGTCAGCAGGCAGTCCGTTAGCAAACCTCTCAATCTTGGAGAGTTCCGTCGGCACTAGGTACGGAAACAACTTCATCTTCTCAGTAAATGCAGTAGCATAGTCATCTATGCTCATCTTCCCTTTCTTTAAGTTTTGAAACTCATTGTTCAGATCAATCAGATCTATCTCTGAACAATACTGCACCCTCAGCTGTTCCAAGAACTCCTCCCATGACATTTTCAGGGCTTCTCCTCGTGGCATAGTATCTGCCAACAACTTCCACCAACTCAAGACTCCAGTCTTCAGTTGTCTAACCGCAAATACGGTCTTCTGTTTGTTGCTACAGTCGCAACTTTCAAATACCATCTCCATTTCGGAGATCCAATCCATTATCTCAACAGGCTTTGGGCTTCCAGAAAGACTTGGCGGTTTGGCGCCCAAGAAATTCTTGTACATACGCCCATCCTTGTTGTTTCTCCTTTCCGGATCGTTCCTTCGTTCCTCTTGAGTCCCAACTTGACTCACCATGCGACTATTGTTCCCTTCCTCCGATTGCTCGGGAATCAATTCAGGTTCCTCAATAGGTATGATAGGTTCATCCCTATTATTATGCAACATTTGTCGCATCTCCTCCCTTTGTTCGGCTAGCATAGCCCGAATCATGGCTTGCACCGCAGCCATTGTTATTGGTTCTGGTGCTGCTGCTACAACAGGTATTTGCTCAATCACTGGCGGTTGATTCCTGTTTTCATCTGCGTTTCCAACGCCACTCCTTGTTCTCACCATTTTTGATCTACACCGAATAATTTCACCTTATTACTCCAAACGATTACATGCTAGTTCTAATAACGTAGGCATACGCTTAGAATCCTACACACATAAGGTTTCCAGATCCGGTCGGCAACAGACCGTAGATCCAAACAAATAATATCATATATTGCAACATATAACATTTAGCACATAAAGCATTTTAGGCAACTTTCCTAAAATAAACTAGTGCTCGTGTCTAAAATCCAACAGACACACATCTCAAAATTCCACTTAGCATTCTAAGTTTAAGTCTAGAAATCCTACAAATTCCTAGTTCGCTTAAACTAATGCTCTGATACCAACTGTGACATCCCCAAAATCTCGGCCAGAAAAGACCGATTTTCATTTATGCTTTTAAATATTTTCAGAGTAAATCCTTTTGATTTGAAAGAGTTGCGGAATTTGTTCCCAAAACAAAACATGATAAAATAATATTTATCAAAGCATTTCATCAAGAGATGCATTTCATTATATAATCAAAACTCGGGATGTCATGTTCCGATACAGACCATAAAGCATAAACGATAAACATTACAAGTCATTCAACAAATATATACATATACAGACTTGTAAACAAAACAACAAGATGATCCATCCATCTTACGCCCTTGTGCCACTTCCTGTAATACAAATAAAACTGAGTGGGTCAGGCTTGGGAGCCTGGTGAGCATATAGGGTTTTCAACCCACAATAAATAAGTTATATTTAATTTCACCAACCAATCACTATTCCGATTACCCATTCCCGTTATCCTCACTTTACGTCCCTAAAACAACTATCTCAAGGGACCTAATCTAGGATTTTCATCGGGACGGACATCACTGCGAAGGGGTTTCCTCAACAATAGATATCCTAAAGGCAACCATGAGGGGGATAGAGTACACCGGTGAACACATCGTTCACAACACCTACAGGTTATGAACCTGCTAGCGTTCCACTGGACTGTCTAGAAAGAGTCCATGGTCGTTATCCATACTCCGCTGAATAACTAGATCAACAACAACAACAACATCGAGGCCTCTCATCTGTTTATTACACACCAACTATCTACCCATGTTCTACCCAACATATTAGTAGATAAAATATATATTTTCATACGTAGTTTAAAGAAAACCTGTATAGCATGCTTTAATCAACACATATATCGCATAACAGATGAGGCACACACACACATAACACATATCTCATAACGAAATAAGCAGATCTATAAGATAGAAGAGAGTGAATACTCATTCACACATAACACAACCAAATATATACACATAGCACGTATTTTTATATAAAATACTTCGTATTATTGTATTAGAAGAAATAACTACACACTCACTTGATCAGAAGACGATCCGACAGCACTACGGCTTATAGAAGTAGTAATCCACAGCAGATCTGGAAGATCTCCTCGAAAATCGAACTTCTCGCGGGCAGAGCTTCGACTCGGGAACCGCGCTTCTCGGGATCTTCGGGATCTCGGGACTTGCCTCGGGGCTAGAGTATGATACCGGGGCTTCGGGGTAGCTTCGGGGGTAAAAATGCAGAGCTTCGACACGAAAATGAGAGGGAATTGGCAAAAATACCCGGAACCCTCGCATCCTATTTATAGGAGGCTGGAGCCTCGGAGTACGCGGGGCGTACTGCGTTACGCGGGGCGTACTGCCCAAAACGTCATTGCTTACGTATCCGAAGTGCTCGAGTGCGAGTGTCGACATCCCTCGGAGTACGCTGGGCGTACTCGAGTACGCGGGGCGTACCTCGGATCAGATCGGTGACTCCTTCGGATAATGCTTCCAAATTTCCAATTAAATTTAAATACAAAATATTAAATAAACTTCGGAAATTCATATCTTCTTCATACGAACTCCGTTTTCGACGTTCTTTATATCCACGCGAAGGTGAGACTACGCTCTACAACTTTCGTTTAGACTCCGCCGGCTAATTTTGACTTTATTTTTTATTACTTATTTTTAATAGGCCGCGACAGAAACTTTCGTTATAAATTCATAACTTCTTCGTTTGACGTCCGTTCTCGCCTAACTTTTTATCGCTTTGATACCAACAATGAGATCTTTGATTCTCATTTAGATTGCTTCGGCTAAAAACCGCTCGATCTCAAATCGAGTATTTCGGGCTGCACACCGCTAAGCCGGAACTTCGATAAATCATAACTTCCTCATACGAAGTCAGATTTGGGCGTTCTATATATATTCGGAAACCTCGTTTCAACTACTACAACATAGATCAAAGATATTAAGTTTATTTTACACTTAAATTTTGACGCTTATTTTTATTCTTAATTAATCAGACCACATAATTAAGCAATTAATCACAAAACACATAATACTCAAATAATACAATCTTATTATTTCAAAACGGGTTACAAAGGTTAACCTAGACTATTATATTGCTAATAACGGCAAGCCCGGAAACACAGGCGTTACATCGGAGCATCTTAATGTTCCTGCCCAATTGATTCTCGACTTCCTGTTTAAATTCCTTAAACCTTTCGAAAGTCTCTGACTTATGCTTGATCAAGTAGACATATCCATATCTACTGTAATCATCAGTAAAAGTTAAATAATAACGATTAGCATCCCTTGTGGCATGTTTGAATGGTCCACACACATCCGTGTGTACAAGGTCCAACAAACCTTCACCCCTTTCACATGAGCCTGTGAAGGGTGACCTTGTCATTTTTCCAAGTAAGCATGATTCACAACTATCATCTGACTTTAGGTCAAATGACTCCAAGACTCCATCCTTTTGGAGTTGGCCTATGCGTTTCTTGCTTATATGTCCAAGACGACAATGCCATAATGACGCTTTATCCAAGTTATTATTATTAACATAATCAATACACAATACATTATTTCCTAAGTTATCAACCACAGATACTGTTTCATACACGCCATCACAAGGTAATGCTTTGAACTAAAGAACATTATTAAAGAAAGCATTAATCGAACCAACTTCATTATCAAACGAAAAGGTGAAACCTTGTTTATACAATGCATGAAAGGAAATAATATTTCTTGCCATTTCTGGCGAATAACAACACTTATTCAAATCTAAACTAAACCCACTACTTAGCGATAAAGTATAAACTCCAATCTTGGTGACAGGTAAAGCTTTCCTATTCCCCATGATTAAGTTTATTCTTCCTTGCTCCACATTCTCACTTCTTCTTAGTCCCTGCAAGTCACAACATATATGAATACCACAACCGGTATCAAGGACCCAAGATTTAGAATGGGGTGAGTTATTAGAAATGATAGTGTAAATACCTGCATGGTTGGGTTTAACTTTCCCATCCTTCACATCTTGCTGGTATTTTGGGCAGTTCCGCTTCCAATGTGATTTTTCATGGCAATAGAAGCATTCAGCCTCTTTTGGGTCAGAAGAAGGAGTGATGAAACCTTTCTTGGTTACACTTGAAGAAGAGCCATCAAGGGTCCGAGCCTTAGTACCCTTCGAAGAGCTCGTTCTTTTCTTCCCTCGACTTTTCCCGATTGCCAAAACCGGAGTAGAGTTTGGAGTAGGAGTGTTAACAACCGACTTCCCCTTAAGTCATGTTTCTACGGTCTTGAGAAGTCCCTGAAGTTTGATGAGTGTGACCTCTTCCTTATTCATGTAATATGTCATGCGGAATTGATCATAGCACGATGGTAAGGAGTGCAAAATGATATTTATTGCAAGCTCCTCAGGGAAGTTCACATTAAGCTTCAGCAATCGATCCACATACCTTTGCATTTTCTGCATGTGGCTCGTGACGGATTCCCTGTCCTGCATCATGGTTGTTATCATGGAGCAGATGATTTCATACCTCTCTTGTCGTGCACTTTGATGGTATCTTTCCATCAGATCTTGGTGCATTTCATAAGGGTAGAAATCCTCATAATACTTTTGGAGTTCAGCTGTCATCGTGGCCATCATGATACATGCCACTTTTGTAGCATCCCTTTCATGTGCCTGAAAGTCAGCGATCTCCTGAGGAGTTGCAGTGGTCTCATCAATCTCCTTAAGCTCCTTGTCAAGGACATATTCTTTGTCCTCGTAGCGGGTAATCATCCTGATGTTTCTGATCCACTCATTGAAGTTGGATCCATCAAAAGTGACCTTCCCACACAAGTTCATAAGGGTAAAGGAGCTATTAGGGTTAGAGCCAGAAGCAACATTGTTTGAAGACATCTGAAAGAAATGGACAAGATTAGTTTAGATATTAGGAGAGTCCTTAATAAAACACCCAAATGTAATATTAAGGCTAGGATCCAATCACAATATATTATAACTTGGAAGAGGTATGTCGTAATCCAAGCTATAACATATTTGAAAGGTAGGTGAATGACGATTCACCAATTTCCACCACGAAAACCGAAATATTAGATATTAGGTTTTTGATTGGTTCTTAGAAATTCCTAGATTCTTTGAGATTCAATGAACTTTTCAAAGGCATGTTTCAATCTCGAG
This sequence comes from Lactuca serriola, assembly GCF_051521515.1. Classification (NCBI taxonomy): domain Eukaryota; kingdom Viridiplantae; phylum Streptophyta; class Magnoliopsida; order Asterales; family Asteraceae; genus Lactuca; species Lactuca serriola. The sequence goes on from NC_136409.1 coordinate 38,251,485, forward strand.
TGTGCCCTCCAAGTTTTGTGATTGGGATACCGAGGATCACAAAACGAGGTGTGAAGTAACCATGCAAATCACTTGGTACCCTTAAAGTTTATCACTCAATCGATGTGCCGGTAAACCACACACGCTCCACCGATACTATAATAAACTTTAAGTCACCCTTTACCTACCTTGTTAAGTCCAAGTTAGTGTGCCGGTTAACTACACACGCTCCACCAACGACTTAAACAAAGTGTAAAGTGTAATTTCATGGATTAGCACCTTATTCACATTTTTCCTAAAGTAACTAAGATTGGGAATTTAATAAAACATTTAGTTACTTTATAATATTCATCATACTTATAATGAGAATTTATAAGTCCTTGTCTTACCCGTTCGGCTAACGACCCTCCACCGGTCAAGCAAGCGGTGGGTGAGAGTGGACACCCATTAAGTTGCCATTTTATAGGCAACAACCTTATACCCACCTTATAGACCGGCTTCGTGAATGAGGCGTACTAGCGGTAAGACGACTTTGTTCTTATACATATATATATATATATATATATATATATATATATATATATATATATATAATTATTACATCATAATAATATAAGTATAAGGGTTGAATTTTAACTTTTAAAATTCTAAGGGTTGGACCTAAAGTTTTTAACATGACTTTACTTGTTCCAAAACTTGAGGGCAAGTTTTGTAAACTTCCAAAACTTTTCATTTCTTGTAACTCATGAGTTTATTAGAGTAATAAAATGAAGACTCTTCATTTTTCTAACTCTTGTGTTCTTTTAATGGTTTTTAACTCAAGTGACTTTTGGTTTTCCATAACTTGAGGACATGTTATGGACTCCATTAAAACACATTATGATCAAGAATTAAACTACCACATAGGTTACAAATAATTCCTATGATCATCTAAACATCATAAGATCAAGAACATGAACATGAACACTTTCATGAATCAAAACTACACTTAAAACTTTGTAATTTTGATAACTAGTTGTTGTAAATGGAATAGCAAAGACATTACACCATCTAAAACAAGTTTTCAAGTACCAAAACAGTTTAGGGTAATGTTTCTAGTCCATTTCCAGCAACTAAAGTCGAAAATCTGCACTCTGTGGCTCCTACTCGCCGAGTGCATGAACCTACTCGGCGAGTAGGTTGTAGATACAAGTGAACTCGGCGAGTCTCCCCATGGACTCGGCGAGTTCATCAGGAAGACATCAAGTTTTTCGACTTTTTTCAACTTTTAAGCACAAATAACAAACAAACAAGCCTAGGCTCTGATACCACTGATGGGTTTTGAGCATTCTAACACTTCCTAAGTGTACATGCAACCCTAATAACCTTGGATCTATGTTTGTCTAATTATCATGCAAAGTTGAATTCCAAGGTTATATTCCTATCTAGCATACATAGGGAACAATTTCTAACTTGAATTAAAGATAGAATAACTCACCTTGTTGTTGCTATGTTCCTAGAAACCTTGTGAGCCTAGCACCCCAAGTGTGATGCCTCAAATGCTTCACACAACACCAAATGCTCTTGGAAAGACTTTTGAGAGAATACACACTACTTGAAATCGGCCTAGCCCTCTAGTTTCTTATGTGTAGCCGATTTTGTGGAGAATGGGACTCTTATATAGTGTTGTCACATCTAGGGTTACACCATGTAAACCCTAATGTGTCATGGCTCTTCATTTCCATGACCCATGGGTTTGTAACTCCCATGGAGCATCCTATGGGTGGAACCCAACTTGATAATCCATGGAGCCTCCTAGCCCACTATACAAGATATGGATGATTTACATAATCAACCCATTTATTTAATTAGTTATATTTTGATCACTTAATTAATTATAAATTAATTTTTGATCAAAATAATCAAATAATATTATTAATATATTAGAAATTATAATATATTAATAATCTCCAAGTGTAATTTCTCTCATTTAGCCTATCCAATTGCATGGTGCCATGCAACCCAAATGGACCATGCCGGGTCGGGTCAAGTACTGACCAGAAATAGTTATGGACTTAGACACCTTATCAAACAATTCTTACCATTAGTAAGTCTCATTCACGAAGCCGGTCTATAAGGGGGGAGGGGATAAGGTTGTTGCCTATAAAATTGTAGCTTAATGGGTGTCCACTTGACTGGTGGAGGGTCATTAGCCGAACGGGTAGGACAAGGACTATAATTCTCATTAAAAGTATAATGATAAATATAAAGTAACTACACCTTTTAAAAATTCCTAATCTTCGTTACTTTAGAAAAATGTGAATTTGGTGCTAACCCATGAAATTACACTTTGTACCTTACCAAGTCGTTAGTGGAGCGTGTGTGGTTAACTGGCACACTAACATGGACTAGTAAGAGTGGAAAAGGGTAGCTTAATATTTATAATAAATCGGTGGAGCGCGTGTAGTTAACCGACACATCGATTAGGTGATAAAGTTAAGGGTACCGAGTTAATTTGCATGGTTATTCACACCTTGTTTGTGATCCTCGGCATCCCAGTCACAAACTTGAGAGCACACAATCGAGATTTAAACATGCCATTGAAAAGTTCAATGAATCTCAAAATATCTTGGAATTTCAATCCAATTAAAACCTAATAATTTATTTCGTTTTTCATGGTGGAAATTGGTGAATCGTCATTCGCCTACCTTCAAATATTTTGTAGCTTGGATTATGGCATCCCTCTTCCAAGTTATAAAGTATTGTTTTGGGTCCTAGCCTTAATATTACATTTGGGTGTCTTATTAAGGATTTTATATCTAATCTAAACTTGTCTTTCTTCTTTTCAGATGTCTTCCAACAATGCCGCTTCTGGCTCAAACCCTACTGGCTCCTTCTCTCTCATGAACCTTTGTGGGAGAGTCATCTTTGATGGTTCCAACTTTAATGATTGGATCAGGAACATCAGGATGGTCACGCGTTTCGAGGACAAGGAATATGTCCTCAACAAGGAGCTGAAAGAAATTGATGAGTCTACTACTACTCCACTGGAGATCGCTGACTTTAGGGCACATGAGAGAGATGCCACCAAGGTGGTGTGTTGATGGATTTTATGCATAAGAACAGTCCTATGTGCTCATACAAACCCTAATGCTTGGATCTAGGTTTCTCTATTGTTCATGCTTTGAATCCAAGACTAATAAACTTAGATCTATCACATTATAAACTGAATTAGGGTTTAGAGAATTACCTTTGATTGTTATATAGCAATAACAATCAATTCCTTGCTTGGATTGGCCTTATAAAGCTTAGTGCCTCAAGTGCTGCACCTCTAATGGAGTCACAAACACCTTATGCAACTTGGATGAAGAGGAGAAGAAAGGAGGCTGCCCAAAAACGACTAGAAACCCTAGAGAATCAGTTCCCCACGTTTTTGGGGCCTAAGGGGTCCTTTATATACTTGTGTGGGCTGCTAGGGTTTCAGTCAAAACCCTAATGGACAGCTTAAACTCTAAGCAGCCCATGGAACTTTCTGGATAAGGCCATGGACGAAAATATGATGGGCTTCCATCATAATTTCGTTCACCCCTTAATCATTTAGCATTCCTTAGCCTAATAACTCAATTATCCAATAATTGCAGTCCAGTCCCCTAAGTTTAATTAATCTATTTTAACCACAAAATTAATTCATAATTAATTATTGACTAATATTAATTAAACAATATGATTTCTCCTTTAATATATTATTCTCATAATATATTAATAAATCATATTTAAACCTTTCTCACCTTAATTCATCCTACATATTGCTATGGTGAAGGCAACCCAAAAGGACCATGCTCATAATCGGGTCAAGTACATACCAAAATAGTTATGGACTTAGACACTAATCCAACAGTCTCCCACTTGGATAAGTCTAATAACTATTTTCCGTATGACTTCAGAACCTGATCAGCAATCGTAGCTTTCACAAGCCGCTGTCAACTTTGATCTTATCAGATAGTGTGTCCTCTAGATAAGGGATTATATATTCCTCCATTCTCAAGATATCGTATAGAAAAAAGACATGAATTTCAATCATTCTCTCTATATTGTTTCCCGACTTCCGATTTATGATGACTAATAACAGACTACAATTGAACACACCAACTTAGTCCCGCCTTGGCCAAGCGCTTAGGTGTCATCACTAAATCATCGAGAGGCCCACATATATCGCTTTTATCCCACTTTGGGTAAAAGGAATGGATAAACTTCGACTCAAATGCTCGCTTGAATTTACTGATCGAATCACACACAACAATAAGTTTTATAACACCAAGTTACTGGTGCGTTTACTTATTATCAATGTCTAACCGACCAACAAATAACAACTCACACGTCTCGGTTTCAAGAATATACAATATTATCGTTTCACTAATCACTTGTGATAAAACCATGAAGTGATCCAAGTGAGCGTGGGTTTAATCCAATACTCTAATCTTATCAAAGCACTCATGAACTCTGCAGCAAACTTGTGCCATGTCTAAACACTTCAGACAATCTACAGACAGATTCATGACAGTCTTTATTCATACCTACTCCCAACGTACGACCAACTGTGGATGTTTGAATAACCTAGTTAGTCTGGAAGTCAAAACATGCAAACTGAAACATGACAATAATACTTAATCCTATATGGCCCCAAACTTGTGAGAGTAAATAAAACACTTCTATTTATCCACCATATTGATCACTCATTATTTATCATTTAATGTTTCGGATAATCAACTCATTACTTGAATTACAACAACAATTGTCCCATGCTCTAAGCATGCACACTTTGTTTCCTATGGTCCATGCTTTGTGAAATAGAACAATTGAAAACTTTTCCAATGATTCTCATTTCACAATTCCTCAATCCCCATTATTAGTGTAAGAACACAAGGTTCTTCCACTACTAGAATATGCTAGATTCTAACATTTTACGCAACGATCCTTTCGTAAAGTCATAGCACAAAAGTCACCAAGACTTGGCTAATGAAATTACAAAGTACTTTCTTAGAAATTGTTACAAGACAATTCCATAGTCGTGAAGTCTCACATTCAAAGTACATTCATTTGAACATCCTTCCTGCGAACTTTGGATCGTCCTTTGATAGTTGTTTAATTATTTTAGTCAAAACCAATTCTAGTCCTTTATCCCTCTTAATGCGCTACACATTTAGAAAATTTTAGAATGGTAAAATATTATAGCATTTGCAATCGATCCTATACCCGAAGCGTATGGGACACGATGCATAATGTCTTACATAAAGATATGATACTTTACCAATCTTTTGCCATAATATTTTATGTTTCATGTTCTCACAATTCGAACTATGAAGAGGGATGCCGTAATCATAATCGAATTTTAAGAACACACAATGTATCCTTTGACTGAAAATGTTAAAATTTCTCAATCTAAGCTTTAGATTTTGAAACGAAGTATAATATTCTCTCCCTTAATTATATTAAAACAACTTTTCAACCCATGCAACTTTGCAAATTGAATCTTTGTTTTTCTATAATTAATATTGCTAACTTGCAATACTCGCCATAATAATCATACAAGCATAACACTTATGCTTCCACTATCATGATGATTATTATCATATAAGCATAACACTTATGCTCCCACTAGCTTTGACATGTATTCAGAAAACAAATGAACTTTTAGAAAACAATGCCTATTGAATTTCTGAAATTCATATTTCTAATACCAGATGCTTCGATAAGCCTATATCTAGGCTTCTTAACCTTATACACCTTTGTCTTAGATAGCTTATATGTGTGTTTAAACAATTCAGAACTTATGTTACTAAGTTCCAAATGTTGAAACTAATTGCCAAATCTCATAATTCGAACTATGGAAAGGGATGCCGTAACCATAATCGAATTTTGAGAATACAATTTTCACAATCGCTATCTTCTTAAAATCTCTTTTAGTGAAAGCATTTCCTCATAGTCATTTTCATGAAGGAGGGAATCTTATGACACTTAGATTTTATGGTGTATGAGTTCCTATCCATGTGAATTTGCCAAAACCAAGGTTTGCAACAAATCCACACTCATATGGACTGAACTTTCTTAATCTTGATTTCTTGCCTTGTGGTAATACGAGTGCCCACCATGTCTTCCAAGCAGTTTAGTAATTTGTCCTTACATATCAATGTACTTTCCATCGACTAAGGCTCTAGTATGCATTCAAATGAGATCTCATAGAACTCACATACACAATTAACTTAATTGGAATGGCATAGAAACAAAATAATGTCAGCACGACAGGTTGTAAACCTCAAGTCGTGTGCTAGTGATGATCTATAAGGTATATTCTTGATTTGTTCTTGAAACTTTTCAAGACCATTAAGACTCCCACTGACTCCTTGACATATAAGATTCTCTTGTCAAGAAACATTTCTTGATAAAGCAAATGTTCAAGAGTTAGTGTAGTTCTTATCAAGACAAAACACTTCACATAATTGGTCCTAGTTGGTCTTTGTCTTATCCAAGACAGCATAACTTACCAATTTCAAATGTGCAAGAATAAGAAAACATTTCCAAATTCCACATTTGTTAAGTGTTATAAACCTACTTAAGACTTTTCACTCAATGTCACAATCTTGACTCTAAGACTTGATATTGGAACGAAGTATGATTAACTCTTTGATTTAACCATTTCTACAACTCTCGATTCCTCTTCTTAGACATGCAAACACACTAAGACTCACTGAGAGGATCAATTGATATATGGTTCTTAATCATTAAGACTTCATCATAAAACACAATAAAAGGTACTCTCCCTTCTTTTTAGAATGGATAAACTTTTATCTTTCTGCCTTCTTGATTCTTCTTTATTCGTTCTACTATTCATTGAAACTCTTTCAATCAACTCAGAATTACACTTAATCTTATAAGTATAATCATATTTACTAAACTTTAGTAAATCATGACGAATATCTTTGTCACTCTTGTGGTGGACTTGATCAACGCACAACCTAGTGTACTTGATCTCCTAGTCCTTCAATTGACACTTTGTCAAAGAATTAGTCTAAGTTTCCCAAATGTGAAAGTTTTTCATTCATCATACAATACACATTGCATGATTCCAAGTTTCTGTCCAATTGAAGCTTGGGCGATGAGAAACTCTCCCTATTTGGTAAACTTTTGACATTTCCACAAAAATCATAATTAAGAATCAAATCCATTGTTGCTAATAATAGAAACATTCAAACATCAATTTTTTCATACATGCCATCGCAAGGATAAATAAATAAGATAAAATCAAAATTCATTTTATTGCAGAAAAAATTTGTCCTCACAATGCAATTCAATTGAAAAACTATGTCATTACATATTTCTTAACAATCTATTCTAACTCCAAGTAGTAGCTTAAGAATCCATTCTTCAAGTAATGCGATCGAAATCCATTTCTTCACGATTAGATTCAGCTCACTTCTTCCCTTAAGCTTCCTCTATTTTCTTCGATCCTACAAAACATCAAAATGCAATCTTATCACATCATGTATTAAGAATCTAGAATAGGAACTTAAAAGAGTTAGATAATGGATTTTACCTGAAGTAGATCCATACGTCTTGACTCTCCCATCTCTTAGATCTCTCAGTTAGTTAGGGCAACTTCGTCTCCAATGCCCCTTCTCGTGGCTATAAAAGCAAATGGACTCCTTTGGCACAGCACATCGGACAATCACAGACTTAGTTCTTTCTGGACTTCCAATGTTGCCAGTGTCCATTGAAGTTTGGGAGTTTAATTCACCAGACAAATTTGCTTGATTAGCACGTCAAATCATTGTTGATTCAGTAGCTATAAGCAAATAGGTGAGATCAATAAGGGTCACGTCGTGGTCCATCATATAGTACTCTCTAACGAACTCACTATATGATTCAGGAAGTGACTGAAGATACCAGTCAACAGCCAACTCACTTGAAATCTCGACACCCAACATGTTTAACCTATTAATGTGTGTTTTCATCTCTAAGACGTGCGCACACACAGGTTTCCCATCTTCGTGTTTACTTGCCAAAAGGGCTTGAGTGAGCTTGAACTTTTCAAGCCTTTGAACTTGTGGGTCAGGGAGAACCATTGGAGGAGGTGGAGGAAGTGAAGCATGACTCTCATTTCCTTGATCGTATCTCAGAACGTCATCTTCATTTGGAAAACTTGTTCCATGGGATTTGGGAAGACCATTGTAAGATTCAGACATCTACAAAACGGGAGAAAATTCAAGTTATGTTGATTAGAATTCTTGATGTAACACCCAAATGAAACATCAAGCTAGGATCCAGCATAATATTCTACAACCTAGAAAAGGGATGTCGTAATCTAGTTGCAAAATATTTGAAGGAAGGTAAATGACGATTTACCAATTTCCACCATGAAAAACGAAAAGGAAGATTAAGTTTTAAATGAATTGAAACTCCTAGATCTTTTGAGATTCATTGAACTTTTCAATGGCACGTTTAATCTCGATTATGCCCTACTATTTGTGACTGGGATGCCGAGGATCACAAACAAGGTGTGAATAACCATACGAATCACGTGGTGCACCCAATGCTACAATCATCTAATCAATGTGCCGGTTAGCCACACACGCTCCATTGATCTATGACAAACATCGAGTCACCCTTCGCTACCAATGTCATCCCCAAATTAGTGTGCCGGTTAACCACACACGCTCCACTAACGTTTGACAACGGTACGAAGTGTAATTCCATGGGTTAGCATACAATTTCACATTTTGCCTAAAGTAACTATGATTTGGGAATTTGAAAAAGCATTTAGTTACTTTGTACTTCATTATACTTATAATGGAAGGTTTCTGTCCTATCCTACCCGTTCGGCTAACGACCCTCCACTAGTCAAGAGTGCGGTGGGTAAGAGTGGATACCCATTCAATCGCCATTTTATAGGCAATTTCCTTAAACACCCCTTATAGACCAGCCTCGTGAATGAGGCCTACTAACGGTAAGACTGACTGTATACTCATATATAATACTAGACTTTTAATGTTATATATAGTATAGGGTGTATTTTACACTTTTAAAATACTAGGTGGTTTAACTTAGTAAAATTATACTTTTAATTTAATTAAATGTAAACCAAAACTTTATGGGTTTATTAAATCACTTTTAGTTATACACTTTAATTAATTAATAAAACCATAAGGGTGTGATTTGAACTTTTCAAATTACTAGGGTTTTAGAATTTAACATTTCAAAATTAAACTTTTAGTCAAATTTTAAATTCCAAAACTTTAGGGCAAGTTTTGAAATATTTCAAAACATTAGGGATCAAACAACAAATAATTCAAATTAAACAATTAATTTCATAATTATATATATTTGACCTAATCTTATTTTAGTCATTAGATAATTACCAAATAACTTTAAATAATCCATATTTATCACATAAACAACCAATATTTAAAAGATTTGAAATTATCTATTGTTTTGGCATGGATAAACACTTAATTAAGATAAAATTCGGATTTTAACTTCAAAAAACAAATTAGGCATCAAATCCAAGTCAAAACTGTTGGATAAGGTGTCTAAGTCCAAACTATTTCGGGTCAATACTTGACCCGACCCGGCATGGTCCATTTGGGTTGCATGACACCATGAAATTGGATAGACTAAATGAGTGTAATAACACTTGGAGATTATTAATATATTATAAGTTTTAATATATTAATAATATTATTTGATTAGTTTGATCAAGAATTAATTTAGAATTAATTAAGTGATCAAAGGATAACTAATTAAATATATGGGTTGATTATGTAAATCATTCATATCTTGTATAGTGGGCTAAGAGCCTCCATGGATTATCAAGTTGGGTTCCACCCATAGGATGCTCCATGGATGCTCCATGGGAGTTACAAACCCATGGGTCATGGAAATGAAGAGTCATGACACATTAGGGTTTACATGGTGTAACCCTAGATGTGTCAACACTATATAAGAATCCCATTCTCCACAAAATCGGTTACATACACATAAGAAACTAGAGGGCTTGGGCGATTTTAAGAAGTGTGTATTCTCTCAAAAGTCTTCCCAAGAGCATTTGGTGTTGTGTGAAGCATTTGAGGCATCACACTTGGGGTGCTAGGCTCACAAGGTTTCAAGGAACATAAGCAACAACAAGGTAAGTTATTCTATCTTTCATTCAAGTTAAAATTGTTCCCCATGTATGCTAGATAGGAATATAACCTTGGAAATTCAACTTTGCATGATAATTAGACAAACATAGATCCAAGGTTATTAGGATTGCATGTACACTTAGGAAGTGTTAGAATGCTCAAAACCCATCAGTGGTATCAGAGCCTAGGTTTGTTTGTTTGTTATTTGTGCTAAAAAGTTGAAGAAAGTCGAAAAACTTGCTGTCTGACTGCTGGACTCGTCGAGTCCATGGGGGGACTCGTCGAGTTCACTTGTATCTTCAACCTACTCGTCGAGTAGGTTAATGCACTCGGCGAGTAGGGCCGACAGAGTGCAGATTTTCGACTTTAGTTGCTGGAAATGGATTAGAAACATTACCCTAAACTGTTTTGGTACTTGAAAACTTGTTTTAGTTGGTGTAATGTCTTGCTAATTCATTTACAACAACTAGTTATCAACATTACAAAGTTTTAAGTGTAGTTTTGATTCATGAAAGTGCTTATGTTCATGTTCTTGATCTTATGATGTTTAGATGATCATAGGAATTATTTGTAACCTATGTGGTAGTTTAATTCTTGATCATAATGTGTTTTAATGGAGTCCATAACTTGTCCTCAACTTATGGAAAACCAAAAGTCACTTGAGTTAAAAACCATTAAAAGGACACAAGAGTTAGAAAAATGAAGAGTCTTCATTTTATTACTCTATTAAACTCATAAGTTACAAGAAATGAAAAGTTTTGAAAGTTTACAAAACTTTCCCTAACGTTTTGGAACAAGTAAAGTCAAGTTAAAACTTTAGTTCCAACCCTTAGAATTTTAAAAGTTAAAATTCAACCCTTATACTTATATTATTATGATTTAATAATTATATATATATATATATATATATATATATATATATATGTATAAGAACAAAGTCGTCTTACCGCTAGTACGCCTCATTCACGAAACCGGTCTATAAGGTGGGTATAAGGTTGTTGCCTATAAAATGGCAACTTAATGGGTGTCCACTCTCACCCACCGCTTGCTTGACCGGTGGAGGGTCGTTAGCCGAACGGGTAAGACAAGGACTTATAAATTCTCATTAAAAGTATGATGAATATTATAAAGTAACTAAATGTTTTATTAAATTCCCAATCTTAGTTACTTTAGGAAAAATGTGAATAAGGTGCTAATCCATGAAATTACACTTTACACTTTGTTTAAGTCGTTGGTGGAGCGTGTGTGGTTAACCGGCACACTAACTTGGACTTAACAAGGTAGGTAAAGGGTGACTTAAGGTTTATTATAGTATTGGTGGAGCGTGTGTGGTTTACCGGCACATCGATTGAGTGATAAACTTTAAGGGTACCAAGTGATTTGCATGGTTACTTCACACCTCGTTTTGTGATCCTCGGTATCCCAATCACAAAACTTGGAGGGCACACTCGAGATTGAAACATGCCTTTGAAAAGTTCATTGAATCTCAAAGAATCTAGGAATTTCTAAGAACCAATCAAAAACCTAATATCTAATATTTCGGTTTTCGTGGTGGAAATTGGTGAATCGTCATTCACCTACCTTTCAAATATGTTATAGCTTGGATTACGACATACCTCTTCCAAGTTATAATATATTGTGATTGGATCCTAGCCTTAATATTACATTTGGGTGTTTTATTAAGGACTCTCCTAATATCTAAACTAATCTTGTCCATTTCTTTCAGATGTCTTCAAACAATGTTGCTTCTGGCTCTAACCCTAATAGCTCCTTTACCCTTATGAACTTGTGTGGGAAGGTCACTTTTGATGGATCCAACTTCAATGAGTGGATCAGAAACATCAGGATGATTACCCGCTACGAGGACAAAGAATATGTCCTTGACAAGGAGCTTAAGGAGATTGATGAGACCACTGCAACTCCTCAGGAGATCGCTGACTTTCAGGCACATGAAAGGGATGCTACAAAAGTGGCATGCATCATGATGGCCACGATGACAGCTGAACTCCAAAAGTATTATGAGGATTTCTACCCTTATGAAATGCACCAAGATCTGATGGAAAGATACCATCAAAGTGCACGACAAGAGAGGTATGAAATCATCTGCTCCATGATAACAACCATGATGCAGGACAGGGAATCCGTCACGAGCCACATGCAGAAAATGCAAAGGTATGTGGATCGATTGCTGAAGCTTAATGTGAACTTCCCTGAGGAGCTTGCAATAAATATCATTTTGCACTCCTTACCATCGTGCTATGATCAATTCCGCATGACATATTACATGAATAAGGAAGAGGTCACACTCATCAAACTTCAGGGACTTCTCAAGACCGTAGAAACATGACTTAAGGGGAAGTCGGTTGTTAACACTCCTACTCCAAACTCTACTCCGGTTTTGGCAATCGGGAAAAGTCGAGGGAAGAAAAGAACGAGCTCTTCGAAGGGTACTAAGGTTCGGACCCTTGATGGCTCTTCTTCAAGTGTAACCAAGAAAGGTTTCATCACTCCTTCTTCTGACCCAAAAGAGGCTGAATGCTTCTATTGCCATGAAAAATCACATTGGAAGCGGAACTGCCCAAAATACCAGCAAGATGTGAAGGATGGGAAAGTTAAACCCAACCATGCAGGTATTTACACTATCATTTCTAATAACTCACCCCATTCTAAATCTTGGGTCCTTGATACCGGTTGTGGTATTCATATATGTTGTGACTTGCAGGGACTAAGAAGAAGTGAGAATGTGGAGCAAGGAAGAATAAACTTAATCATGGGGAATAGGAAAGCTTTACCTGTCACCAAGATTGGAGTTTATACTTTATCGCTAAGTAGTGGGTTTAGTTTAGATTTGAATAAGTGTTGTTATTCGCCAGAAATGGCAAGAAATATTATTTCCTTTCATGCATTGTATAAACAAGGTTTCACCTTTTCGTTTGATAATGAAGTTGGTTCGATTAATGCTTTCTTTAATAATGTTCTTTAGTTCAAAGCATTACCTTGTGATGGCGTGTATGAAACAGTATCTGTGGTTGATAACTTAGGAAATAATGTATTGTGTATTGATTATGTTAATAATAATAACTTGGATAAAGCGTCATTATGGCATTGTCGTCTTGGACATATAAGCAAGAAACGCATAGGCCAACTCCAAAAGGATGGAGTCTTGGAGTCATTTGACCTAAAGTCAGATGATAGTTGTGAATCATGCTTACTTGGAAAAATGACAAGGTCACCCTTCACAGGCTCATGTGAAAGGGGTGAAGGTTTGTTGGACCTTGTACACACGGATGTGTGTGGACCATTCAAACATGCCACAAGGGATGCTAATCGTTATTATTTAACTTTTACTGATGATTACAGTAGATATGGATATGTCTACTTGATCAAGCATAATTCAGAGACTTTCGAAAGGTTTAAGGAATTTAAACAGGAAGTCGAGAATCAATTGGGCAGGAACATTAAGATGCTCCGATCCAATCGTGGTGGTGAGTATCTTAGTTCAGAGTTCCTTGACTATCTAAGGTAATGTGGGATAGTCTCACAATTGACACCTCCCAGGACACCACAGCTGAATGGTGTGGCTGAGAGGCGTAATCGAACCTTGTTGGATATGGTTCGTTCCATGATGAGTCGAGCTTCGCTACCAATCTCATTCTGGGGGTATGCCTTAGAGACTGCCACCCATATCCTTAATCTAGTCCCTACAAAGAAAGTTGCAAAAACTCCTCATGAGATGTGGACTGGTAAATTTCCAAAACTAGACCACATCAAGATTTGGGGATGCGAGGCTTTCGTGAGACGCGAGACTCATGATAAGCTAGAACCCCGAAGCGAGAGGTGTATTTTCATCGGCTACCCACAACAATCATTTGGTTACCTATTCTACAGACCTAGTGAAAATGTGGTATTTGTAGCTAGGAGGGCTTTCTTTAGAGAGAGAGAGAGAGAGAGAGAGTTCATAAGCCAAGGAAACTGTGGGAGGCAAGTTGATCTTGAAGAAATTCAAGAGTCAAGCGGTGAAGGAACTACAAACCCTAGCACTCAACTTGAGGAGGAAACTCCTGTTGAGCCAATTGACAAGTCTGTACCTCTAAGGCGTTCCACAAGGGTTAGGAATGCTCCTGAGCATTACTATGGATTCCATATTACTGCAGAAGGAGATACACTTATCAGTGATGAGACACTGATAGGTCTGGATGAACCTAACAGTTACACGGAAGCCATGGCAGGCCCTGAGTCAGCCAAGTGGAAAGAGGCAATGGACAGCGAAATACAGTCCATGTATGACAATCAAGTTTGGAACTTGGTTGAGAATGTACCAGGTCGTAAGACAGTAGGGTGCAAATGGGTCTTCAAGAAGAAGACCGACATGGATGGTAAAGTACACACTTATAAGGCTAGACTGGTTGCAAAGGGCTTCTCTCAAATTCCTGGAGTGGACTATGATGAGACCTTTTCTCCAGTAGCCAAGATTAAGTCTATTCGGGTTCTGTTGGCCATAGCTGCATTTCATGACTATGAAATATGGCAAATGGATGTCAAAACCGCTTTCCTTAATGGAAAGTTGGCTGAAGATGTTTACATGAGTCATCTAGAGGGTTTTGTCAGCAACGAGTACCCAAATAGAGTGTGTAAGCTTGAGAAATCCATTTATGGATTGAAGCAAGCACCTCGCAGATGGAATCTTTGCTTTGATGAAAAGGTCAAGGAATTTGGCTTTTCTAGGAGTGAAGATGAGTCTTGCGTGTATGTCAAGGCTAGTGGGAGTATAGTTAGCTTTTTGGTATTGTATATGGATGACATACTACTCATAGGAAATGACATCCCAACCCTGCAGGAAGTTAAGTCCTGGCTTGGGAAGTGTTTCTCTATGAAGGACCTAGGAGAAGCTACCTATATTCTAGGGATAAGGATCTTGAGAGATCGGAGTAAAAGACTAATTGGACTTAGTCAGAGTACCTACTTGGATAAGGTGCTGAAGAGATTCAGCATGCAGGATTCCAAGAAAGGAGAGTTACCCATCCAGAGTAACACCAGATTGAGTAAGACACAAAGCCCTAGCACTGAGGCTGAGATAGCAGAAATGAGTCGAATACCTTATGCTTCGGCTGTAGGATCAATCATGTATGCTATGAAGTGTACTCGACCTGATGTAGCCTTTGCCCTGAGCATGGTTAGCAGGTATCAGGCGAACCCTGGCAAGGCACACTGGACTGCGGTAAAGAATATCCTCAAGTACCTACGGAGGATTAAGGACTGGGTCCTTACCCTCGGTGGGAGTGATGACTTGAAAGTTGTGGGGTATAGTGATGCTAGCTTTTAGACTGATAGGGATAATTTCCGCTCTCAGTCGGGTTGGGTCTTTACCCTAAATGGAGGAGCAATTTCTTGGAAGAGTTCCAAGCAAGAGACAGTGGCTGATTCAACTTGTGAATCAGAGTATATTGCAACTAGCGAGGCGGCAAAGGAGGCGATATGGCTGAAGAACTTCATTGGAGATCTTGGAGTTGTACCAACTATTAAAGAGCCAACGGAAATTTTCTGTGATTGTGAAAGTGTTGTTGCCTTAGCCAAGGAACCAAGGGATCACGGGAGATCCAGACACATCGATAGAAAATACCATTTTATCAGACATCGAATAGAAGAAGGACTCCTCGTGGCAAAGAGGGTATCATCGGATGAGAACCCAGCAGATCCCCTCACGAAGGGACTGACTCGGGTTAAGCATCTCCAGCATGCTCGAAGCATAGGGCTGAAGGATGATATTAGATTTAGTAGTTAGATAACCCATAAATTTGTAAAGTGTAATTGACATTAGATGATGAATAAAAGGTGTTTTATTTATGAGTAAAGTGTTGCTATCTTTTGTCGATCGTTTACTATATTTCTTTTGCATGTTTTGACTTCCAGAATAGTTTTGTTTGGTATAACATATTATTCAAACCTCCACAGTCGGTCATATGTTGGAATTAGGTATGAATCAAGACTGTCATGATTGGTTGCAGAGGTCTAAGGTGTTGGACAAGGCTACAACAATCATGAGTGCTCATAAGCTCTGAGCATTGGACTCAACCCACGCTCACTGGAATCACTTCATGGAATTCTATCTCGAGTGATCGTGAGACGGTAATATCATATAAGTCTTCAAACCTAGAGATATGATTTGTTACATACAAGTTGATTATGCATTGATTGTACGAAAACGCATTGGTAACTCGATGTTATAAAACGTGCTTTTGTGTGTAATTCAATGAATGGTAGAACAAACATATGAGTCGAAGTTTATCTGTTCCTTCTTGGATTAGAAGCTGATATCTGGGCCCCTCGATGATTTTGTTTTGACCTATGTACCGGGCCCGGTCAGAACTAAGTTGATGTGTTCAATTAAGTTCTTTGTCAAACAAATCGGAAATCGAGAAACAAACTGCTGGACAATAAGTAAGACATTGTTCCATGTATTTGTCCGACTGATATCTAGAACGGAGGATTATATGATCCCTTATCTTAAATGGTGTACCATCATCTTCTCAGTTCTGAGAGACCTTGAAAGAGTTACGATTGTCGGTCGGTTCCTGAAGTACCGGAGTTATAGTTATTAGACTTATCCAAGTGGGAGACTGTTGGATAAGGTGTCTAAGTCTATAACTATTTCGGGTCAGTACTTGACCCGACCCGACATGGTCCATTTGGGTTGCATGGCACCATGCAATTGGATAGACTAAATAAGAGTAATAACACTTGGAGATTATTAATATATTATAAGTTCTAATATATTAATAATATTATTTGATTAGTTTGATCAAGAATTAATTTAGAATTAATTAAGTGATCAAAGGATAACTAATTAAATATATGGGTTGATTATGTAAATCATTCATATCTTGTATAGTGGGCTAAGAGGCTCCATGGATTATCAAGTTGGGTTCCACCCATAGGATGCTCCATGGATACTCCATGGGAGTTACAAACCCATGGGTCATGGAAATGAAGAGTCATGATACATTAGGGTTTACATGGTGTAACCCTAGATGTGTCAACACTATATAAGAATCCCATTCTCCACAAAATCGGTTACATACACATAAGAAACTAGAGGGCTTGGCCGATTTTAAGAAGTGTGTATTCTCTCAAAAGTCTTCCCAAGAGCATTTGGTGTTGTGTGAAGCATTTGAGGCATCACACTTGGGGTGCTAGGCTCACAAGGTTTCAAGGAACATAAGCAACAACAAGGTAAGTTATTCTATCTTTCATTCAAGTTAAAACTGTTCCCCATGTATGCTAGATAGGAATATAACCTTGGAAATTCAACTTTGCATGATAATTAGACAAACATAGATCCAAGGTTATTAGGGTTGCATGTACACTTAGGAAGTGTTAGAATGCTCAAAACCCATCAAAAACAGCAGCCAAAACCCGAAAATCCCTCTGTCTGACCCCTGGACTCGCCGAGTCAGGGACTAGACTCGCCGAGTCAGACAGACTCGCCGAGTTCATCCATTGACTCGCCGAGTCAGGTCAGGCAGAGGCCAAAAATTCGATTTTCATCAAATAAATCAGTTAAGCATCACATACAACTGAAACCAATCAAGGCTCTGATACCACTGATGGATTTTATGCATAAGAACAGTCCTATGTGCTCATACAAACCCTAATGCTTGGATCTAGGTTTCTCTATTGTACATGCTTTGAATCTAAGACTAATAAACTTAGATCTAACATATTATAAATTGAATTAGGGTTTAGAGAATTACCTTTGATTGTTATATAGCAATAACAATCAATTCCTTGCTTGGATTGGCCTTAGAAAGCTTAGTGCCTCAAGTGTTGCACCTCTAATGGAGTCACAAACACCTTATGCAACTTGGATGAAGAGGAGAAGAAAGGAGGCTGCCCAAAAACGACTAGAAACCCTAGAGAATCAGTTCCCCACGTTTTTGGGGCCTAAGGGGTCCTTTATATACTTGTGTGGGCTGCTAGGGTTTCAGTCAAAACCCTAATGGACAGCTTAAACTCTAAACAGCCCATGGAACTTTCTGGATAAGGCCATGGACGAAAATATAATGGGCTTCCATCATAATTTCGTTCACCCCTTATTCCTTTAGCATTCCTTAGCCCAATAACTCAATTATCCAATAATTGCAGTCCAGTCCCCTAAGTTTAATTAATCTCTTTTAGCCATAAAATTAATTCATAATTAATTATTGACTAATATTAATTAAACAATATGATTTCTCCTTTAATATATTATTCTCATAATATATTAATAAATCATATTTAAACCTTTCTCTCCTTAATTCATCCTACATATTGCTATGGTGAAGGCAACCCAAAAGGACCATGCTCATAATCGGGTCAAGTACATACCAAAATAGTTATGGACTTAGACACTAATCCAACAGTCTCCCACTTGGATAAGTCTAATAACTATTTTCCGTATGACTTCAGAACCTGATCAGCAATCGTAGCTTTCACAAGCCGCTGTCAACTCTGATCTTATCAGATAGCGTGTCCTCTAGATAAGGGATTATATATTACTCCATTCTCAAGATATCGTATAGACAAAAGACATGAATTTCAATCATTCTCTCTATACTGTTTCCCGACTTCCGATTTATGATGACTGATAACAGACTACAATTGAACACATCAACTTAGTCCTGGCTTGGCCAAGCGCTTAGGTGTCATCACTAAATCATCGAGAGGCCCACATATATCACTTTTATCCCACTTTGGGTAAAAGGAATGGATAAACTTCGACTCAAATGCTCGCTTGAATTTACTGATCGAATCACACACAACAATAAGTTTTATCCCACTTTGTGGGAGAGTCATCTTTGATGGTTCCAACTTTAATGATTGGATCAGGAACATCAGGATGGTCACGCGTTTCGAGGACAAGGAATATGTCCTTGACAAGGAGCTGAAAGAAATTGATGAGTCTACTACTACTCCACTGGAGATCGCTGACTTTAGGGCACATGAGAGAGATGCCACCAAGGTGGCGTGTATCATGTTGGCCACAATGACAGTTGAACTCCATAAGTCCTATGAGGACTTTTACACTTTAGAGATGCACATGGACCTGATGGACCGCTACCACCAGAGTGCTCGTCAAGAGAGGTATGAAATCATCTCTTCCATGATAACAACCCGGATGAAGGACGGTGAATCCATCACGGTCCACATGCAGAAAATGCAAAGGTTTGTGGACCGTTTGTTGAAGTTGAATGTGAACTTCCATGAAGAGTTGACTATTGACATCATACTGTACTCGTTGCCTACTTGTTATGATTAGTTCCGAATGACCTATCACATGAACAAGGAGGAGGTCACACTCAACAAGCTTCAAGGACTTTTGAAGACCACTGAAATTGGTCTCAAAGGTAAATTGGTTGTTACTACTCCTACTCCTAACACCGCCCCTGTTCTGGTAATCAGGAAAAGTAGAGGGAATAAGAGGACGACCCCTTCGAAGGGTACCAAGGAAAAGTCTCTTGATGAATCCTCTTCGAGTGGAACCAAAGGTGGCTCTGTCACTCCTTCTTCCAACCCAAAGGAAGATGAATGCTTCTATTGTCATGATAAGGGGCACTAGAAACGAAACTGACCCAAGTACCAGCAAGATGTTAAGGACGGGAAGGTCAAACCTACCCATGCTGGTATTTACACTATATTGTCTAATAACTCACCGCATACTAATTCTTGGGTCCTTGATACAGGTTGTGGTATTCATATATGTTCTGATTTGTCGGGCCTAAGAAGAAGCGAGGATGTGGAGCACGAAAAGATAAACTTGATCATGGGGAATAGGAAAGCTTCACCTGTCACCAAGATTGGAGTTTATTCTTTGTTGCTAAGTAGTGGGTTAATGTTAGATTTGAATAAGTGTTGTTACTCGTCTGAAATGGCAAGAAATATTATTTCTTTTCACGGTTTGTACAAACAAGGGTTTACTTTTTCATTTGATAATGAATGTGGTGGTATTAATGCCTTTTATAATAATGTTCTTTATTTTAAAGCATTACCTTGCAATGGTGTATATGAAACTATGTCGGTTGTAGACAACTTAGGAAATAATGTGTTGCATATCGATTCTTCCACTAGTTTGGATAAGGCATCCTTGTGGCATTGTCGTCTTGGACATGTCAACAAGAAGCGCATAGGTCAACTCCAAAAGGCTGGAGTCTTGGAGTCATTTGACTTAAAGTTGGATGAAAGTTGTGAGTCTTGTTTGCTTGGAAAAATGACAAAGTCACCCTTCACTGGTACTTGTACTAGGGGTGAAGGTTTGTTAGACCTCATACACACAGATGTGTCTGGAACCTTCAGAACCTCCACAACGGATGCTAACCGCTTCTATGTGACTTTTACTGATGATTATAGTAGATATGGTTATGTCTACTTAATCAAGCATAAGTCGGAAACCTTTGAATGGTTCAAAGATTCTAAACAGGAAGTGGAGAATCAGTTGGGCAGGAACATTAAGATGCTCCAATCCGATCGAGGAGGAGAGTATCTTAGTACAGACATCCTTGACTATCTTAAGGAATGTGGAATTGTTTCACAATTGACACCTCCTAGGACACCACAACTGAATGGTGTGGCTGAGAGGCGTAATCGAAACTTGTTGGACATGGTTCGTTCCATGATGAGTCGAGCTTCGTTACCAATCTCACTATAGGGGTATGCCTTGGAGACTGCCTCCCATATCCTTAATCTAGTCCCTACCAAGAAGTTTGCCAAAACACCTCCCGAGATGGGGACGGGAAAAGTTCCCAATTTAGACCACATCAAGGTTTGGGGTTGCGAGGCTTTCGTGAGACGTGAGACTCAGGACAAGATCGAAACTCGTAGTGAGCGGTGTACTTTCATCGACTACCCACATAAATCCTTTGGTTACCTCTTCTACATACCCAGTGAGAATGTGGTCTTTGTGGCAAGGAGAGGGGTCTTTCGAGAGAGAGAATTTATAAGCCAAGGAAAAAGTGGGAGGCAAATTGACCTTGAAGAGATTCAAGAGTCAAGTGGTGAAGGAACCTGAAACACTAGCAATCAACATGAGGAGGAAACTCCTGTTGAACCAACTGACAAGTTTGTACCTTTGAGGCATTCCACTAGAGTTAGGAATCCACCTGAGCATTATTATGGTTTCCATATTACTGTGGAAGGTGATACATTTATCAGTGATAGTACATTGGTAAATTTGGATGAACGTAACAGCTGTAGGGAAGCCATGGCAGGCCCTGAGTCCGCTAAATGGAAAGAGGCTATGGACAACGATATCAGTCCATGTATGACAATAAAGTTTGGAAATTGGTTGACAATGTACCGGGTTGTAAGACGGTCGGGTGCAAATGGATCTTCAAGAAGAAGACCGATATGGATGGGAAAGTGCACACTTATAAGTCGCGACTGGTTGCAAAGGGTTTCACCCAAACTCAGGGAGTTGACTATGATGAAACCTTTTCACCAGTAGCGAAGATTAAGTCTATTAGGGTTGTGCTAGCCATTGCTGCATTTCATGATTATGAAATATGGCAAATGGATGTCAAAACCGCTTTCCTTAATGGAAAGTTGGCTGAGGATGTTTACATGAGTCAGCCAGAGGGTTTTGTCAATGCAGAGTATCCTGATAGAGTGTACAAGCTTGAGAAATCCATTTATGGATTGAAAAAAGCATCTTGCAGTTGGAATCTTTATTTTGATGAGAAAGTCAAAGAGTTTGGATTTTCGAGAAGCGAAGATGAGTCCTGTGTATATGTCAGAGCTAGTGGGAGTATAGTTAGCTTTTTGGTACTGTATGTGGATGACATAATACTCATGGGAAATGACATCCCAACTTTATAGGAGGTTAAGTCTTGGCTTGGGAGGTGTTTCGCTATGAAGGACCTTGGAGAAGCGGCCTATATCATAGGGATAAGGATATTGAGAGAAAGGAGTAAAAGACTAACTGGCATTAGTCAGAGCACCTACTTGGACAAGGTGTTGAAGAGGTTCAACATGCAGAATTCCAAGAAAGGTGATTTACTGATCCAAAGCAATGCCAAACTGAGTAAGGCTCAAAGTCCGAGTACAAAGGCTGAGATAGCTGAGATGAGTCAATTAACATATGTTTCCGCTGTTGGCTCGATCATGTATGCTATGACTTGTACCCGCCCTGATGTGGCCTTTGCTTTGAGCATGGTCAGCAGATATCAGGGGAACCTTGGCAAGGCTCACTGGACTGCGGTAAAGAACATTCTCAAGTACTTGCGAAGGACTAAGGATTGGATTCTTACCCTTGGTGGGAGTGATTACTTGAGAGTAGTAGGGTATGGCGACACCAACTTTCAGACCGGCATGGATAACTTCTGCTCTCAGTCGGGCTAGGTGTTTAACCTGAATGGAGGAGCGATTACTTGGAAAAGTTCCAAGCAGGAGACGGTAGCTGATTCAACGTGTGAATCAGAGTACATAACAGCGAGTGAAGAGGCAAAGGAGGCGATATGGCTAAAGAACTTCATTGGAGACCTTGGAGTTGTACCAGCTATAAAGGAGCCTATGGAGATTTTCTGTGACAGCAATAGTGTGGTTGCCATAGCTAAGGAACCAAGAGATCATGGCAGATCCATACATATTGATAGAAAATATCACTTCATAAGACACAAGACAGAAAAAGGACTCCTTGTGGCAAATAGGGTATCGTCAGAAGAGAACCCAGCGGATCTCCTCATGAAGGGACTGACTAGGGTTAGGCATTTGCATCATGCGAGGCGCATCGGGCTGAAGGAAGATATTAGTTTTACAGATTAGATAGATATGTCTGAAACTTGTAAAATGTAATTGAAATTTGATGATTAAATAAAAGATGTTGTTTATTTATAAGTAAGGTGTTGCTATCTTGTGTCAATTGTTTGCTATTGTTTCAATTTTGCATGTTTTGACTTCCAGAATAATTATTTTATTCGAACTCTCCACAGTCAATCATATGTTGGAAGTAGGTATGAATCAAGACTCTCATGAATTGGGCTTGTATATGTCTAAGGTGTTAGACATAGCAAAAGTTGCTACAACATTCATGAGTGCTCATAAGTTCTGCGTATTGGATTAAAACCACACTCACTTGTATCACTTCATGGAATTTATCTCGAGTGATCGTGAGACGGTAATATCATATAAATCTTCAAACCTAGAGATATGAGTTGTTGCCCATGAGTTGGTTGTGCATTGATTGTACGAAAACGCATCAGTAACTTGATGCCATAAAACGTGCAAGTAGTAACACAAGCATATGAGTTGAAGTTTATATGTTCCTTTTAGTCCTTGGAGGATTAAAAGCGATATCTGGGCCCCTCGATGATTTTGTTTTGACCCATGTGACGGGCCCGTTCAGAACCAAATTGATGTGTTCAGTTTAGTTCTATGTCAAACAAATTGGAAATCGGGAAACAAACTGTTGGACAATAAGTATGACTTTGTTCCATGTATTTGTCCGACTGATATCTAGAACAGAGGATTATATGATCACTTATCTAAAATGGCACTTCATAGTTCAACAGAGTTTTAAGAGCTACGATTGTTGGTTGGTTCCTGAAGTCATACTTGCAACTATAGTTACTAGACTTATCCAAGTGGGAGATTGTTGGATAAGGTGTCTAAGTTTGTAACTATATTTGGTATGTACTTGACCCAACCCGGCATGGTCCATTTGGGTTGCACTTCACCGAAGCAATTTATATGGATAATCTTTTGAGAATAGTATAGTTATGATTTATTAATATATTATAAGTTATAATATATTAATATGAAATCATATTATTTAATTAGTATTGATCAAGAATTAATTTGGTGATTAAAAGGAACTAATTAAATATGGACTCTTATATATATAGAATGGGCCGAGTTCATTTAGGATGGGCTAAGCTTGCATGAATAGTCCATGGAGTTTTTAACCAATGGATCCTATGGAAATGAAAGGTCATGGGTATTAGGGTTTACATGAATATAACCGTAATCCTCCATACTATATAAAGAGGTCTTTGGCACATGAAATGACACTACTATGTGAGTACAAAGGGTGGGACGATTTCTACTTAGTGCATACTATTTTATCAAGTCTTCCAAGGTGTTTTGGTGATTTGTGATTCCACTTGAGGCATCCACATTATTGGTGGTAAGCTCTCAAGACTCCAAGCAATCAACCGCAAGAAAAGGTATGTTATTCTACTAAAGTTTTTATTTCACAAGTACCCCATAACATGCTAGTTAGGTTGAGAACCTTGGAAATCAAATTTGCATGTATAATAGAGAAAACATAGATCCAAGGTTTCTAGGGTTGCATATACACCATAGGAGTGTTAGAATGCTCAAAACCCTTCAGAACCAAGCACTAGAGTGTGTAGCCTTGGATCCTAAACATGACAACGGAGCTCAATAAGTTCAGGATCCTTCATGAAGAATAAAAAATAGACAAATAAAGGATCTTTACCTTTCGATATGGGGGAAATAGCATATTTACTCTCTTGAAAGTTGGGTTGTTGGAACCTAAAGGATCTTTCAGTCTCAGGCGAAGCAAGGAAACTCCCAACGCTCTCCACGGTATCTTCAACAGTAAGGACAAGATCCTCGATCTTGAAAGTTGCATCAAAATAAGAAAGTGTGAATTTCATATCCTCAATGAAATAAAATAAAATCCTACCTTTTCTAACCCGATTTCTTGGCAGGAGATCACTGGCGTGATGGATTCATGTTTCATAAAGAAATATTTCTCTTTCCAAGAACCTTTTTTGTTTTGATTTCAAAATAAGATGTGATTTACTTGTTTTGGCTCTAAGCAGGAAACGACAAGACCCAAAAATTTGGAGATCACAAGCATGGGCCAACTTAGCTGGATCCCATGTCTAGATCCTTAGATTGATTCAATCAATCAACCTAAAGCAGGATCCTACAGATCATGAACATGTTTTGGATGGGACCAAACCTAAGTAGGAGAGACGAACTTAGGTTGGGTTTTAGCATCAAAAGGCTTGAAAATAACATCAAAAGTAAAAGCCCCGATTAACTTGAAGGACTCAATGTCGTCATCACTAAAAGAACAATTCTCTTCATAAGACAGGATCCTCTAATCGATGAAGTCCTCGTCGGAAAATCAAGGATGCTCAAGCGAGAATGGAGTGCCTCTTTACCCGTAATCAACAAACAGGAAAAATAAGAAGAAAGGAGAAAGAAGAAATTTACCTTCAAACCAAGGAGAGAAAAGTGATTTGACAACATAATCATATCTTTTGAACATATACAATTCTATCCGTTAGAGTTTGAATTTTGAATCCTTTATTTCCAATTAATTAAATTATACATTTTAAATACTTGAAATCAATTCAAATATTTTGCAGGTATAAATTAAGGGAAATTGTTAGGGCAAAGATCCTCAAACCTATCCAGGTGCCCGAATCTTAAAGGAGTCTTAGGATCCCAAACATAAATCAGGATCCTGAACATCGCCATTATTATTTCCTAACAAGTTTAACGGCTATATTTCTTTTTCACATGTGTAGAAATGGTCAACATAGGACTCATTCACAATGAAGAATCATTCCAACCGGGCTTAAGACTCGGAAATACCAAGTCAAAGCACATTGTAAATACCAGCTCAGCAGGATCTCAGAAATATTAGACATTTAGTTACTTAACCTAGACAAAAAATACACCTATAAAACACACACAATGAGCACGATTCTCTAACACCTTACTCATCTAGACTCACTTTATCATTTGCAATCGCATTATCAAGCTCATATCTGTAATTTATGTTCAAATCAATAAGATCATACAAGGTAGGTGATCATTATCACCTCCCAAAGTTTTATGCCGGAGATCCTAGCAAGGATCAAGGGCTTTCCTTGTAAACCTCCTATGTTATTTTGATTTCAATTTCATATTCACATTAATAACAACACCACAACCTCTCATGCAATTTGGTTGATATCCATCTAGTCGATTTTTGACTAAAACAATAATCATAAAGGTTAGTCGGTATACATTGGGTCCAACCCATAATAATGGGCCTAGCCCTTCCTAATTAATGGGTCCAGTCCAACAAATAAATGGGCCTAGCCCGTCATATAATGGGCCTAGACCTACATGCATGCCAATGGGGCCAACCCAA
Source organism: Lactuca serriola (assembly GCF_051521515.1). NCBI lineage: Eukaryota > Viridiplantae > Streptophyta > Magnoliopsida > Asterales > Asteraceae > Lactuca > Lactuca serriola. The sequence goes on from NC_136409.1 coordinate 38,277,762, forward strand.
CATACAACGCGAGAGTCACAAAGACAGCTAGCATCCTACATAGCACATTCTAGTGGGCTGACATTGGTTCCTTCGACCCATGAGTACAGTGAGGAGACTCACCCCAATCTGAAAAATAATCGAATCACACACGCACTGCTGCTACAAGGCTCCTCACATTGAACATATCCAAAATTCATCCCTAATCAATCATTAGGGTAATAACCCATAATCAAAGGTCTAAAATATAATCCATCTTACTAAGGGTAAAAGACCATTTTACCCTTCCCATACTTGACCCAACTAATCATGGCCCAAATCCACTAATGACCCAAGGCCAAAAAATGGCCCATAAAGACTTCGAGGAGTACACCCAGCGTACCACACCCTTACGCCCAATGTATTGATTGATCGCAGAAAAGGGAACCGGTCGAAACTCGCTAAACACAACGTACCCAAGGTGTACGCCCAACGTACTCGAGCAAATTGCCAACTTTGCATTAAGCTATTAATAACTGAGATAAAACAACCAACACCCAGATCTGACTCTTATGGACGGCTTAAGTCATAAAGTTCCCGACTTTATGAATTCGCATGGCTTAATGGAGTCCAAACTAAAGTCTTAGATTCATAACTTCACTAAAGGACCAATAATTCATGCATGGAAGCAAAATACCCAACAAGATACTATTTTTATGCACTAGGGACCTCAGAAACATCAAGAAATGCTAACCCAAGCTTCTAGAGTAGCTTTTACTCACAAGAATCAACCCATGGGACCAAAATATGCCAAAACTCTAAGTTAAACTAGATTTGAGAAATGAAACATAAAGTTTGAGACTGTACACCTCCAAAATAATGATCAAGATGAACAAGTTCTAGATCTACAAGCTTCAAACCAACCAACACTTCTCCAATGAGCTCCATCTTCTTCAATATGTACCAAAAACACACCAAATCACTCAAAGGGCTCAAGAATCTCACAAATGGGCTAGGGTTTCGAGGTAACTGCTTTAGAGGATGGGGCTAAAGGTAAGAAGGGTTACTAAGGGGTTAAGGTTTTTAAATAGGGTCCAAGACCAGAAAATTAGGGTTTGGGAGCTGCATGAGTACGCCCAACGTACATGTACTCAAGGATTACCACGTCATCTTTAATGATGTACACCCAACGTTCATGCCATGTACGCCCAACATACACACAAATTCCCATTCCCATCCTAACTTCCAACAGTGATAACTTCTTCGCCGCAAATCCATTTTCGGCGTTCTTTATATGCACATAAAAGTATCGAAAAGCCCCACAATCCTACCTACTTACATTTGACTTAAAACAGACCGAACTAAGATCCTTAATTCAAGAAAGGAGTATGAAACATCACTTTTCCCATTTTACCCCTTTTGATTCCATAATACGAACCAAGAGCTTGGATCACCTAACCCAAATTACCCACATCCAAAAGGTTCTATTCAATTCCTTTGAAAGCCCAAAGTCTCTACTTGATACATTTATTGACCATACTCCCGAAATAAGAAACTTCTCGAAATCGAATGTTAAAATGAGTTTTGTAAACCGAGTCTTCTTGGAACATCTTTGGAGTTGTGGAATCAATTCACAACTCATTCCATTAAGAAAACTCTCGTCAATCGTATGGTTCTTATGCACAGGATCACCTGGTCACTTGGATCTATCTTTTGATGTTCGAGGTAGCCTTTGTATTCTCTAGTGGGATAGGGTCACCTAGCCACTGGTTGAATTTCAATAGTACAAGTTTTTGAAGAGGATAAAAATAGACCTTGCAGTCTATTATATGATGTTTTAAAAGGAACTATGTACTTTATAATTTTTTGGAATTATGCTCGCTGCAACAAATATATATTGAATATATATATTTCCAACCAAACAAGTAGATTGAATACTTTCATTAGAGTAAGGATGTAATGGTCTATCTTTATCTAAAAGGTATAGAGTTATGAAGCTAATGTTAGACAATAAGTTGAACCACTATAGCATCTACTAACTGCATTTATGTAAATAATCCTAAATGATTGTTTAGGATGAAGTTTCTACTAATCCTACTAATTGTCATTCCAGAATACAAGTTCTTAGAAAGTTCTTTTTTCTAAGTAGGAGCAATATGGAACTTTACGAGCTAAAGAACCATAAGCTAAATGCATCATAGTTTGAAACTAACAAATTTTCAACTGTTGTTGAATATGCTTAATAGTTGATCAGAAACTAATAAAACACATAGATATGCATTTAAGTATGATTGTCAAGTATGAGATTGATTAATCTTCCTTGATATATTACAAATATAAAGAGTAGGTGAGTTTTTAAAGGATAAAATATACATGAATGAAAATCTTTTTAGATTTAAGCTAACATTTCAAAGCAAGATTCTTCTTTCTTATAAGATTATTACATAGTGTGATTTAATAATAAATCAAGATGACTCTTATTTTTTGGTACAAAGCTAGTGGGAGTGCAATAACATTCCTAGTCTTATATGTAGTCGACATACTAATTCTTGGAATAAGGATTTATATAAATAGACGGTGGAAACTAAAATGAGTAAGTAAAATTGCATTAATTGTCAAGGAACTTAAAGAGCTTAAGAAAAAAGACTCTAAGAGAGTTTATCTTGTCAAATACCACATGACATGATTTTGAGCACTCCTCAAAATCCTAGTATAATGTTTTGAAATGATAATATAATCATATTCCATCTGCTGTTGAAATTGGATTAATCATATATGTCAGGATTATGCATGAATACCAAATAAATCATATGATTAGAGCATGTCGAATGATACCAGTATAATTCGAGAACAAGTCATTGTGTGACTTATAGGAACATACTAAAGTACTTGCGAGAACTAGAGAAATATTCCTAATATACAGAGTATTTGAAAGAAAGATATGTTTGAAGCTGTTACATATGTGCTAAACTTTCAAATAGATTGAGATGACTCTCGGTCATAACCGGTCGTGTCCTCATTATTAATGAAGAAAAAGTTACATGGATAGTATTTCTATGTAGATTTTAATTATAGTTACACATCAGAGTTAGAGTACATTGTGGTTTGGAGAACCACATACAAATATGCTTAACATATAAATTATTATAACTATGAGTAGTCCCATTATACAAGTATTGGTATCTAAGTCATAATTAAGCATCTGATACATTCTCAATATATGATATATATATATATATATATATATATATATATATATATATAACTGAAAATGTTTGTATTCGCAAACTTTATACAAATCAAGTTTGTCAGATCTACTTAACAAATCTCCTTCATTAGCTAAAGCATGAAAGTCAGTATGGTGCTATAGGGCCTTATTGATATAAGTAGATGTATTTGATTGAAATAGTACAAGCAACATATATTGTAATGAGTTGATATATTATGAGCCTTTCATTAAATAATTGTTTTATTATTTATTAGCATGTTTAAAACCTTGAATTACTACGTTATTCTAAATGTCCATAGTCGTTCATAGTTATGGTAGCATCTATGAGGTAAGACTAATATAAGTGGATTGGTTGATTCTCATGGAGATGAGAATAGCAAGAGTTGCTACCAACTTGATAGGTGCTTGATTAGAACAATAAGTATTGGACTTGACCCGCATCAAAATCACTTTATGGATTGTAGTCATGAGTGATGCTTTGATTAAGGTTGTGTCTTTGTATTCTTAGACCTGAGATACTTATTTAGGACTTAAAGTGCAGGAATTGTTGTGCTTTGACATGGTTTAACGTTGTTCCATAAAAGGCAGTCATAAGGGACATCGTTGGGTATGACTTGAACTACATTGATGGGTGTATGTAGTCAAGATGAGATTTGTTCCTCTTATTGTTGAGAGTTAGACATCTAAAGCCTTACTCAAAGTTAAACACTAAATGAGATTAATCGCAATCCATATCTCATGTTCAACATGATGTCTGAGATAAAGGAATAATTGATACCACACCTTTTGTAACAATTGTAGCTTAGAGCTCATGGAATTGGCTGTTAATGAGATGACACCCTTCATATATTGTTAAGGAAAATAACTAGTTGTTAGACGTTAACTACTATCTATGGCAGTCTGTAATGAATTTTGTGAAAGTGTGAGATTGTTGAATCTATATGCCCAAGAATCATTATTGAGTATATTGCTAATAATATATGATCTTATAGGGTCACACATTTATCAAGTTGGCATATTTTATATATTTATTATTAATATGATTATTAATAAATGATATCAATTCTTTTATTTTAATTAGGGAATAATTATTGTTGTGTGAAAATAATAATTATAAGAGAGTATAACTAGTTATTATTTCATCTAGACCAAAGGGCTTCTAGCCCAACGGTATCAGGTGTTACTCTCCCTCCTTGAGGTTGAGAGTTCGAGTCTCGTCGAGACGTATGTGGATTTAGGAGTAGTTTAGGATTAGATTAATTTTTTGTTCCAAAAAAAGTTATTATTTCATATGGTATGAATTAATAAGTCATGCATAATATTTTGGACTAATTGGGTTCTTTTTTCTTTTACCTAAAGACAAAGTTTATATTTTATAAACTTTGAGTTTAGAAAATTTAAAGAATCTTTCTCTTCTTTAGAGGTATGGCCATTATGAAGGTTGTTTGTCAACTTCCATGCCTTGTCTCCATGTCTTGTCCCCTTTAGCTTTATGCTTTATAATACTTAAGACTATTATAATGAAAATGATTTACCTTGCATGTGACTATATAAGGGACACATATGCATGAGAAATGAGCTAGTTATTAATGTGAATTCTCTCTTCCAAAGCACCAAAAAGTCATGACTTTTTCTTCTCTTCCTCTCTTCTTTTGAAGTTCAAGTGTGAAGATTTGGTGCTTACTTTGTGTCTCTCTTTAGTGCTTAATTATTTAAGTACTCAACAACTTAAAGAATAAAGTATTACAAGAAGGAATTAACATTCAAAGTGCCTTATTTTAGATGGTGGATACACAAAGATAAATTCTACTCTTGAATTTTTGCTATCTTCATTAACACCCCAAAACCAAGTGGGTTTAAAGGTTTCAAAGGTTGTCACTCTAAAATACTCTTTGGTTGTTTTTATTTCATTCTAACATCTATAAATGGATCATCGATGGTTTAATTTTGTTACAAACTAAAACTAAACTTGTTATTTTTATAAGACTTTCGTTTCGGTTTTTGTGAGAAACAAACTTATATTTTATATCAAAACTCATCACGATTCACCATATTGATATTACCTATGATTTGATATTACTTCCCAATACCAATCATTATATTATCTGTCAAGTCTGACATACATGAAAAACTTGCCTCGGTTTTTATTAGCCTCATATAACATACATTTATGAGGTTTTGATTCATTTTTAGTGTTTGTGTCTTTTGGCAAGAAAAAAAATATAGCATCATCAACTTTTTCACAACCAATATAAGAAAGATAAATCATAATAGTTTTTAAAAAAAACCATGATACAAGACTTGAACTTGGGACGTCATTTATAATTGATCACATCCTCATACTTAAGAAAAAACGTGTGAAAACATCTTCTCTATGACAATCCATGCCATTTTTATTTATTTTTTGTCTTTTTATCTTCGTCGACCTACAAACACACACAGACTCATATCAAAATCTCCGTGGGTGCACTAACATTAGCAATAATATAATACTCACTACATTAAACTTTCGGCCATGATCACATGTTTTCCATTCACAAGGACAATTAAAATTAGAATGTTCATGTTTATTGCAATAAAAACATGTGTAATCGTTTGTTTCAAGCTTAACATTTTGTGCATGATCATGTAAGAAACACTTTTACAACCTTATCAATAACATTTCTCGAAAAATTGTCAAAAGCACTATCAAATACTTTCAAGTCATTCCATAAATTCTAGGCACTAGCGTAAATTGTGGATTTTAATATTTGTTTCTTTAAAGTTCTTTTTAATGGTTTTTAATACTTTATCAATTAATATTTAATTGTTAAAGAATGTATAACAAAACCATCTTCTTTAGTAATAAGCCCTATTACATAATCTTTCCGTCTATATATTTTTTACTCTACTTTAGAAATGTTTCATTAAATTTATTACAAATCTAGAGTTTGATGAAATTAATTTTACAGTGGTGCTCAATGACATTTGTATGCAACGGGCCATTGAGGTAAACGTGTAGCATTTAGAATTTTCATGGGGATTTGTAAACAGATTTCTAAATACATTTAGTAGCAACATATAATGCAAATATATACTATACTCATTTGGAGAGAAAGAATCTTTTTATTTTGTAGGGAATGAGATGCCTTGGGAACCGGCACCGGGATGCTGTGAGTGAGAGCGGTTCCGGTGATCAATTTTTGAGAGTCGTTACCCGTTGAATATCCATAAGAACCGGTTGCATGATTTATTTTTAATAACTAAATATATGTACTAAATGTATACTAATAATAACTGATAAATTTTAAATATTTTATGTGAAATAAATGAATGTTTAAACTTGGTCCATCCATGGTATTCATGTTACTGTGAGGAGAACATATGTTTTTAAATTGGCTTATTTGATGATTTATTTTGGGTAAGTTTCTCTAAGTTTGATATCCTTTTTTGGCTGATTGGAACATGCACCAAACATACATGTAAATTTTGGTGAATCAAAATTGGTAAGTTGTTAAAATCATGGTTTTACAATTTCACTTAGGTAACTCCATACCTATTATATTTTGAAAATTGATCGTTTTTGGGTAAAATAAGTATAGGATAGATGGTTAATTTTTATTGTTACATATTATATAAAATACTTCAGAATTCACTTATGTCCCTGGACTTGAACTCTCGACTTCAAAGAGATATGACAACATTTGATACCACTAAGTTAAAAGTACTTTGGTTATTGTTATATTTTAAAAAATTTAAATTTTATATTGGACTAAATGAATCGAATATGAACCCCTAAAAGCTCTTTTGAGTATTTATTATTAACTAAATGGTTAATTGATAAATATAAATGAATTTTTTATATTTTAAACTGTTTTTAAGATCTTACAATCCCGATTTGATCTTACAATCATAATATTAAAAAACAAAAAAAATCATAGATACTAATCTTAAAAACCGATAAAGATAACATTGATTGTGAATGGAACGGTTCTAATTTTTCTATATTTCGTTTTTCATCCTTTTTTTCCTTTAATATGTTATTGTACGTATTTTTTTTTTTCAAATGTTAT
>NC_136409.1:38287500-38457500 GCF_051521515.1 Lactuca serriola
TATATATATATATATATATATATATATATATGTTGAAATATAAATGACATCTATTGTGTTATTATGTAACTCAATCATGACCATTGGATCAATGAAAAATAAAAGCATTCTTAAAAGAATATGTTAATTTATGTTTATTTTTTTTAAGAATTCAAATTTCAAATCTAATATAAGGGTAATATGTCCTTATTTTAGACAACAAAATAATCAAATTTTATTTTTTACGAATTGGTTTTTCTTTTTGCAAAAAAAACATAAACATTGTTGGAAAGAAAAACATATTTTTTGAGAGAATACATTTTATTCTCGAAAGAGTACATTTTCATTTCACTGAAAATACATAAAAACAAACAAATTCTTGAAAAGAATTACATCAAAAATAAAAAGATCTTATTAGAACCTAAAACCATTCTTTAAAATTGTTATATATTACATAAAAAACCTACACACTCTTCAAAGAATTACGTAAAAAAACAAAACATTCTTGAAAAGAATGTAATGTTTAAGCAGCCTCATAATTCTCGATCATTGTTTATATCATTTTCACTCATTCTTTTTCTTTTAGTATCCTAACAATTTGATGTTTAAACGGCTGACAAATTGTTGATTATCAACATGGGGATTTGTTGGATTAGCATCGTCATAATTCGGTTGTGGGGGCATTGATCTTTGAGTCTCTCTACAAAATATACCTCGGACTAGAACACACGATCCAAAACATAATACGTATGCACTTTGTCAATCGCTGGTGACTATGAGCAACACATCAATAAAAGTAGTAATAATAATTAAAAAAAGGTGAAGAGGAGACATTTAATTACCTTTATTGGTACACGTATAATAGAACAAAAAACTCCACCAACAACACTTGTTGTATACATTTAGGGAAATTACGTTTAAAATATCACCGAAATAATAAGAGGGAAATTATTTTCACATATATATCTATGTATTTGTATATAGCAAAAACCCTTTTGCAGGAAATATAGGAAATAAAAAAAAAAAAAACACAAAGATTAACAAGTTTATAATTGAAAACTCATCAGGTGAGCCAAAGCACTAGCCACTAAGATTTTTAGGGTAGCTTTGTAAGTTCATATACACCAATAAATATTGTCTATGCAACGAAATGATTAAAAGAAATTATAAGCATTTTCCCTAAAATAGGAAAACATAAGCGTTTTATAAAAACTAAATAAAAATACATAGAGGTCAATAAGAATACCAATGATACCAATATTAATTGAGGGAAAAAAAATTAAAACTTACGGTAACCAGAGTACAATCCCATCAAGATAATATTGTCCACCACAAACTGTCTATCATGAAACAATGTAAATATATAAGAACTCTAAAATGAATCCAATTAAACTGGTCAGATTGGTTTAAATAAGATTGTATTAAATTAAATAAAGTTTATAGAACGTGTATAAGGATAACGTCGTTAAGTGCACATTGCAAAAAAAGAAACTTACTCGAGGCTGCAATTTTGCAATGGGAGAGACAAATCATTCATGGTAATTTGCTATGGACGAGTTCGACGGTATATGCATTGAGATTGGAATGGGAACTCTGATTCATTGTTGGTTGGAGCAGCAACCGAGTATAAAATGAGCCCTAATTAATAAACCCAAAACTAATACGAACCTGAGATAACGAAATAGTGGTGCCCATTATTGACTTTATTGTAGTTAGGGGGTGTCTGGAAAAAAAGTTTATTGTTTTTTTTAAACGACAAATCTAACCTACTCCTAATTCTTAAATTCATATATGTCTATGACGAGACTTGAACCCTCAACCCTAAGAAAGGAGGACAACACCGGATACCGCTGGGCTATAAGCTTATTGCTTATTAGCTTATTAGCTTATAAGCTAATAAGTAAATGTAGGGTAACTTATGAAAAAAATGACTTATTAGAAGTTCTTCACCGGAATAAGTTACTTTTCCTCTAAATATTTTTTTTAACTTATAGCGGCATGAGACCTCTAATAAACTAAGAAGTTGTTTTAACAAGCTTAGCCAAACACCCCTTAAGTGGTATATATGCTTGTTAGGAAATATTAGGGAGGTTCAAATCGGGAAGTGCCCGAGGAATATTTGTATGCTTGATGTCTTCGTGATTCTTGCATGTGTCTGTTTTTTATGTTCTGGATTTCGGTCCGATACCGGGCAATGCCTGAGGAGTGTTTGTATGCTTCTGGATTTCGGTCTGATGTTGGGTGGGGCCTGAGGAATGTTTATATGTTTGTTTTATGTGATTATTTATGTGTATTTGTTGATATGTTTATATGTATACCGAGCTTTGCTCGATGCCGGGCAGGGCCCGATGTCGGATTTCGGTCCGATGCCGGGCAGGGCCCTTGATATGTTATTATATGAATTACATGTGATTCACATGTAAATCACAAGTGAATCACATATGAATTACATGTGATTCATATGTAATTCACATATAAATCACATGTAATTCACAAGTGAAACACATATGAATTACATGTGATTCATATGTAAGTCACAAGTGAATCACATATGAATTACATGTGATTCACATGTAATTTACATATAAATCACATGTAAATCATAAGTGAATCGCACATGAATTACATGTGATTCACATCTAAATCACAAGTGAATCACATATGAATTACATGTGATTCACATTTAATTCACATGTAATTCACATATGAATCACATGTAAATAACAAGTGAATCACATATGAATCACATGTAATTCACATGTAAATCACAAGTGAATCACATATGAATTACATGTGATTCATATGTGATTCACATATAAATCACATGTAAATCACAAGTGAAGCACATATGAATTACATGTGATATACATGTAATTTACATATAAATCACATGTAAATCACAAGTGAATCACACATGAATTACATATGATTCATATCTAAATCACATGTAAATCACGTGTAAATCATAATGAATCACATATGAATCACGTTTATATGCACACATACATTTAGTGTCACTTTTATTCGTTAATTATTTTTTAATATTTTCTTTTGAATTTCACATTTGAAAATGTTCCAAGCAGGACAAGATGGTTGATTCTACTTGTGAATAAGAGTACATAGTAGTAAGTGAAGAATAAAAGGAAACAACTTGGCTGAAGAACTTTATCGGCGATCTCGGAGTAGTTCCGACCACTCAGGAGTCAATGGAACTTTTCTACGATAATGAAGGAGCGGTTTCTTTGACCAAAGAACCAAGAGATCATGGTAAATCAAGACATATCGACAGAAAGTACCATTATATTAGGCATAGAGTTAAAGAAGGTCATCTCATATTGAAGAGAGTTTCATCAGAAGATAATCCTGCAGGTTCTCTCACAGAGGCTCTGAGTAGGATTAAGCATCGTCAACATGCTAGGATAGTGGTTTGAGAGATGTCATTAGTTTTCGTAGTTAGACGATTAGTTTGAAACTTGTAACAGAATAAATGTAATTGATTTTTGGTGATTGAATAATAGATACTATTTATGAGTATTGTTTACCGTCTTTGTCAATTATTTATTCGTGTGTTTCGTTTTGCATGTTTTACTTCCTGAATAATTTGATTAGTGTAAGCTCCGCAGTCGCTCATACTTTAGGAAGTAAGTAGTGAATGAAGACTTTCATGAATTGGATTGTAGATTGTCTAAGGAGTTTAGACATAGCAATTGTGTTGCTACAACGTTCATGAGTACTTTTAAAATGGAGATTTGAGTATTAGATAAACCCACGGTTAGTGAATTACTTCATGGATTCTATCACGAGTAATTCTGAGAAGATAATATCTTATATTCTTAAAATGGATATATATGAGTTGTAATTTACAAATCGATTGTACATTGGTATTGCGTAAACGCAACTGTAACTTGATGTTATAAAACGTAGTATCAGGTATGATTTGGTGAGTAAAGGATACAAGCATATGAGTTAAAGTTTATTTGTTCCTTTTGCCTTAACGGGAAAAATGATATATTTGGTCCCCTCCGTGATTTGGTGTTGACTTATAGTGATGGGTCCAACCAGGACTAAATTGATGTGTTCAATTAGAAGTCTTATATCGTCATCACAAATAAGGAAATTGGGAAATAGAATTTTGGACAATGAGATTGATTCTAATTCATGTCTCATATCCGTATGATATTTAGAAGAATGAAGGAATATTTGATCACTTATCTAAGGACAATATCTGATCGGATCAGAGTTCGGCAATTGCTTTGGAACGTACCTTTTACTGTTTAATTTAGAAGTTATACTAGTAATTTACTTTTAGACTTATCCAAGTGGGAGACTGTTGGATTAAGTGTATAAGGCAATAAATAAATTAGTATAATCTTGAATTATTAGCAAAGTCCTTTTGGTTTCCCTCAAACCTAATAATAGACTGGAATGTTATTTGGAGAGAGAGAGAGAGAGACTGATTTATTAATTTATTATATGATTAATAAACTAATTATAAATAAAAATAAATAATTTATTAGTGTATTATGAGAATAATATATTAATTAGAAATAGTATTGTTTAATTAGAAATTAATTGGAATTAATTTTAGGATTAATTTGGAATAATTAAAAGTGGAAGAACTAAAGGTGACAATGTTCAAAAGTTGAGCATTGTGACAACCCGAAATTTTTTGCCTTGTAAGTCCAGCCATTCAATTCAACTGTGTGTCAGACTCCTTTCTGCTATCTTTTAACCTTGTTTGGAGTCTGTTTAAAGGTTCAAAGCTCAGTACATTCAAGCACTGGGTATAGGATTGAGTTGCTTAAGTTCATTGGTTTGCAATCGTGCTGGAAACTCCATTACAAGGAGTTTACGGCCCGCAAACTAGGACTTTACGGTCGTAAACTCTTGGCTGGCCGTAAACTCCTCCCATATACACGATATTCCTTCATTTCTCACCACTTTTCACACTTCCAAGTCTAGAAAATCGATTCTCTCTCAACTATCATCGAGTTCTTCATCCTAGATCATCAAAAATGTAAGTGTTTCTTCCATCTTTGAGTTGTTATCCTTCTTAATCATGTATCACCCTATGATTTCATCCATGGAAATCATCTTTTTGGGTAGATCTTCAAGATCTTCATCTTTCACCAAGAACACACACTTGTTCTTGGTGGCCGAAAACACCTTTTAAAGCTTCTAAATCGTGAGTATTCCTTCCACACACTTGCTACCTAGTAGAATCTTTAGCCTAAACACCTGGAACAAAAAATTTGAGGATGATCTCCAAGAGTTTACAGCCGTAAAATCCCTAGGCCGTAAACATCATGGCCGTAAACACCTATGTGTGGCCGTAAACCCCCTTTGATCAATCACATGTGATTTCAACACTTCATTTCAAGTGTTTCCTAGTCCCTAAGGGTGTTTCCTTGCATATTAGTTGCTTTAAAAACTAAATTCATGCCAATATATGCCTTTATATGCCAATTAGGACTCGTTTGTGTATCGGGAATTCATTAGTGGAACTTCTCATCCTTACATGCATATTTGATTGAATCACCTACATAAGGTGAGTTCATACCCCTATAATCAATCTTTTAAACTGTTTTAAATGCTTTTAAGGGGGGGGGGTACAGGTTGAACACAATGATAATTGTGTAAACTGTTTTAAACTGTTTTAAATGCTTTTAAGGGGGGGGGGGGTACTATTAAAATATAATGGGTATAGTTTAGGAGTTCAAACATACTATAATGAGAAACAGGGAGGAACATACTATACGCTATACGAAGAGAACATACAATACACTAGAACAGAGAGAACACACAATACTAATACAAGAATATTATAACATAAATGTGAGCCACTACTTCACGACTTAGCAATAAACTTGCTAGGTTGCGTTTTGTAACCATAGTCTCATGGAGGGAGAGCATGAGTTTGTGTATAGATCTATATGGGATTGACACCCCACACCTTGCTGCTAGCTACAGTGGGACTTGCAAGTCTACGGGTGACAAATATCACATCATTTCGTCGCCATTAGGTCGTCATGTTAATCACGTGTCATATCAGTATGGTTATAATCACATCACATTTCAACCGTAATTAACAATCTAGTTTTTAAGGTAGTTAGTGCTTCAGTAGTTACTTTTACAAACAATATTGAATACTTACATCATTGCGAAAGACAAACAATACAATCGAGTCTTAGTACATTTACTCAGGAAAGGGGGCCTATAATGCTAACTTTATGATTCCTTAGTTTATACATCAGGGATATATATTAGTCAGGTCCGATAGACAGTAGAGTGTGTGTTTTCCTCTTCATTTCCTGTTTCTTGTTTGGTTGTGGGCTTAGAGCAGATGCACCCAGTCTACTATCTATCCAATCTTAGTTTTATATATATATATATATATATATATATATATATATATATATATATATATATATTTCGTATACATAAGTAATCATCAGGAGTATCAGGTATGGGTCAGGTCATAGTATATATATTCAAAACACCATTTTCTAGTACAAAACATACTTTTCAAGTAGAACCCTTGGCAGACAAAACTAGAAACTTACCAGAAAAGGGTTTAATCCATTTATATTAAACCAGTATAACTTAAAGGACCTTAGTTGGTTAGTTCTATAATACCTTAGTTTATACATCAGGGTTAGATATAATTAATACCTGATAGGTAGTTGGATGTGTGCTTTCTGCCTTACTTTCTGTTCCTTGTTTGGTTATGGGCTTAGGGTAGATTCACACAATTAACTATCTATTCGATATTAGATTATATATAGCTTGTATAAACTAAGTGATTATAGTAGGAACTATTGTGTTTACTATTTTTACTAAAAGAAATAAGCGTTTTCTTAAAGAATGTTTTCATCAAATATAACGAAACTATTACAGTTAACTCCATGAGTACCAAGTGAATACACCAGGTTTATATAAAATGAAGACCTAACAAACAATGGGATGTGTGACTTCAGCCTTACTTCCTGTTCCTTGTTTGGGTGTGGGCTTAAGGCAGATTCACACAACCGATTGTTTTTTTACTCTGGGTTTTATATAACCTATATCCATTTAGTACTCATAGAAAGGATTGTAGAGTCATTTTTACTTATCTTTCATCAAAGCAGGAAATATAGGATTTTCTGGAGGAACAAGAGAACTTTTCTAAAAAGAACTTACAACTTACTTACATCACTAAAATCTTATGAACTCACCAGCTTAAATGTTGATCTACTCTTTCAAAATAACTTGTATTCTCAGAAGACCAGTAGACAGGTACGCGCACTGGGATTCAGAAGATGGAGCATAATAGCTTCATGTCTTGTTTTGTTATTTACATATGTAGTCTATGTTTTTTTGAACCACATACTTTTTAAAACTTTCTTTCGAATGAAATTTTTGTTTATTACGTTTATTACTATGATGCATGTCTTGTGATACTAAACATGACGTCCTCCACCCCCGAACGTTTCCGCCGTTCCGGTTTTAGGATGTGACAGATTGGTATCAGAGCATCGTTTATAGTGAACTAAGTATATCAACCGATAAAATATATACAACTATAAATACAATGGGGCCTAAGTGCTCTGGATAATAATATATTTTAAGGATTCAACAATACTTTATGAAAGTATACATACATGCTTATACATATATACATACTAGAACAAGTATCACAAGAAGAACAGAACATAAGTATTTAAAGGTTGAACACTGCGGTCAAACCTGGACAGTTATGTAATCATATCTAGGATCAATATAGCCTGATCAACTATATTCATTCGAGATGTGACCGACATGTGTTTGGGAGTGATGTGGGGTTGCAACAGTGTTAAAACTTACCTAACTCTATTCAAGGGATTTCTAGATCAGTACACAAATTTAGAATACTATGGGAGTATTTTATGATATTATAACACGATAACAAGTTTAAAACATACCAATTTCATTTCATTAAAATAATATAGGAGTATTTTAGGCACTATAAATAATTTATGTGATAACTTAAACGACCCTTACGGATAGATCTATAATTCTGGAGTGTATACTTCCAAGGTTTTATATAATTGAGATTTTATAGACTTAGAATTTGTGATCTATGCTTCACTACCTGTTCCTTGTTTGGTTGTGGTTTTGGATTAGGATCACTTATTTGATGGTCTATTTAATATTAAAATTATATACAACTTGTATACATTGTTCAATTACAGGAGGACTCTGTAAGGATCGCCCCATAATGTTTCACTTAAACCTCATAGATTCTTTAGACACTTCCATTCTCGCACGACGAACCTAGATAGATGCAACCACTTCCTCATAGCAGTCAACAGAAGAGTCAAGGAGGAACAAGAGCAGGTTCATGAGAAGTTTTCAAAGAAGGATCAGCCGAAGTAACCAACTCGTCTTATACGTCACATTAATAAATAATAATATTGTTTAACTTAATGTGTTAGTGGAGACACTGCTAACACTATGTGTTAGGATTATTTTCTTTTCGTGCAACTGGTAACAGTTATTCAAGTCACAGATATTCATTCGAGGATAGTCATTTTTAATTCATAAAGTTTATTTGGTATAGAATCTTGTATGAATTGTTTCCAGAACCCTGTGAACGTCAGGACCCGATACATTCAGAACTAGGATAACTTAGTCTTTCAGCTTTCGACTCTTATCTACTGCTATAAACTTATTTCCATCTCATCTTTATGTTCTTTTTAGCAAAGATGCCTCATCGCAGATCAAACAGACACACTACTCCGATAACTCAAACTCAAACTCCACCACCTCCTCCTCAGTTCAATCATGTTGCTTTCCAAGCAGCGATATCAGCCGATGTGGCAGCTGCTCTATCTCACATCAACGAATGTGGTACCTACGGGACTGGTAGCGGTACCCACTTAACAAACCCAAGAGTTACTCACGGACACCCAAGGGAGTGTTCGTACAAAGACTTCATGAACTGCAAATCCAAATCCTTTAATGGAAATGGGGGAGTCATCGCTCTGATGCGATGGTTCGAGAAAACAGATTCGGTCTTCGCAATTTGTTCATGCCCAGAAGGGAGCAAAGTGAAGTTTGCTGCCTGCACCTTCTCCGATAGAGCCCTGACATGGTGGAATAGCCATGTTAAGTCACTGACCCTATCAGTGGCTAACTCAATAGGTTGGGAGAGCCTAAAAGAGATGATGTCGGAAGAGTACTGCCCGAGGGGCGAAGTTCAAAAGCTGGAACAAGAACTATGGGATCACACTATGGTCGGCTCGGACATAGTGACCTACACCGACAGGTTTAGCGACCTGACAGCACTATGTCCAGGGATGGTTAACACAGAAAGTAAGAAGATAGAAATGTACATCTGGGGTTTACTATGACAACCCAAAATTCTTTCCGTCATTTTAACCCGTTCCGTCAATAAAATTCGTCGTTTTCGAATTGTTTCCGTTTCGTTATTAAATTAAGTCATTAAATTTAATGTCGTCCATTATGACTTAATGGGTGTTAAAATACGATAATAACTCAATAAAATATTCCAAATTAACAATTAGAAAAATTTTAGTTTCGACCACGTCGGGTTACAACAACTTAATCGGGTGTGACCAAAAGCCTCGTCTAACGTCAGTATCGGGTAGGATTCCACCGGGCCATAAACTCAACCCCTATTTAAGGGATTGAGTGACATCATTTTGATGCTTTTTCTCTGTCTTAAAACACTTTCTCTCACTACTCTCTCTCTAAAATCCGACTTTGATCCAAAATCATCCAATTCAAGCCTCAAATCATTAAGGTAACTATCCTAACTCATAGATTAGCATCTTTAGCCTTCAAATTCGTGTTTAAATAATGAAATAAGACCAAAGACTTGTGTTTACGGTCTAGGAACCTCCCCAAACCGTGAACACCTCTAAAGAGGGTTTTGAAGCCCCAAAACCCCTCCAAATCACTTCTAGTGCTTAGTGAAGACCTTTGGACTTGCATGCATGAGCTTAGGACCCCAAAATCGTACCAAATAATGTATGGACATGAGTTTATGTCCCAATAACATGCTTGGACTGTAAAACCTCATTCATGGACCATAAACACCTTTTTAAGGTGTTATATTGCCCTTAAACACCTCCATAAGCTTCCACGAGCTTCCATGAGTGCATAGAACCTTATAATCCTTCAAGAAATGCACCAAATCATACACAAATGGGACAAACTTGAGTTTATGGCCCAAGAACATTCTTGGACCGTAAACACTTCATCTTAGACCTTAAACTCATCCAATGGGTGTTAAAGTGCCCTTAACACCTTGTATGGCTTAGAAATGGGTCTAGAACTTAGTATGCTTAACTTTCAACCACTAAAACTCATGAATCATGGACAAACATGAGTTTATGGATATAAACTCATGTGTTTAAGGTAGTAAACTCCCAAGAACGTCTTCATAGACCGTAAACTCCTTTTCCAAGGTCAATTCAAGTCCCAATCACTTCCTAAGCCATGAAATCAACCCTAGAACCTTCCTTTATGCATTGTAATTAACCTAGGACCATCAAAACACATTAAGACATGGCACATAAGAGTTTACAGCCGTAAAATCATAGTTTACTACCGTAAACTCTTCAAATGGTCCTTAGAATGCCCAAATTCCCTTCCAATGCCACAAAACCAAGTCTAGCATCACCCCTAAAGTGTTATAAGGCCATTTAGCAACCAAGAACACCCCCAACATGAGTTTACGACCGTAAACTCATGGGGAGTTGTTCATTTGGACCGTAAACTCCTAAAGGAGTTTACTCTTGAAGAGTAAACTCCATATCCAAGCCATATACATCCATAGATGCCACCTGTGTCACTCCAAACACTTGAATTGAAGTGTTTTCGCGTCTAGAAGTGTTTACTCTTATCTAATTAGTGGTTCGAAGTCTAATTAGATACAATTATATATCTATTCATATTACATAGGAACCTCGCGTGTTTTCAATCCCCGGACGGATAATTAGCATCAAACCGGCACACTTCTCGACTGGTGAGTTCATACCCCTACACCTCTTTCCGTGTTTTTCAATGTTTTTCAGGGGGGGGGGGAATACAAATAAATATTTTCAAAACCTAAAACTAGTGTAATTTTATAAATATCTGGCAAACTTTTAGATATCGTTACCCCGTTTATGCGGAGCATAAGGGATGTTTTATTGAATATAACTAAGTAGATTTCAATTACAGTAAAGGAAACAATCAAATTATTATGGGAATAATTTTGGATCTTCAGTTCTTTTTTTACGAGCACAAATTTATGTAAAGTTAATAGATAAGCTATGTCTGATTCAGTTTATCTCTGTTTAATTTAGAGTATTATGCCAGATAACTTCATTATATTAAACTGTTTATACTATATTATGTTTCAAAACGATTAGTATGTTTGATAACGTCCGAGAACACCGTGAATAATTTAATACTAGCTTGTGAGATTATCTTCATTAAACCCTTTGGGTTATAAGTAAATCCTCCCCGGAATTGTAGCCAGAGTCTCCTGGAGGGAGAGCGTGGAATTTGTGAATAGATCTATTCGGGACTGACAATCCCACACCTTAACTGCTAGCTACAGTTAGGCGGGCACGCCTGGGGTGACAAATTCTGGATATCGTCGGACGCCTGAAGAACGTCAAGGAGGTCTCGTTGTCGTATTAGCATGGTTACCCGACTCACAATACGTATTAATGTAAGTTTATTCACGGATTTTATTTTCATATCTATCTTTGATCTATAGAATTTATATCTAGTACGGGATGGTATTCCCATGGTCTTTATATCTAGTACGGGATAGTATTCCCATGGTCTTTATATCTAGTACGGGATGGTATTCCCATGGTTTTTATATCTAGTACGGGACGGTAATCCCATGGCTTTCAATCTATAGTTTTTGTGTATTAAAACTATTTTATATCTAGTACGAGATGGTATTCCCATGGTATTTATATCTAGTACGGGATAGTATTCCCATGGTCTTTATATCTAGTACGGGATGGTATTCCCATGGTTTTTATATCTAGTATAGGACGGTAATCCCATGGCTTTCAATCTATAGTTTTTGTGTATTAAAACTATCTTATATCTAGTACGGGATGGCATTCCCATGTTTTTCAATCAATATTTTTATGTATTAAAAATATCTACTGTTGTACTGAATGGTATTCCCAGTGGTTTTCAATATATAGTTTTATGTATTAAACTATACACTGTTGTATTTAACATAAATTCAGAACTTTAACTAAACTTTACTTTTAGGAAAATAAGGGTTTTTCCTGGGATAACTGAACTGTTCTTAACTAGACCATGTAACTAATGGATAACTAAACTTTACTTTTAAGGAAAATAAGGGTTTTTCCTAGGATAACAAACTGTACATAACCGGATCGTATAATAAACGGATAACTCAACTATACTTATAAAAAAATA
This sequence comes from Lactuca serriola, assembly GCF_051521515.1. Classification (NCBI taxonomy): domain Eukaryota; kingdom Viridiplantae; phylum Streptophyta; class Magnoliopsida; order Asterales; family Asteraceae; genus Lactuca; species Lactuca serriola. The sequence continues at coordinate 38,299,921 of NC_136409.1, forward strand.
TGGGATTTTCTTGGATAACAAACTTTTTCGGAAAACCAAAGGAAACTTGTACATTTTCATAAAACAAACCTCTTATGAACTCACCAGCTTTATGCTGATTTTTAAATTGCTTGTATTCTCAGGTTCTCCTTAGACAGGTATCCAACGTTCTTTTGCAGAAGACAGAGCATATGGAAATTACGTCTTACTTTTGTTTAATCTTATGTATCTACAAAACTTGTATTACTTTACTTTCAAACAAATGTAATGAATCTATGTAATGTAATGTTTTGCGTTTACTATGCTTACTATGTACATTGGTTGCGATACTTCATGACGTCCTCCGCCCCGGAACGTTTCCGCCTTCGGTTTCGGGGTGTGACATTTATCTACCCCGATTCAAGGAGATGTGTTGTCTTCTAACCCAACTACATTTGATAGTGCCAAACTCTTGGCCCAACGACTCATCGACCATGGAGTTCGCCATGGCGTGGTGGTCCCAGTTCCCGAGCCATCTAAGGGAGGGGACAATAAACGAAAGTCGGGGAAAAAGAGGAAGGAGTGAACAACATAGGAAAGCTCGCAGTAGCAACAAAAGGGTTCTATATACGCTGCCACAACGCCTACTACTCCAACAACTGCCAGTCGATATGCTGGAACTCTCTCGAAGTGTGGAAAGTGCAACTATCACCACATCGGATTATGTCGAGAAATGCAGTGCCCGAACTACCACAGAAAGGTACACACAGTTCGTTTCTGTCGGGCACCAGCTCAACCGATCTCCCAAGTCCTTGTTGTTGAAGAAAACCAAGCCTGCTAAGGCTGTGGTGATATTGGACATTATAGGAGGGACTGCCCGATAACAAAGAACTTAGGAGCGGATGGACGAATTCTGATGATCACCGTAGGAGAATCTACCCCGGAGTCGCCAGCGAGCAGCGGTACGTCTTTGAAACAATATTTATTTTAAAAATTAATTTATATTTATATAAGATTAAAACTTGGGGAAAACATTTAAAAGTAATTGTAAATAACTCACTTTTCGGAACAAGTCACATATTCAAGGGAACTAAAAGATCCGTTCAGGGAAGCTGTGATGGCTTAGTATGTACATCAGGGTTGTGCAATGCTAAGATTTTGCAAACTTAGAGTGAGTGATTCCGCCTTAATTCCTGTTCCTTGTGTGGTTGTGGATTTGGGGCAGAGTTACTCAGTCGACCGTCTTATTCATCTTTATTATTCATAACTTGTATATGTCAGGCGATCATAGTGGTACCAAGGAGGATCGTAGTATAAAGTATCGACACTAGTTATCAAAACACTTGCATTGTATGTACTTGCTTATCGCGGTACGATACGTAGAAGTGTTGACATCAAGGAGAAAAACAGAAAGCACTAGAAAGTATACACATAGTACACTGTCGAACACACTAGGGGTACATCATCGTATAACATATATTTCTTTCAAATCGGCCAAACTTTTGTTCAGTAAAGAGTCTGTTGCTATCATTCGTTATGAGTTGGCGTGGTCCTCACCATACTAAGTTCATATGTTTCCATCGCCTTGACCGTCAAATTCACGAAACCTTTGTCATTCGTAACGACAGTCCGAACCAGACTTCAGAATCGTCTACCTCGTATTCTAAACCCCGAGGTACTCATGCGAAGAGTACTTTTCCCTTCGAAGCCTTACCGCCGTATATTCAGTAGACCTTCCGAAATACCACTCATTCAACAGATCAAGTTCAAGCACAAAGGCTAAGGACGAATACAGTGTTGGATTAGTGTCCAAGTCCATTACTATATTTGGTATGTACTTGACCCTACTCGGCATGGTCCATTTGGGTTGCATGGCATCATGCATTTGGATAGAATAAAATGAGGGAAATAACACTTAAAGTTTGGTAATATATTATAAGTCCTAATATTTTAATAAGATTATTTAATTAGTATTGATCAAAAATTAATTTGGAATTAATTAAGTGATCAAAAGGAGACTAATTAAATATATGGGTTGATTGTGTAAATCATCCATACTTGTATAGTGGGATGATGCTCCATGGATTATCAAGTTGGGCTAAAACCCATAGGATGCTCCACGGTGTTTTTGTACCCATGGATCATGGAAATGAAAGGTCATGACAATTAGGGTTTACATGGTGTAACCCTAATTGTTACACACTATATAAGCATCTTATTCTTCCAAAAATTAGCAACCATGTGAGACTATGAGGAAATGGTGAGGGCTATCCGATTTCATGAAGTGTTCATTTCTCTCTAAGTTATTCCAAGTTCATTTGATGTTGTGTGAACCATTAGAGGTGTCACACTTGGGGCACTCAACTCTTAAGCATCAAGGAATCAAGCTACATAAAAATGTATGTATTTCTATCTAGTTTATTACCCAAGTATCAATGTTTTTGTATGCTAGTTAGGGTAATACCTTAGATATTCATATTTGCATGTATAATAGAGAAAACATAGATCCAAGGTATTTAGGGTTGCATGTACACTTAGGAGTGTTAGAATGCTCAAAACCCAATAGTGGTATCAGAGCCTAGGCTTGTTTTCTTGTTATAATTGAAAAATTGGCTGAAAATCGAAGTTTGTATGTTGTCTGGACAGAAGACTCGCCGAGTCCAAGGAAAAACTCATCCAACTCGCCGAGTTGGTTAATGCACTCGACTAGTTGAACCCTCATACAGCATATCTTCGACTGTTTTGGCTGGAATTGGACTGGGAACATTACCCTAAGCTGTTTTTGAACTTGTAAACCTATTTTTGTTGTGGTAATGTTCATGATAATCCAATTTCAAAGATAATTGTCAATAGATTCATGTTTTGTATTAGTTTAATGGTTAGGCTAATTACTTGAAAAAAGTTTGATTGAATTATCTTGTTCTTATGATTTGCTTAGATTAATAGGAGAGTTATGTGAAATTGTTGTTTTCAATCCAAATTAATCTAAGAGTTAATTCTAAAATGTGTTTTTGTAACTTTTCCTCAAGTTATATGAAAAGTCACATTTAAGATTTATAAAACTCATAAATATTTCCATAGGTTATGAATAAAGAAAAGTCACATTCTTTTATTAGTTTAAAATCTTCCATAACTTGTCCTCAATTTATGAAACTTGAAGAGTTTTTTTGAATTACAACTACTTTAAACACATAAGCTAAGGAATTGAAAAGTTTTTGAATATTTCAAAACCTGCCCTCAAGTTTTGGAATTTGAAAAGTTTTCTTTCATTAATACTTTAATTCCAAATTAAGCCCTTAGGATTTTAAAAGTTAAAATTCCACCCTTATACTTTATAAGTCAATAATATATATATATATATATATATATATATATATATATATATATATATATATATATGTATGTATAAGAGCAAGTCGTCTTACCATTAGTAGGCCTCATTCACGAAGCCGGTCTATAAGGGGGGTATAAGGTTACTGCCTATAAAATGGCAGTTTAATGGGTGTCTACTCTCACCCACCGCTTCCTTGACTGGTGGAGGGTCGTTAGCCGAACGGGTATGACAAGGTCTATAATTCTCCTTCATTAAAAGTATTAATGAAAAATACTAAGTAACTAAACACTTATTAATACCCAATCTTAGTTACTAAGGAAAATGTGAATTTGGTACTAACCCATGGAATTACACTTTGCACTTTGCTTAAGTCGGTTAGTGGAGCGTATGTGGTTAACCGGCACACTAGCTTGATTTAACATGGTAGGCAAAGGGCAACTTAATGTTTATCATAGTATCGATGGAGCACGTGTGGTTAACTGGCACATCGATTAAGGGGTAAATATTAAGGGTACCAAGTATATTTGCATGGTTATTCAAACCTTGTTTTATGATCCTCAGCATCCCATTCACAAAATTTGAGAGGGCACAATCAAGATTGAAACATGCCATTGAACAGTTCAATGAATCTCAAAAGATCTAGGAGTTTCAAATCCAATTAAAACCTAATAAATTATTTCGTTTTTCATGGTGGAAATTGGTGAATCGTCATTCGCCTACCTTCAAATATTCTATAGCTTGGATTACGACATCCCTCTTCCAAGTTATAAATTATTGTGTTGGGTCCTATCCTTAATATTTCATATTGGGTGTTATATTAAGGACTTGAAATCAACTATCTTGAATATCTCCCAAAAGATGTCTAGTTCAGACATCTATGATCTTCCCAAATCTCTTGGAACTTCACCTCCTCCAATTATTCTCCCTAACCCACAAGTTCAAGGTCACGCAAGCCCTATTGGCAGCAAGGTCTATGTGTGATCACATCTTGGAGATGAAGTCACATATTGACAAGCCGGGAGAGTTGGGTGTCAAAGTCTTAAGAAAGTTGGATGTTCAATCACTTTCTAAGTCACATAGTTAGTTCCTTTGGGACTACTATGAAACAGACTATGACATGAACCTTAATGATCTTATCTATTTGCTTTGTGCTAACGAATCAACATTGATTTGGAGCACTGATAGAGCAAATTTGATTATAAGATCAACTTCCCAAACTTCCATGGACTTTGAAAATGGTAACATTATATATCCAGAAAAGCTTTCTCTTCCTAATGGAAATGGATTGGCCATAGTCAACTCGGTTAACCAAATGGTAAAGAGAAAGGCAAGTTTGTGATAGTCCAGTACACCATTCCCAAAGAGTTCATATGTTTCTCTTGCCAAAGGAAGGGCATTGATTGCGAAACTGCCTATTTACCTGAAAGATCATAAGGTTGATCAAGTCAAGAAGTTTGACTCTACTTCAGGTAAAAGTCCACTATCTAAGTCTGTTAAGTTTCTATTATGAGATTCTCATTACATGATGTGACTGGGTCACATGTTGATGTTTTAAGATTCAAAGAAAAGTGAAAAAACTTAAAGGAATTATATGCTGATTCTGATCACGAAGATGGATTTCGATCGCATGGTTCAGTGATCAGAATTTTGAGCTGTTGCTTAGGAGTTATGATATATTGCTTAGGAATAGATAACAACAAAGTTTTTCATATGCTTTTGCACTATAAGGATAAGTTTTTCCGCAAAGTTTTTTTTTTTTTTTTTTTTTTTTTTTTAAATAGGAAATTTCTGATTCATTTATTCTAAGTATCCTTACAATGACATTTGTGAAAAAAATTGTTGCTTATATGATTCCGTTGATAGCAATATTGGAAAATGGATTTGTTTCTTTCATTTGTGGTAGTGTCTAAATTTACCAAATAAGGAAAGATTCTCATCACCCAAGGTTTTAGTTGGATAGAAACTTGGAAATCATGCAAGTCGTATCGTATGATGAGTGAGAATTTATCATCTTTGGAAAATTAAGACTAATTCCTTGTTCACATGTATATGTGAGTCAAGTGAAGGACTAAGGTATCGAGTACACATTCTGGTGCATTGATCAAGTCCACCACAAAAGATCAATAAGACTATTCGTCATGATTTACTAAAGTTTAGTTAATATGGTTATACTTACAAGTTTAAGTATAATTCTGAAACATTGGAAAAGTTTCGATGTATAGCAGAATGAATGAGAAGAATCAAATTAGGCAGAAAGATAAAAATTTCTCAAATTTGAAAAGATGGGAGAGTACTTTAGTATCAGGTTTTGTGATCATCTTAATGATTTAGAAATCATATCACAATTAGTTCTCTAAGGAAATCTTAGTGCATTCTTATGACTAAGAAGATGAATCTTGAATTGTTGGAATGGTTAAATTAAGAAGATGGGTCATACTTTGTTCCAAAAACCAAGTCGTAGAGTCATACTCCAAGACTGTAAGTTGAGTGACATATCTTAAAGAAAGGTTTAAAACACTTGTCAAATGTAAGAATAAAAGTGTCCTACTCTTATACATTTGAAATTGGTAAGTTGTGATGTTTTGGATAAAACAAAGACCAACTAAGGCCAATTGTGTGAAGTGTTTGTCTTGATAAAGAATCCGCACTATCTCTTGAATATTTGGAAAGATAGTTTTATATGTCAAGAGGTCAATGGGAGTCTAAAAGATTCTGAAAGTATTTCAAGATCTAATCAAGAATAAAACCTGTATTTCATCACTGACACCTGATTAGAGATTTATAACCTATTGTGTTGACATTTTGGTGCCCATTCCAGAAAAGTTGAATATACATTTGAGTTCTACATGTTCTCAATTGTTTTCATAACTACTTGGAAGCAATGGCAGACCCTATACTGCCAGGTGGCGAGAAGTTAAGATTGCACAAGTTCAATCCATATGAGTTGGGATTTGTCACTAACCTAGTCTAGGGATTATCGTTTTGACAAATTCACATGGATAAGAACACATACACTAGAAAAATCTAAGGGTCATAAGGTTTCTCTCTGATTCATGAAAATGATGGTGAGGAAACACTTCCACCAAGTAGATTTTAAGTAAGATAGCAATTGTGATATGTGCATTCTCAAAGTCGTTAATGGAGCATGTGTGGTTAACCGGCACACTAAAATGGACTTGTGAGAAATGGAAAAAGTCTAAACAATCGAGACCATGATTACGGCATCCCATTTCATAGTTCTAAAATTGTCTAGACACACCTATGAGCTATCTAAGATAAGGTGTACGATTTTGATAAAGTCTTATAAAAAACAATCTCGTATAAGAAATCTGAACTTTGTAAGAAAGTCAATAAAGTATTGATTTCTAGAAGTTCAGCTGATTTCTGAGTACATGTCAAAGCTAGTGGGAGCATAAGTGTTATGCTAATAATCATCATGTTAGTTGGATCATGATAATTATGATAAGTATTGCAATTTAGCAATGTTAATTATGGAAAGCAAAGTTTCAATTCAAGGAGTTGTTGGGGTTGAAAAAGTTGTTTTGCTATAATTAAGGGAGAGGAAATTATACCTCATTTCAATTCTAAAAGGTTTAGATTGGGATTTTAATTGTCTTTAGTCAAGGATATATATATATGAATTTTATGTTGGAGTGGCTCAACATAAGGGAAAAATTCTATATATGGGTCCATAATTTGCGTTCTAAAATTCGATTATGATTACGTCATCCCTTTTCATAATCTGAATTATGAGAACTTGGCAAATAGACATAGAAATATTATTGCAAAAAGACTGGTCTAGTATCATGTCTTTATGTGAGACATCATGAATCGTGTCCCATATGCTTTGGATATAGGATCGATTGCATGTGCTATAATATTCATCCTTTCTAAATTTTCAAAATGCCTAGAGCATTAAAGGGGAAAAATATAGAATTGGATATGACTAAAATGATCAAGCAATTGTCGAGAACAATCTAAGGTTTACCAAAGATTGGTTGCTCAGGGACAGTTGGAAGTATAGTGTAAATTTTGGAAGGACCATTTTGACATATTTTGAAAAAAAGCAACTCTTTTTTAGAAGTGATAGTCAAAATGAGAACATGGAAATGCTTACATAGGTGGAAGTTATTCAATTTGTGTAAGATTGGGAAACTTAATAAAAGAAGGATTTTTCCATGGAGTTGATCTCCATTGGAATAATCTTTAATGTCTGTTGACAAGTCTTTGTGACGTTGTGCATAATCATTACAAGAGGATCATGCATATAAGTTTAAAATCTAACAGATTTCAGTAAATGATAGGAATTTGGAATTCTTACATTTTCGATAAGGATTTGGGAGTGTGAAAAGAGAATCATTGAAGTTATGTTCAATCGATCTAGTTCACAAAGTAAAGATCATAGACAAACATAGCGACAAACATAGAGTGCTTACTTGATGTATGGCAAAGCTATTGTTTAGAAAAAACATAGTGTACATGCTTGGAGCATGGGACAACTAGTGTTTTAATTCAAGTATAAAGTTGATAAAACCGAAACAATGAATAATGAATAATCAGTATGGTGATAAATAAAAAGTGTTCTATTTATATTCATAGGTTTTGATACCATACTAGATTCAATTATTCTTGTGTTTCATTTTGCATGTTTTAACTTCCAGAATAAACTAGGTCATTCTTCCCGAATGACTAAGTTATTTAAACCATCCACAGTCGGTCATATGTTTGAAGTAGATATGAATCAAGAATGTCATGGGTTGGCTTGTAGAGGTCTAACATGTTGGACAAAGCGGTGCTACAACACTCATGAGTGCACATAAGTTTTGAGTATTGGATTTAACCCGCGCTCATTTGAATCACTTCATGGATTTTATCACGAGTGATCATGAGATGATAATATCTTATATTATTCAAACCTAGAGATATGAGTTGTTATTATGAGTTGGTTGTACATTGATTACGCAAAAACACATTGTTAACTCGATGTTATAAAACGTGCCTTTGTGTATGATTCAACAAGTAGTAGAACAAGTCATATGAGTCGAAGTTTATCCATTCCTTTTACCTTAGGGATAAAAGTGATATATGTGGGCCGCTCGATGATTTAGTGATGACAAATGTAAGTGCTCGGTCGGGCCTGGACTGATTTGATTTGTTTAATTAGTTAGTCGTCATAAATCGGAAATCGGGAAACAACAAATGGACAGAGAGAATGATTATAGTCCATGTCTCAGTTCATATGATATCTGGAATGGAGGAATATATGATCCCTTATCTAATGAAAAAGTCATTGACGGGATCAAAACTCAGTTACAACGTCAGAGTTCGACAGCGGCTTAAAGAGCTATGATTGCCAGTCAGTTTTTGAAGTCATACTCAATAATAGTTTTAGACTTATCCAAGTGGGAGACTGTTGGATTAGTGTCTAAGTCCATAACTATATTTGGTATGTACTTGAACCGACTCGACATGGTCCATTTGGGTTTGTTGGATTGAAGATTCATTCAAGGGTTGCGTCATTGGGCTAGGCTATTTGTCTATTTATTTTGTACTCCGGTTTGGGCCTGTCCAACCGAGAGCCCGTTAGGTTTATTATATAAGTATATGCTTGCATGCATATTAGGTCAATGATTTAGAAAACGATCTAGAGAAGACGATAGCATTACGATAGTATCACAATTTCTTTCTTTATCGTTCTTGTAAACCTACTAATCCTCTACAGTTGATGTTCTTAATCGAGCTCTTCTGAGGGTTTTGTTTTAATCATTCGACACGTTTGATTCATTCTTGACTTGTTCTTATTTTCGTGTTCTTGCTGTTTTATATTTACTTACCTGTTTAAGATCTAATCGATCTTCAAAGATTAAAGTTTTAATCTCATCAATTGGTATCAGAGCAGGAGGCTGTGTAATCGATACACATCTTTTCTGTGAAAAGGTTTCAATTAGGGTTTTTCTGAAATTACTGATATTTATTGAGCCGTCATCTCATTATTGACGTATCTTGATATTTATTGTTTTGCCCTAATCTGCTTTATTACAAGTCTGATCTTTGAACAGGTTTTTCAATCATAATGGACGAGTCGCAATCAAATCCCATCAATATTTCCAACAGCATCGGTTCAACCATGAAGATTCCAATCCTATATACCCATGACTATGAAGTCTGGGCGCATCACTTCGAAGACTACGTGATAGGATCTGAGGATAATGGATACCTCATATGGGAAGCAATCATTAATGGACCTTTTTCTCATTCTGCAACGTCCAGGATTATTAAAACTCAAAAGGAGTACAATGATCTGCTGAAGGATGTTAAAGATATTGCGCAAGATGAAAAGGATAAATTCCAGTGCAATATCAAGGCGTTAAGATTGATAAGATTCGCCCTTCAGTCCGACACCTTCAGGTTGGTCAGCTCATGCACGACGGCAAAGGAAGTTTGGGATAGACTTCGTGAACTGTACTCTACAGACGAGGATCTTGAACATTCTATCCAAACCTTGCTCTTATCTGAGTTTGGAGAATTCAGGCAAGGAGCCGAAGAAACAGTGACCCAGACGTTTGATCGCTTCAATCATCTTCTCAGCAGGATGATCAAACATGACATCGAAAGGAAGCTTATCGAGCAGAAGGTTACGTTCTTAAATGGTCTGAGGTCTGAATGGAGAGCAGTGGTGTCTACAGTCAAAGCCCATGAGCAGTTTAAATCATACTCTTTGGCGAAACTGGTGGGTATTCTCAAGTCCCAGGAGAAGATTGTGCTGCAGGAGAAGAACGTTGTTTCAAGCCTTGGTTCGCTGGCCCTCCTGTCAAAAAGTAAAGCTGTGATGGAGGATGAAGACCTCAACTTGGAGGAGTATGACCTCACGTCTGAGGATTATGCTATGATGGTGTCTAACCCCAAGAGGTTCATAAAGAAGAGATTCCCCAGCAACAAAAACCGAAACTGGCAGGGGAGTTATAGTTCTGAAAAGGTTAACAATGAACCGAAGGTTGAAGAGCCCAAGAAGGAACCGAAGGCGGATGGTGATTCTGGAGTAAGCTGTTACTACTGTGGTGGGAAAAACCACTATGCTAAAGATTGTGTCCTTAAAAAGATGGCTGAAAAGGATGATGAAAAGGATGAGGAAGCCTTGTTGCAGAAAAGGCTTGATGAGATGAGAAAGAAGAAGTCTACCGCTAACCCTTCCATGAATGCTCTTATTGTGCAGGGTTCGGTTGCTGATGACGAGTTCGGTAGCGTGGAAGTTTGGTCAACCGACTCAGAAGACGACGAAGTGAGGAAGCCTTCTCATGGAAAGGCTTATGTGGCAAAGGATGAGAGAAGTTGAGGAAGATGCTTCATGGTGTCCGATGTATCTCAGTTGAGGGGATACAACACCGATGGTGGAAGCAATGAACCGAAGGAGCAGCTGGATATGTGCTTCACGGCCAAACCACTCAGCCAGCAGTTCAATGAGCTTGATGAACTGATCAAGAAGGTACAATCGGTTTTCGTTTCATTTAAAGCACCACAATCCTCATATGAGAAAGAACTAAAAAATATTAATACAAGAATTTCTCATCTAGATAGTAGTTTAACTCAAACTCGAGTCACCAATTCTAACCTAACTGATCAATTAAGCAGGGTGTCTTCGAAGAGTGAGGAGTGGCGCATGTGGATCGAGTTGAAGGAGTCTGAATTAGTTAAAATAAAAGACGAAAACATTTATTTACAAAGAGACAATTTAAAGTTGTTAAAACAGCGGAATGTTTTTTGTTTAATTGCAAAACATCTTTATTCTAATATTACTCAACTTCATTTGGACTGTGAAATAGGCCAAAAGATCCATCACATGATTTTGCCCTTCCTTGAGTTTAAGGAGGATGAAATTGATGTTGAAGCCTATAACTGTGAGAGTGTGATATCATCTGATGATGTCAATCCGACCTACATGTATGGACTGGACAAAATAGAATCTTTCATTAAATCCAAGGACCACAAGGACATGCTTAAAAATCTTTTGGATGAAAATGATAGACTTAAACTGAGAACCGAAACCATACAAAAATTTGACTCTTTAAACGCCAACTTGAGCTCAGAAAACAAAATTGATGTTGAAAATGCATCTGAGCTTAATGAGGATGACAACATGAGTGAAATTTCTGTAGAGGACACGGTTGACTGCTCAGAATTTGTAAAAAGCGAACCTGAAAACCACAAGAATCTAATTTCTGAAAATTCAGTGGAGTTCGCTCGATTGTCCCAACAAAAGTCCCCGATCTTAGCAGAGAAAGCGGTTGTATATCAAAAGGTCAGGACCACTCCAAATCAAGTGTACAAGGTCACTGGAGTAACCGAACATCAGACCGCTGAACTCACAGCTATTGTAAACGAAGACAATGTTGATGGCTGTGATGAGTACTTCTGGTCAGCTCCAATAGATAATGCAAACGAAACGGTAGGCTTATCAGAAAGAACCTCATGGATGAGTAAAGGTAGGTACATACCAGAACCCTTGAATAAGCCAGATAATTTCGATGAGCCAAGTACTAGTGGTACGAAAGACGTTCCTCAGGAGAATGGAAGTTCGACAAAAGAAGATATTCCTTCTAGTTCCTCAGTTCAAAGTGAATCTCCTACAGTTCAAAGTGAACCAGCCAAGGAGAAACTGAAAATGAAAGCCAATATTCATCATCAACCGAAGCAGATGAGGAATAAGAAACGTGAAAGGAACCAGAGATACAGGAAGAATCTCTCTGAAAGGAAACAATTCTGGCAATCCCAGAATGCATATTTCTCTCATCAAGACAAGAATCTGAAGTTTGAGAACAATCCTGTCAAAAAGCATGAGAACCACAACAATCGAAAGCCAAGGTTCGGTTCAGAAGAAAATACCAACCGAACGCAAAGGCTCGGTTCTGAGAATGACTCCAACCGAAAGCAAATGTTCGGTTCACAGAACAACTCCAACCGAAAGCAAATGTTCGGTTCACAAAACGATTCCAACCGAAAGCATAGGTTCGTTTCTGAAGTCAACAGAGATCAAAACTCTAAGGTCAGTCCCACCAATGATCAAAAGCAAAAGGGTCACTTAGAGTCTACAGCCAAGAAGTCATCTCAACCTAAGCCCACTCCTTCTCATTCATCTAATTCTTCCAATTCATCTCCACCTTGCTCTAAAGCTCATTCTGTTCGTTCTCAAAAATCTCATTCGTCAGCTGAACAAAAAGGCAAACAGAAAGTTAATACATCAACACCAGAGTCTAAACCGAACGCACCCAATCCTAATAAAATAAAAGTTTTTACCATTAAAAAGAAAGATGAAACAACACTTATAAAACGAACATATCTTGTTGACATCTCTCTTACTGTTCCTGTTCCTATGAAAAGCTCACGTGGGCCCAAGAAACTTTGGGTTCCTAAATCTGCTTAATTTTTGCAGGTTATAAGTGACGAGCAGTTCGACGAAGAATGGTACATAGATAGTGGCTGCTCGCGTCACATGACTAGAAGGAAAGAAGAGCTCAGGGAATACAGGTCTCTCTCAAATGGTGGCAACGTCAAGTTTGGAAACAATTCTTTCGGCACCATAAAGGGATACGGAATGATAACTAATGGTGATTTCACTATAAGGAAGGTGGCTTATGTGGAAGGACTCCAACACAACCTCATCAGTGTATCTCAGCTTGTTGGAGGTACAGGTCTCAAAGTCTCATTCGATGATGAAGGTTCTGAAATTATTGAGAAGAAGACAAAGAAAGTAATTCTCAAGTCGGAGCGTAAGGGTGAAATGTTTCCTCTAAACCTTAAACCCATCAAAGGAAACCCAGCTATATGCTTGTTATCAAAAGCTCAATCTGACGAAAGCTGGTTGTGGCACCGAAGACTCTCTCATCTCAACTTTAAAGATATCAACAGACTTGTCACTGGAGGTCATGTTCGAGGCCTTCCATTGCTCAAGTTCGACAGAGATCATTTGTGTGCTGCATGCGAAATGGGGAAGCAGAGTCGTCAAAGTCATCCATCTGTAATTAACACAAAAGTTGTTGAACCACTCGAATTACTTCATATTGATTTGTGTGGTCCTTCATCTATCGAAAGCATCGGTGGTAGCAAGTATATTCTTGTTATTGTTGATGACTTTTCACGATTTACATGGGTGTTCTTTCTAAAGCTCAAATCTGAAGCGACTCATAAGCTGAAAGTGTTCATCAAGCAGATTGAAGTACAGCTCAAGATGGTCGTTCGCAACATCAGGAGCGACAATGGTCTGGAATTCAAGAACAGGGAATTTGAAGAATTTCTAGCAGAAAAGGGAATAAGTCACAACTTCTCAGCTCCCTACACACCTCAACATAACGGAATTGTCGAAAGACGAAACCGATCTTTGTGTGAAGCTGCCCGAACTATGCTAAGTTTCGCTTCCTTACCTCTTTATTTTTGGGCTGATGCTATTTCTGCTGCTTGTTTTACACAGAACAGGTCTTATCTCAATAAACGATTCACGCTCACACCATACGAGATTCTAAACAACAGAAAGCCCAATGTGAAATTTTTCCATGTGTTCAGCTCACGGTGTTTCATCTTTAACTCTAAAGAACACCGCAACAAGTTCGATGTCAAAGCCGACGAGGGAATCTTTCTGGGCTACTCTCTCACATCCAAAGCATACAGAGTCCTAAACAAGCGTTCGAGAAAAATCGAAGAGACCTATTACGTGACTTTTGACGATAGCTATGTCAAAAAGCTACAGGCCAAAGAAGACACAGTTGGGGAAATTTTTCCTCAAACTGGCCAAGTCACAGTCTCGATCGCTAATCTATACGAGAAATTTCTGGAGCTCTTTGACGAACCAGAGAAAGCTTCTCTCTCAGAAGCAGGTGCAGCAGACAACAAGGTTGACCACATGAAGCAGATTGTCGAAGAAGCTGCTAGGAGAATGAATGAAGGAGGATCGACTTCTGATGAACCTCCATCCAACGATGCTTCAGTCGAGGGGGAGCCAAGCTCACATGTTGAGGGGGAGCCAAGCTCTACAACTGCAACCGAAAGTGCTTCTCCAACCGAAGGTGCATCAACGCCTGAAAGTCCAGCACCACAAGAAACCTCTAAACCTCTAGTTTCTCATAGCTCATCAATCGAGGGGGAGCAAGCTGATATGACGCTCGACTACGAAAGCCAATCCGAGCCAGAAGAAATGATCAATGTTGAACTAGACCCAACCTTTGATCCAAATTATCCTCCTCTTACCAAATGGACCAGAGATCATCCTATCTCTCAAGTGGTTGGTGATGTCTCCGAAAAGGTTCTGACCCGATCACTACTGAAGGCAAAACAGACATCCTTATTTTCAAAGGTTGAGTTTTGTATGTTTAACTCATTCGTATCAAAAGTTGAACCGAAGACAGTTAATACTACTCTCGATCACTCCGATCGGGTTCAAGCAATGCAAGACGAACTGAACGAATTTGAAAGGAACAAAGTCTGGCGCCTCATTCCAACTCCTCCAGATGCCTCAGTTGTTGATCTCAAATGGGTCTTTAGGAATAAAATGGACAAGGAAGGGAATGTAATAAGGAACAAAGCTCGTCTGGTAGTAAAGGGATATTGTCAGGAGGAAGGGATTGATTATGAAGAAACTTTCGCTCCTGTAGCTAGGCTGGAATCTGTAAGAATATTTCTTGCTTATGCTGCCCACAAAAACTTTGAAGTTTTCCAAATGGACGTCAAGTGTGCATTTCTTAATGGAGAACTCGAAGAAACCGTGTATGTGGAGCAACCTCCTGGGTTCGTGAACGAAAAGTATCCAAATCATTGCTATATTCTGGATAAAGCTGTGTATGGCCTCAAACAAGCTCTGAGAGCCTGGTATGAAACGCTAACTAAATTCTTAAAGATGTCTAAATTCAAACAAGGTTTGGTTGACCCAACCTTCTTTCGCAAAAAGGAAGGTAACCACCTTATGATAGTTCAAATTTATGTCGATGACATCATCTTTGGCTCAACGAATCCCAGCCTAACAGCTGAATTCAGAAAGCTGATGGAGACTAAATTTGAAATGAGCTCAATGGGTCCTATTAACTTTTTCCTTGGTTTAAATATTAGACAGGGACCCGAAGGCATCTTTATCAATCAGGAAGCTTACACGAAGACTCTCCTAGCAAAGTTTGGTATGATGGGAGACTCCAAAGTCAAAGTCCCAATGGCATTCGGCACCAAGCTAACTCCATCCCTAGACAAACCGGCTGTTGATATCACGCTCTATCGTCAAATGATAGGCTCACTAATGTATCTTACTGCTAGCAGGCCTGACATCATGTTTTCTGTGTGTTATTGTGCTCGATTTCAGGCAAACCCACGCGAACCTCACATGCTTGCAGTGAAGAACATTTTACGCTATCTCAAGCGAACCACCTCCTTAGGTCTATGGTATCCTTCCAACTCAGGCTTCTTCGTTCAAGCCTATTCAGATGCTGACCTTGGAGGATGTGGACTCGACAGAAAAAGCACCACTGGTGGCTGTCAATTCCTTGACGTGAAGTTGGTCAGCTGGCAATCCAAGAAACAAACGTGCGTGTCGTTGTCTACTGCCGAAGCGGAATAGATAGCCGCTGCATCCTGCACCTCTCAAGTGATTTGGATCCAGAGTCAACTTCGAGACTATGGACTCAATATGAAGAAGATCCCACTATATTGTGACTCAGAAAGTGCAATTAGGATCTGTCATAACCCAGTGCAACACTCTAAAACCAAACACATAGCACTGAGGTATCACTTCATCAAAGATCACGTGGAAGATGGAAACGTCGAAGTTCACTTCGTATGAACCACTGATCAACTGGCTGACGTCTTTACCAAAGCTCTTCCTGAAGCATCATTCAATAGAATACTACAAGGGCTAGGTATGATGGAATCAGAGTCAGTACCTCACACTACCTCTCAACCTCAAACGTAAGAAGCGAAATTAACCGAATGCTCAGGCTCGGTTAAATAATCTGACTCGCTCATCACCACAAAGGTAGTTTTCTTGATTGTATATTTCTTGTACAAAGTTGTTTATCTTATTGTTAAAAGTATTTTCTGATTGAATGTCTAAATTCCTTGGTTTCTTAAAATTTTCCAAAACCGAAACCTACCGAAGGTTCGGGTTCGGTTTCTTAAAATTTTCCAAAACCGAAACCTACCGAAGGTTCGGGTTCGGTTTTTCAAAATTTTCTGGAACCGAAACCAACCGAACGCTCGGGTTCGGTTTTTCAAAATTTTCTGGAACCGAAACCAACCGAACGCTCGGGTTCGGTTTTTCAAAATTTCTTGGAATCGAAACCAACCGAACGCTCGGGTTCGGTTTTTCAAAATTTTCTAGAACCGAAACCAACCGAACGCTCGAGTTCGGTTTTTCAAAATTTTTCCCAACCGAAACCAACCGAACGTTCGGGTTCGGTTTTTCAAATTTTTTCCAAAGTTTTTTTTACTCTTTCTTAGTCTTATTTTTTTCTTACTTATTTTTTTATTATTTTTTATTTTTTCTTTTCTTTTTTTTATTTCTTTAATATATCTCAAAAACTCCAAAAATATTTTTCTCTTTTATTTTTTTGTGTGTTCATTCGTTTATGGGTGTATAATTATTGGATTACTTAAGTGTCCCTAGAAGCATGCTGTTGTATGTGTCCCAAGCCTCATAAGATTTTGAATAATAGCCTTCATGACCTGGTATAAACAAACCTTGTCTTCCCAATAAGGCTACCACATTTATTCTAATCGTGAGCTACCTCACTCTCTTCTCACATGAGATAAGAGTTTTCTGCTTGGTCCTTCTTTTCGCAGCAGAGGTACTTTAATTTCTTACACCATCTCCATTACATTTCTCCATTACATTCGTTTCATCAACGTAACCCTTGAGACTCTCAGAAATTCCCACTGAGGTTTATGGTTACACAACATCTGTGTTTATGATCTTAGTTTCGTGTCACTACGAGCTGAGTGAAACCCAAAATTCAACACCAAATCTGAATTGACGGTGATCAATTAATTTGCTCAAGTTTTCACCAAAGAATTGACGGATGTACCTTCATGAAATCTCAAATTTTATTTTGTGTGATTCCTATGAAATTGTTAAACACCATAACATTTCTTCCCTTGGGATCCAGTTTTTATTTTTTTTTAGATTTTATATTTTCCAAGCCAATTTAATATTAATTCCCACCTACTTGTTCAACAGACTACACCGGTCTCACAAGTACTTTATTCACTTTCTTTCTTATTTCAAGATTAGAATTGTTGAATCAAAGCGAAAGCCACCCTAAAGTAACCTAATTAAAATAAGCCTTTCAACATTTATTAATAAGTGTTTGATCGTAATTCAATGGGAATCCACATTAACACTTTGAGGTCTCTCTTGATCTTGAAGGAAGAGATTCGTGCCCGGGATCAGTAGTTTCGTGTCATTATTGACATCACAGTCATTCCTAAAAAGAGTTGCTTTATTTCTTTTCTTTTTTACACTCTTTGCACGAAAATCTTTGATTTTCCAAAATTCCGTTACTAATTAATTTCAGGCTGATTTATTGCATTGGTGGTTAATAATTAAGACGTGGTCAACAATCATCCACGTGGGCAATTTATTCAAAAGATGCGATTCAAAAAGATAAGACGAAGGGTTGCTGACTCAGGCGGGAAATGAAAGGATTGAATTTCAACCGGTGGTAAAAAGGGGCGCGTGTGAATTTGAAATGTCCACTCTTTTACTGACAAAGTGGACGCGTGTGCGAATTTCAAGCGACTCCTCTCTGGCATTTAAAGGCGCGTGAGGATTTGAAGCGGTTTATTCTGAAACGACGCTTGTTGGGCGGCGTGATCCTAGGAATCTGACACTCTCTCTCCTACGTGATCATCGCATGCCTTAACTGTCACGCATAGAAGATTTGAACAGATTTTTCTCTCTCCTTACAATCACTATAAAAGGCAGTCTCCACTCCCATTTACCTCTTTACTGCCTCCGAAATTTCAAGAGAACAAACACTCCCAAAAGCTTTCCTGTTCATCATCTTCTTCAATCTTCAACAATGGCAGAATCATCCTCAGTCCATGCTACCTCACACATCCTTCCCATTCGCCCACAACAATGCTTGGTGATCGATCTAAACCCTCTGGCGTACGACTCTTATATGTCGCCGATCATCGAGTGCCTGAAGTACTCCCAAATCGCTCCAGCTCTCTCCAGGATTGAGTCTGTGCCAATGGTGGTTCTCTCGCAGGTGTATGCGACTGCCTATTACGACAAAGCAGTCGAGCGGGTGTTCTTCGAGGTTGCTGATCACAAGACCTCTATTTCTCGACAGCGATTTGGTACTTTGCTTGGTTTGGCTGCTGACCCATCGAGAATTAATCTGGAGACGATTCCGATTGGGCATCTTTACAACATGTTCTATAACATGGGGTACATGGAGGCGCTCGTCTCCGTCGCAAAGTTCAAGAAATCCTGCTTGCCGCCGCAGTGGAACGGCATGTTCACAGTCCTCTTCAAGGGCTTGTTTGAACGGAGCTCAGGATCCGATGGTGCTAGTCGACTATTCTTTTCGATTATGTACGCAGTTTACAACGGAGTCAACCTAGACTTTGGGTTGGTCCTCTGGCAACAGCTCATCCAGAGCCTTTCCTCTTCATCACGACATTCTGAGGTGTCGTTTGCCCGGTTCTGGATTCTTATCACCAAATGGGCGATGGATAAGTTGGATATACCCACTGCTGCTGGTGCAGTGATGTCTTCGGTCGGTACTTTTCATACCACGAAGATCATCGTCTCTGATGCATCCAAGTTTTCTTTCATTGGCTCTATTCCGGAGACAATGTATGGCGACGTCCCATCCGACAGCAGGATCATCCGGACGATTAAAGAGTTCAAGGCGTCTGGTCCTAGGGAACTTACACCGGAAATGCTAAAGTCCATCCATGATGCTGACAAACCGGTTCCCAGGGGCAAAAAGGCGGATAAAGGGAAGCAAGCGACCAAAGCTCCTAAAGGTCCTTCTCCCAGGAAGAGGAAACAAACAAAAGCTGCACAGTCCCCACATCCGAAGAGGAGACTCAACCGAAGTGCAAGCTTGTCATCCCTTCCTCTTCAAGTGACTCAGAAGGCGAGAGTTCGGACTCGGACGGCTCTCAAAGAGGCGAAACCCCTCCAAGAGGCAACACCCCACCCCGATCTCCTACCCCAGATATGGAAATCCATAACTCACCCATTCCTTCACCAACTCAAACAATCCCTACTTCCATTCCCACCATAAACCCCACTACCACTATTCCTCCAACCTCTTTCCCTATACCACCACCCATTTTCACAACTGCAACCGAAACACCACCTGTAACCGAAACCCCACCCGTAACCGAACCACCTCAAACCGAAACCCAGCATACAACCGAACCTACCCACACTCAACCACCACCCGAAACTACCCCACCCCACACTCAACCTGAACCTACCAAACCGACAACACCCCCAGCTTCACCACCCCCACCATCTCCAGATCATGCCTCTGATGGAGATAACCCGTTCCTTGGCGGTGACAACATGACCTTCGATTCGGTATACTTTAGTCCGTTTCAGGTTCAAAGCGATGAAGAGGATGATGCTCCAGTGACAAAGAAACATTTTAAGGAGCTCAACGAGAAGGTTGATTTACTTCTTGCCTCATCTTCCAACCACCAGTCCTCTCTCTCTGAAGCCGCTCTTCAGAAGATTGTTGATGCCTTCTCCATGGCTCAGCATGATTCTGTAGCTTCAGCCACTGCCGCCATTGACGCCTCTACCAAAGCCTGTGAGGCAGCGACCGCAAAAGTCGATAAACTATTCTCAGACGCCTCTTCACTGTTGAAGTCCTTACAGGAGATTGCAGATTCTACCAAGACAACTTTGGAACCGATTGTTCAGTAATTGGCAAAGTTCGTCTCAACGGAGTTGACATCGTTTGCTACCCTTCGCCAATCCATAAGCGACGACAACTCGGCCCTTCGTGCCTCCATTGATGAGCGCCTCGCTAAGCTTCAGGAGGATCTCGCAGCTGAAAACTCATTGATGGACGTTCTGGCAAGCAAAACCACCGCCCTAAAGGTCAAGAGCACTCAGCTATCCAACTCACAGCAACAACTTGAAGCTCTTCGATCCGAAAGGGAGGTGATAAAGACATGTGTTTCGGATGTACACGCTGCCCTATCCAACATCCTAGAAGCACACGATCCAATTCTAAACCATTCGGTGAGGCGCACCCTTGCTGAAAAACTTTCTCCTGCCATGGACCTTCTCAGCAAAATCGAAGGCTTACCTAGTTTCGTGTCCAATCCGAAACAAGGGGGAGAAGAGAAGAAGACCGGATCGAAACCACCTCCTTCCTCCAAAGCTACTCACACAACCGAACCACCTCCAACTGGTCAAGCTTCGGGTTCGGGTGTGAAGGATAAAGGGAAGAATATAGCTGAGGAAGAAGATGAAGATGAAGACAAAGAAACCATTGCGGACATGTTGAAACGAAAGAACAGTCGCAATGTTGATGAAGATGTCAATCGTGTGGCGCGAGAGGCTGAAGAAGCCGAACGCAAGAAGAAGGAAGCCCACGATCTCCTTGAGAGCAGGAAGACTCTCTTCCCTGCCTGGACTCGGGAGCAAATGATTAAGGAGGCCATAGACACTCCCAGCATCCTATGGCTCGAGCCGGTGATCTCATTCGACTGCTATAATTCTGTCGATTCGCAGTTCGACATGCCGCTGACTCGAAAGGCGTTTATCTTCCACGCCTTCTCAAATATTTATGAAGTCCCTCATCCGAACCCTGAGGTTGATAGGGAACTCATCGATTTCTATCTGAAGGTTGCTCGTCCTCAGTATCTAACATGGAGCGCCCAGAAGATAGTGAACGTTCGGGTATTGAAGCCTTACACCGAAGGAAGATTCATCAATGTTTGGTTCAAGGTGATTCGAGGATCTGCAAAATCTGAACATGTTATATCCCTGGCAGATCTACCGAACCTAAATCCTCTTGATTGGATTGTTTTGCATAACATCCTCTTGACGAATGAAGCTGAATATGGTCCGATTATAGACCATCTCAAGAGGATGATTGTCTGTTACATCATGGAGGTAGCCCTAATGGATCAGGAGGTAGCCACTGTCTTCAAGAAGAAACCGAAGATAGCTCCTGTGGGATCGGCCAGTGATCTCAATCAGATGAAAATGGGCAAGATCGACCCAAGACGCAATTCGGTCATGTTCACTAGAGCAGAAGGACAGAAATGTCTCTTTGCTTTAGCTGACAAACATCTTTACACCACTGCTTGTCTAGAGCACGTGTTGTCGATCGTTCGAAGGTGTAAAGAGAATGCCGCGGATGATGTTAAGTACTTCAATGACATGATCCAATGGTACATCAGGTTTAGACAGACGATACTGGCTCTTATCTCGCGTCTGTTTAATACCGTGAAGAAGAAAGTACCTGCCGCTGCTGGCCCAAGTAACAAGTGACGGTCTCGCTCCAATTGACGCGAAGGGGGAGATTGTTGGATTGAAGATTCGTTCAAGGGTTGCGTCATTGGGCTAGGCTATTTGTCTATTTATTTTGTACTCCGGTTTGGGCCTGTCCAACCGAGAGCCCGTTAGGTTTATTATATAAGTATATGCTTGCAAGCATATTAGGTCAATGATTTAGAAAACGATCTAGAGAAGACGATAGCATTACGATAGTATCACAGTTTCTTTCTTTATCGTTCTTGTAAACCTACTAATCCTCTACAGTTGATGTTCTTAATCGAGCTCTTCTGAGGGTTTTGTTTTAATCATTCGACACGTTTGATTCATTCTTGACTTGTTCTTATTTTCGTGTTCTTGCTGTTTTATATTTACTTACCTGTTTAAGATCTAATCGATCTTCAAAGATTAAAATTTTAATCTCATCAGGGTTGCATGGCATCATGCATTTGGATAGACTAAAATGAGAGAAATAACACTTAAGGTTTGGTAATATATTATAAGTTCTAATATATATTAATAACATTATTTAATTAGTATTGGTCAAGAATTAATTTGGAATTAATTAAGTGATCAAAAGGAGACTAATTAAATGTATGGGTTGATTGTGTAAATCATCCATACTTGTATAGTGGGCTAATGCTCCATGGATTATCAAGTTGGGCTAAAACCCATAGGATGCTCCATGGTGGTTTTGTACCCATGGGTCATGGAAATGAAAGGCCATGACAATTAGGGTTTACATGGTGTAACCTTAATTGTGACACACTATATAAGCATCTTATTCTTCTCAAAATTAGCAACCATGTGAGACTATGAAGAAATGGTGAGGGCTAGACGATTTCATGAAGTGTTCATTTCTCTCTAAGTTATTCCAAGTGCATTTGATGTTGTGTGAACCATTTGAGGTGTCACACTTGGGGCACTCGGCTCTTAAGCATCAAGGAATCAAGCTACATAAAAAGGTATGTATTTCTATCTAGTTTATTACCCTAGTATCAATGTTTTTGTATGCTAGTTAAGGTAATACCTTGGATATTCATATTTGCATGTATAATAGAGAAAACATAGATCCAAGGTATTTAGGGTTACATGTACACTTAGGAGTGTTAGAATGCTCAAAACTCAACATACAGCCCACCTATCATTATTCAGTATATACGCGAGGGTGGTATATATTTTTATTATGCAAATTTAGTATGTATGCTTCCGCCCTATCTCCTGTTCCTTGTTTGGTTGTGGACATGGGGCAGAGTCGCACATCCGACCGTCTTACTAATCCTAATTATATACGACTTGTATACACGAGGCAATGATAGATAGACAAAGTATGAATCTTATCATGAACATTTGGGCAAAGTTGCTAGGTCTACGAGTGGGTATTCTGTCAATCAGAGGAGTACAACCCCAGTAGTACTGCTAAGAAAGCTAATTTCGGGACAAAATTCCATCTAACGGGGGGATGATGTCACAACCCGAAATTTTTTGCCTTGTAAATCTAGCCATTCAATTAAACCGTGTGTCAGGCTCGTTTCTGCTATCTTTAGCCTTGTTTAGAGTCTGTTTAAAGGTCCAAAGCTCAGTACATTCAAGCATTGGGTATAGAATTGAGTTGCTTAAGTTCATTGGTTTGCAATCGTACTGGAAACTCCATCACAAGGAGTTTACAACCGCAAAAGTAGAAGTTTACGACCGTAAACACTTGGCTGGCCATAAACTCCTCCCATATACACGATATTCCTTCATTTCTCACCACTTCTCACACTTCCAAGTCTAGAAAATCGATTCTCTCTCAACTATCATCGACTTCTTCATCCTAGATCATAAAAAACGTATGTGTTTCTTCCATCTTTGATTTGTTATCCTTCTTAATCATGTATCACCCTTTGATTTCATCCATGGAAATCATCTTTTTGGGTAGATCTTCATCTTTCACCAAGAACACATACTTGTTCTTGGTGGTCGAAAACACCTTTTAAAGCTTCTAAATCG
Organism: Lactuca serriola; assembly: GCF_051521515.1. Lineage (NCBI taxonomy): Eukaryota > Viridiplantae > Streptophyta > Magnoliopsida > Asterales > Asteraceae > Lactuca > Lactuca serriola. Next base: position 38,323,704 of record NC_136409.1, read on the forward strand.
TGAGTATTCCTGCCATACACTTGCTACCTAGTAGAATCTTTAGCCTAAACACATGGAACAAACAATTTGAGGATGATCTCCAAGAGTTTACAGCCGTAAAATCCCTTGGTCGTAAACACCCTATGCCGTAAACATCATGGCCGTAAACACCTATGTGTGGCCGTAAACCCCCTTTGATCAATCACATGTGATTTCAACACTTCATTTCAAGTGTTTCCTAGTCCCTAAGGGTGTTTCCTTGCATGTTAGTTGCTTTAAAAACTAAATTCATGCCAATATATGCCTTTATATGCCAATTAGGACTCGTTTGTGTCTCGGGAATTCATTAGTGGAACTTCTCATCCTTACACGCATATTTGATTGAATCACCTACATAAGGTGAGTTCATACCCTATAATCAATCTTTTAAACTGTTTTAAATGCTTTTAAGGGGGGGGGGGGGGTACAGGTTGAACACAATGACAATTGTGTAAATGTTTTGTTATAAACATCTCTTAAAGGATTGCTTATGTACTTATAGGTGATCAAAACATTTCAAAAACTCTTTTTAAGTTATGTTACTTTATAGTTTACAAAACTCCGTTATTAAAGTACAATCATAACTTAGTAGATAAATGAGTCTATTCTTCAAATCAGTAACAATTCAAGTAAAGATACTATTAAAATATAATGGGTATAGTTTAGGAGTTCAAACATACTATAATGAGAAACAGGGAGGAACATACTATACGCTATACGAAGAGAACATACAATACACTAGAACAGAGAGAACACACAATACTAATACAAGAATATTATAACATAAATGTGAGCCACTACTTCACGACTTAGCAATAAACTTGATAGGTTGCGTTTTGTAACCATAGTCTCATGGAGGGAGAGCATGAGTTTGTGTATAGATCTATATGGGATTGACACCCCACACCTTGCTGCTAGCTACAGTGGGACTTGCAAGTCTACGGGTGACAAATATCACATCATTTCGTCGCCATTAGGTCGTCATGTTAATCACGTGTCATATCAGTATGGTTATAATCACATCACATTTCAACCGTAATTAACAATCTAGTTTTTAAGGTAGTTAGTGCTTCAGTAGTTACTTTTACAAACAATACTGAATACTTACATCATTGCGAAAGACAAACAATACAATCGAGTCTTAGTACATTCACTCAGGAAAGGGGGCCTATAATGCTAACTTTATGATTTGTCACACCCCCGAACCAGACGGCGGAAACGTCCGGGGGCTATCGTGACTCAATTGAATACCATAACATTGAATATATATGAAACATAACAACATTCTTCACCGCGCATTAATATATTACAACCAGCAGTGTTTACATGTCATACATTGTTTAAACATTACATTCCCAAAAATTAAATTGTTTGATTCGTACATAAATAAACTGCAATCGTCACTGAATATGATTTCCCTTGAATCACTGGTTCCCTGAGAATACAAGTATTTTGAAAAACGTCAACATATGAAATGTTGGTGAGTTCATAAGTAGTGGTTGAAATCGAATGTTTGTATTGTTTGAAAAACCGCCAGAAAATCCGATATTTTCTGAAAAGAAAAGCTTTTGAAAACGTTTGTGAAGATCCATAGGTATGCTTGTTTGTTTCTATACTTAAAAAAAATTTCATTTAAGTTGTATGCATTTCAAATCTGTATGTATTGAAAACCCTAGGAAAACCCGATGTTCTCCTAGTTCCTTGAATTGTATGAAGTTACATTGAAACCATTATGTAGCGTATAGTGTCAGTCCCAGGCGACGTTGGAAGGTTCTCGAGCAGGATTATTTACTACAAACCCGCGTTACACAAACGCCTAGTTTATAGTTATACCAACGACTCCGAAGGCGTCGTCAGTACTAATCGCGTTATCCAATCGCCCGGACTAGGTGTCGTCCCACATCCGAAGAGTAAGAGGACACGAAGGCCTCGATGACTCTGTTAATCGGTTGGGGATAATATGCGTGCGAGGGGTCCCCGACCCACCTCGTAAAATATGCAGACTTTTCTAGCAATACCAAGGACCCTTGGGGACCAGTGGTATACAAGCCATTGAAAGTCCCTCTACGTTGTGCCAAGTCGGTGAAACTCAACACTTCGTAGAAAATATGCGTCTTCGGGCCTTAAGATCAGGTCATTGGGCTAGCTAGGCCCAACAAGCAAGATTTTACACTTTTGGGGCCCGAAGATGGTGCGTAGACGTCTGTGCACACTCGTATGTATATGTATTACCAAACGTTATTTGTATGAATCGTAGTATCGAAGAGTTAGTAGTTGTAGATTTCTATTGGTTTGAGACCGAACCAATTCGTTTAACAACGACTTTTGGTATTGTAATGTATTGTATTCCGTCGATAGTAACGGTGCCATTATTTGATCAAATTGTACATATTGAATTAGCCTTGAAATATTTCTGTTTTTCAGCCCCTCATTGTTTGTAAAATTTACATTTTCAACCCTTTTATTAAATACTTCCCGTTTTGGTCCTTAATCTTACCTTAGATGAAGAATTTTGTGGAAATTTACATTTTCAACCCTTTTATCAAATTGTATTCCGTCGATAGTAACGATGAAGTGTTTTTGGCCTTAGCTCCCTTTGATGAAGATCTCGAGTTTTGAGATGGTTCTAGGATGCAAGATCACGATTTTTGCATAGATTAGGAAAGGATTTTGATAACAAAAGAATTTAAACCATAGATCTATGCATAATCTTACCTTAGATGAAGAATTTTGTGGAGATTTCCTCTTGAATGCTTCCTAGAACTCGAGATTTTTGAGTGGAGAGGGAGAGTTGTTCTTGAGTGATCTAGAGAGGATTTGAGAGATTTTTGTGTGTGTGTGTGGGTGTATGGCCGAGAGTGAGAGAGAGGAAGAGAAAGAAGTGATTTTTGAAGTGATGCTTGCATGGAGGTATGAGATGTTGCATGGATATCCTATGGATAATAATGATGTGTCACTTGAAAGTCAACTATCTTCAAATCCTCTTGGGCTTGGGTATTGGGCCGAAAACATGGAGGAAAAAAAAAAGAAATTTGGGCCTTTTGCTCCTAAGCCCAATATTTGAGTTAGCCTTGGGTATGTTTTTAGTCTAAAAGAATGTAGTAGGATTTTTATATTTTTATTGGACTAGTTTAGGTTATTCATGTATCAAGGCTTTTAATTCATTTCATTCTAGGCCCAATATGGCCCAAAATGTTAAAATAAATAAGTGTGGGTCCAATTAGAGCCCAATTAGGGTTCTAAGCCCATGATAGTCCAATTGGAAGCTTATTGGTCCATTTGGATCCAATAATGAAGTTCTAGTCCAAGGTGTACCTAAACAAAAACTTTTAGGGTTTTCCAATTGTTTGATGACTATCTGTAGTACTTGTATGATGTATTTGATTGAAGTTTTTGATTCATATTAACTTGAATGTATAGATTACATAGCTCAAAATTTTCAGTTGTGACATCATCCCCCCGTTAGAGGGAATTTCGTCTCGAATTTCTGTTTGAAAGCTAGATTTGAGAATGCTAGAATAGGTGAGGGTACTTTTGCTTCATTTGATCTTCGCGTTCCCACGTGAATTCTGGCCCACGCTTTGCGTTCCACCGTACCTTCACGATCGGGATGCGACTCTGCTTAGTACGCTTCACCTCCCTGTCCATGATTTCGATTGGCTCTTCGACGAACAGGAGATTCTCATTGATTCCGATTTCGTCAAGAGGAATGACGAGAGTTTCATCTGATAGGCACTTTTTCAGATTAGAGACGTGAAACACGGGGTGTACACCGTTTAACTCCGCGGGTAGTTGTAGTCTGTATGCTACTGGACCTATTCGGGCGACGATTTCGAAAGGTCCAATGTATCGCGGGTTCAACTTTCCCCGTTTTCCGAAACGTATAACCCCTTTCCAGGGTGAGACCTTCAACAATACTCAATCACCGACCTGGAATTCTAAGGGCTTTCGCCGTTTATCAGCGTAGCTCTTTTGCCGGTCACGCGATGCCTGTAATCGAGCTTTGATCTGGACAATCTTTTCTGTGGTCTCGCGAATGATTTCCGGTCCTGTTATTGCCCTATCTGACGTATGTGTTCTTGCTAGCTGGGTGTCACCTACTTCAGCCCAACATAACGGTGATCTACATTTACGCCCGTACAGTGCTTCGAAAGGGGCCACCTTAATGCTCGAATGATAACTATTGTTATATGAAAACTCGATCAACGGTAGGTGGGTATCCCAAGACTTTCCGAAGTCTATCACACATGCACGAAGCATGTCTTCAAGCGTCTGAATGGTTCGTTCGCTTTGACCGTCCGTCTGTGGGTGATACGCGGTGCTCATATCAAGATGAGTTCCCATGGCCTTGTGGAGCGACTGCCAAAAGCGTGACGTGAACCTACTGTCCCTATCCGAGATGATAGATTTTGGCACTCCATGAAGTCTTACAATCTCTCGTAGGTACAAACGCGTCAGCCTCTCCATCTTGTAGGACTCTTTGATTGGCAGGAAATGGGCAGATTTCGTCAGTCGGTCGATTATTACCCATATGGTGTCCAATCCGTCCGACGTCTTGGGCAGCTTGGTCACGAAGTCCATAGAAATCCCCTCCCATTTCCACTCAGGGATTGCCGGTTGCTGTAACAATCCGGAAGGTTTCTGGTACTCCACTTTTACTTTGGCACACGTAAGGCACTTACTAACATAAGTTGCGATTTCCGCCTTCATGTTAGGCCACCAATAGTGCTGCTTAATGTCCAAATACATCTTGTCCGAACCAGGATGAATGGAGTATCGTGTCTTGTGGGCTTCCTTCATAACGGTCTCCCTGAATCCTCCGATTTTTGGAACCCAAATACGGTTCATGAAGTAGTATACCCCATTCTCTTTGACTTCCAGGTTCTTCTCCATTCCGCGTAATGCCTCGCTAGTTCTATTTTCCGCTTTCATAGCCTTTGCCTGGACTGATGCAATTTGAGCGGCCAAATGAGATTGAATGGTTATCGAGTGCGTTTTCGTACGGCGATTGGAGTACTCCTTCCGACTTAAGGCATCGGCTACTACGTTGGCCTTGCCTGGATGGTACTTGATCTCGCATTCGTAGTCGTTTAACAGCTCCACCCATCTTCGTTGTCTCATGTTCAGCTCCTTCTGATTCAAGATGTGCTGGAGGCTCTTGTGGTCTGTGAAGATGGTGCACTTCGTACCGTACAGGTAGTGCCTCCAAATTTTTAGGGCGAAGACCACGGCTCCCAGTTCTAGGTCATGGGTTGTGTAATTTACTTCGTGCGTCTTTAGTTGACGGGACGCATATGCTATCACTCTTCCGCGTTGCATGAGAACGCAACCTAAGCCTTGATTTGACGCGTCACAGTAAACTACAAAATCTTCCGTTCCTTCAGGTAGAGATAGTACAGGAGCGCTACAAAGAGCTTGCTTCAAGGCTCGAAACGCAATCTCTTGTCGGTCTGTCCACTTGAATGGCACGCTCTTTTGCGTAAGCAAGGTAAGTGGCTTGGCGATTTTAGAGAAGTTTTGGATGAATCTCCTATAGTAGCCTGCTAGGCCTAAGAACTGACGAATTTCTGTGGGCGTAGTCGGAGTTGTCCATCCTTCCACAGCTTTGACTTTAGAGGGGTCCACATGAATTCCGTCTTGGCTAACCACGTGGCCTAGGAAATTCACACTCCGAAGCCAGAACTCACACTTGGAGAGTTTGGCGTACAGCTTTTCCGTTCGCAGAGTCTCTAAGATTTGTCGGCGATGTTGGCCATGCTCCTCTTTGCTTCAAGAATAGACGAGGATGTCATCGATAAACACAATGACGAAGTTGTCCAAGAACGGTCGACAGATTCGGTTCATTAGGTCCATAAATGCGGCGGGTGCATTTGTTAGACCGAAGGGCATTACGACGAATTCATAATGTCCATAGCGGGTTCGGAAAGCGGTTTTAGGAATATCTTCTTCTCGGACCTTGAGTTGATGGTACCCGGACCGTAAATCTATTTTAGAAAAATAGCTAGCTCCTTGGAGCTGGTCGAATAGATCATCGATTCGTGGGAGTGGGTAGCGGTTTTTAACAGTGAGTTTATTCAACTCTCTGTAATCGATGCACATTCTGAAAGATCCGTCCTTCTTTTTGACAAAGAGCACCGGAGCTCCCCATGGCGAGTAGCTAGGTCGGATAAATCCCTTGTCCAGAAGCTCACTGAGTTGGCTGGACAATTCCTGCATTTCAGCAGGTGCCAATCGATATGGTGATTTAGCGAGAGGAGTTGCTCCTGGAACGAGGTCGATTCGGAACTCAACCTGTCTCTCTGGGGGTACTCCCGGAAGATCTTCAGGAAACACGTCCGGGAATTCACACGCTACCGGAATGTCTTGGATGTTAATTTCTTCTTTGGCCTTGTCCACTAGGTGGGCCAAGAACGCTAAGTTGTTCTTTCGCAGATGTTTTTGTGCTTTGATGCACGAGATAAGACGAAGATTCGTGCTAGGTTTGTCTCCGTAAATTACTAGGGTTTCGTGATTCGGGAGACGAAGGAGAACGGCCTTCTCGTGGCACATAATCTCAGCATGGTGGGGGCTTAACCAATCCATGCCGATAATCACATCGAAACTCCTAATTGACACTGGCATCAGATCTATTCGTAAGACGTGTTGGTTGAGGGTTAGGGTACATCCGATGTAGATCTCCCTAGTGGATTCGGTTTTCCCATTGGCCATTTCCACCGTATAGGTTTCATTTAGCTTGTGGGGTTGTTGTTTTAGTAAATGTTTAAACTTCTCGCTCACGAAACTTCGCTCCGCTCCAGTATCAAATAAGATGCATGCATAAGTGTGGTTTAGGAGGAACGTACCGGTCACAACTGCGGGGTCCTGAACTGCATCACTCTGACCCATAGTCAGCATTCTTCCTGCTCCTCTATTTCCTGAGTTGTTGTTGTTAGGGCAATCTCGACGGAAATGTCCCGTCCTTCCACACCCAAAACAGGTGTGGCTAGGCCCTGCATTGTTGCTGCCGGCATTAGTGTTGTTGGTATTGCGGTGGTTATTGTTGTTGTTCTGGTTGTTTCCCTGACTCTGGTTCTGAGAAGGATAAGTCATGCAGAACCTTGCAGTGTGTCCCCTTCGGTTGCAACTGGTGCAATGGAGTTCCCTGCATTCGCCGTGATGGTGGAGGCCGCACTTATTGCAACTAGGAAGAGTACCGGAGTAGGGTCTTGAAGCATTTGAAGCAGCTGAGGCTGGAGCATGTGATGTGACTGGTACCGGCGCAGTGACAGCGTGAACTGCCACCGTTTGCTGCTTTTTAGAGGTCTCGGGACCCTGACGCCCCTTCCTCTTGTTGTTCCATCCTTTCTTACCATCACTCTCCTTCTTCTTCTCAGTCTCTACCGGTTTCTCGCCCTTTTTGTGGTTATGATCATATAGCCTCTTTGCCAATTTCTTCGCACTATCAAAAGTTTCAGGGTTCGCAGCTATCACATTCCCTTGAATGGGGGATGTCAGTCCCCAGATGAATCGTTCAATCTTCTTTCCCTCTGATGTGATCATACCCGGGCACAACAGAGATAGTTCGCTGAATCTCGATATGTAAGCATCGATGTTCCCATTCTGTACCGTGAGATTCCATAGTTCCTGCTCCATCTTCTGTATTTCGCCTCGGGGGCAGTACTCAGCCGTCAACATCTCTTTCATTTCTGCCCAGGGAATAGAGTTGGCGACAGGGAGTGTCATAGCTTCTACGTGACCATTCCACCAAGTGAGTGCTTGGTCCACAAAAGTGCAGGCCGCGAACTTCACTTTCATCTGCTCGGGGCACTCGCATATCTCGAATACCGACTCTACCTTCTCGATCCATCGCTTCAGGGCGATCACTCCTCCGGTACCGTTGAAAGTTCGGGGTTTAGCGTTCGCAAAATCCTTGTAGGTGCACGTTTTAGTGAGTCCTTGATTCGTCTCGTTGTTCGAACTTCCGGATCCTTGCCCGTTACCTCCTCCGTTGTTCCCTCGGTGAAGTTGTGCCATAGCTGTCGTGACTGCAGCAGACACGGCTGCCTGGAAAGCAGTGGAGTCAACTTCGGGCGGGGTTGGTTCGGGATTTCCGCGAGTAGCTGGGCGAGGCATCTTTCTGTCATGAAACGGAAAGATGTTGAGTGTACGTGGTTTCTGTGAGGTTGTGATCCTACTAGCTAGGTGTATGGTGCGAACCTAAACATTACTATCATCAAGCATACAATCATAACGTCTCAACACATGACAACTGAGAATATTATAGCAAAACACACAAAATTTTATTAATATTATCCGCATTTAGTACAAGAAAATTTGCTCGTAGGAGCATACATATGTAACACTATTCCGACAGCATAACGGCTCCATGAGTAGTGTAGTCACTTAAACATAGAGCCGGAGTACATAGCATAGTTCCTAATAACCTACTATGATAAGTCTATCCCTAACCGCGATGAGCTGCGTCAGGAGGTGGTGCCGAAGATGTGGATGCTCCCTGAAGACGAGCCACTAGGCGTTCTGCGTCCTGAAGTCGAGATTCCCACCTTACCTGCCTCATGTGAAACTCCCGGAGGACGTCATGCGTCTCCTGTTCCGCACGCTCGACCCTAGTCCACAATTGGCGTACTTGTTCAGCAGTGCCCTGAGCAAGGTCGCCGGTGTCCCGTAGTCGTCTCACCATGACTGGTAGGGCTCGGTCGGCCGGTCCTCCGTCCCTCAAGTCAAAGAACTCACGTGACATGCCAAACGGGGGTCGCTGTCCCTGATGTCTGCTCCATCTCCAAAGATCAATGCCCCAAGGAGGGGTAGGTCCAGTGGGTCCCACACGATAAGCAGGCACCCTGATCGGGTAAGGGGGGTCGATGACCTCGGACTCTGCGTCCGAATCACCCCCTTTCGCTGTCATCGAGCTCCTCTTCGAAAGGTTCTTCGTCTTCTTCGGGTCCGACAGGCTCGCCCTCGACTTCCGCCTCCGGTTCCCCGTCAGATTCCTCTTCGGGGTCCTCTTCAGGTTCTTCTTCAGGCTCTTCCTCAGGCTCCTCCTCCTCCTCTAGCCAGCCGTTGTTTCCCTGATTAGGGAAGTAGGGGTCTCCCGGGTGATGAAAGCCAGCCATGCTGTCTGCGCGAGTACGTAAATATGCTACATTATCCTAGGATGCTATGACTATTATACATACTAAGCAAACATTCTCTTTTTGGGTGATAAAAGGTATAGTGTTAGGTTCCCTGGCTATCCCGATCTCATCAAGACGTGTGCTAATTTTACCTTGGAGAGAATGTAGTTGATCAGGCTACATTCACTCCTTGGTATCACTAAGAACAGTCCCGAATTAACCGAGATACCAGTGTTATTGTGTTTGATTCAGCGTTGGATCTTTATTCCTAATGCAAGCAAGTGTGTTTTATTTACTTGTTCTGTTCAGAGTTATGTTAGTCCCTCTTTTTGGTTTATAGTTGCATATCAATGTATGGCTCGACATGCTAGTTCACTATAAACAAGGCTCTGATACCAACCTGTCACACCCCCGAACCAGACGGCGGAAACGTCCGGGGGCTGTCGTGACTCAATTGAATACCATAACATTGAATATATATGAAACATAACAACATTCTTCACCGCGCATTAATATATTACAACCAGCAGTGTTTACATGTCATACATTGTTTAAACATTACATTCCCAAAAATTAAATTGTTTGATTCGTACATAAATAAACTGCAATCGTCACTGAATATGATTTCCCTTGAATCACTGGTTCCCTGAGAATACAAGTATTTTGAAAAACGTCAACATATGAAATGTTGGTGAGTTCATAAGTAGTGGTTGAAATCGAATGTTTGTATTGTTTGAAAAACCGCCAGAAAATCCGATATTTTCTGAAAAGAAAAGCTTTTGAAAACGTTTGTGAAGATCCATAGGTATGCTTGTTTGTTTCTATACTTAAAAAAAATTTCATTTAAGTTGTATGCATTTCAAATCTGTATGTATTGAAAACCCTAGGAAAACCCGATGTTCTCCTAGTTCCTTGAATTGTATGAAGTTACATTGAAACCATTATGTAGCGTATAGTGTCAGTCCCAGGCGACGTTGGAAGGTTCTCGAGCAGGATTATTTACTACAAACCCGCGTTACACAAACGCCTAGTTTATAGTTATACCAACGACTCCGAAGGCGTCGTCAGTACTAATCGCGTTATCCAATCGCCCGGACTAGGTGTCGTCCCACATCCGAAGAGTAAGAGGACACGAAGGCCTCGATGACTCTGTTAATCGGTTGGGGATAATATGCGTGCGAGGGGTCCCCGACCCACCTCGTAAAATATGCAGACTTTTCTAGCAATACCAAGGACCCTTGGGGACCAGTGGTATACAAGCCATTGAAAGTCCCTCTACGTTGTGCCAAGTCGGTGAAACTCAACACTTCGTAGAAAATATGCGTCTTCGGGCCTTAAGATCAGGTCATTGGGCTAGCTAGGCCCAACAAGCAAGATTTTACACTTTTGGGGCCCGAAGATGGTGCGTAGACGTCTGTGCACACTCGTATGTATATGTATTACCAAACGTTATTTGTATGAATCGTAGTATCGAAGAGTTAGTAGTTGTAGATTTCTATTGGTTTGAGACCGAACCAATTCGTTTAACAACGACTTTTGGTATTGTAATGTATTGTATTCCGTCGATAGTAACGGTGCCATTATTTGATCAAATTGTACATATTGAATTAGCCTTGAAATATTTCTGTTTTTCAGCCCCTCATTGTTTGTAAAATTTACATTTTCAACCCTTTTATTAAATACTTCCCGGTTTGGTCCTTAAACTATTTTTCTTGACATTTTAACACCAAAAATTATTGAAATTAATATTTTTCAGCATATTTTTCATAGAAAACAGTTTAAGTCCCTGAAAAAGCAGTTTGCTCGGTTTTAATCCCTTCTTTTCGCAACTTTGACAATTTTGGCCCAAATTGGAAATTTTTTGCAACTTTGGTCCTTTTTAATGTAAAAAGCATTTTTAACCTTTGAAAAGGGTTTGGAACACTTATAGTCCACTGTTTTACAGAAAATCACAGCTTTGGCCCTCCAAAACAGAAAAATTCGCATAATAGGCCTCATTGGGCCGAAATTTCTATTTTTAGCCCATTAAGCTTGAAATTCATGTTTTTAATCCTCTAATTGAGTATAATTCCAGAAATAGTTTTGTGGAAACTGTTTTGGCACACTTCATCCATCAGAATCTGTGAAATGTCAATTTGGGCCCTTAATTTTGTATTTTTCACACTTTTGGCCCAAAATTTGTGTTTTTAGCTTAAAGAAAATTGTTACTAAACCATTTAGCTATCTTTCTTGAAACACTTTGTATTTAGAAATATATTTGAAGCTAAAATCATTTAACACAAGATATATCTCGATTTTGAGGGGTTTTATGGCTAGATCCAACATTAAAGTACATAAAAGCATACATATAAGCATGGAAATCATACAAGGCATACAAACACATATAGATCTACACTTTCACTTGTATTCCCCCCCCCCCCCCCCCCACAAAACTCATAAAAACAGAAAATAGGGGGTATGAAGCTCACCTTGGGGTGTTGATTCGGTTTTGCAAGGAAAAATGGAAGGAAAATGAAGTGTTTTTGGCCTTAGCTCCCTTTGATGAAGATCTCGAGTTTTGAGATGGTTCTAGGATGCAAGATCACGATTTTTGCATAGATTAGGAAAGGATTTTGATAACAAAAGAATTTAAACCATAGATCTATGCATAATCTTACCTTAGATGAAGAATTTTGTGGAGATTTCCTCTTGAATGCTTCCTAGAACTCGAGATTTTTGAGTGGAGAGGGAGAGTTGTTCTTGAGTGATCTAGAGAGGATTTGAGAGATTTTTGTGTGTGTGTGTGGGTGTATGGCCGAGAGTGAGAGAGAGGAAGAGAAAGAAGTGATTTTTGAAGTGATGCTTGCATGGAGGTATGAGATGTTGCATGGATATCCTATGGATAATAATGATGTGTCACTTGAAAGTCAACTATCTTCAAATCCTCTTGGGCTTGGGTATTGGGCCGAAAACATGGAGGAAAAAAAAAAGAAATTTGGGCCTTTTGCTCCTAAGCCCAATATTTGAGTTAGCCTTGGGTATGTTTTTAGTCTAAAAGAATGTAGTAGGATTTTTATATTTTTATTGGACTAGTTTAGGTTATTCATGTATCAAGGCTTTTAATTCATTTCATTCTAGGCCCAATATGGCCCAAAATGTTAAAATAAATAAGTGTGGGTCCAATTAGAGCCCAATTAGGGTTCTAAGCCCATGATAGTCCAATTGGAAGCTTATTGGTCCATTTGGATCCAATAATGAAGTTCTAGTCCAAGGTGTACCTAAACAAAAACTTTTAGGGTTTTCCAATTGTTTGATGACTATCTGTAGTACTTGTATGATGTATTTGATTGAAGTTTTTGATTCATATTAACTTGAATGTATAGATTACATAGCTCAAAATTTTCAGTTGTGACATGATTCCTTAGTTTATACATCAGGGATATATATTAGTCAGGTCCGATAGACAGTAGAGTGTGTGTTTTCCTCTTCATTTCCTGTTCCTTGTTTGGTTGTGGGCTTAGAGCAGATGCACCCAGTCTACTATCTATCCAATCTTATATATATATATATATATATATATATATATATCGTATACATAAGTAATCATCAGGAGTATCAGGTATGGGTCAGGTCATAGTATATATATTCCAAACACCATTTTCTAGTACAAAACATACTTTTCAAGTAGAACCCTTGGCAGACAAAACTAGAAACTTACCAGAAAAGGGTTTAATCCATTTATATTAAACCAGTATAACTTAAAGGACCTTAGGTGGTTAGTTCTATAATACCTTAGTTTATACATCAGGGTTAGATATAATTAATACCTGATAGGTAGTTGGATGTGTGCTTTCTGCCTTACTTCCTGTTCCTTGTTTGGTTATGGGCTTAGGGTAGATTCACACAATTAACTATCTATTCGATTTTAGATTATATATAGCTTGTATAAACTAAGTGATTATAGTAGGAACTATTGTGTTTACTATTTTTACTAAAAGAAATAAGCGTTTTCTTAAAGAATGTTTTCATCAAATATAACGAAACTATTACAGTTAACTCCATGAGTACCAAGTGAATACACCAAGGTTATATAAAATGAAGACCTAACAAACAATGGGATGTGTGACTTCCGCCTTACTTCCTGTTCCTTGTTTGGGTGTGGGCTTAAGGCAGATTCACACAACCAATTGTTTGTTCACTCTGGGTTTTATATAACCTGTATCCATTTAGTACTCATAGAAAGGATTGTAGAGTCATTTTTACTTATCTTTCATCAAAGCAGGAAATATAGGATTTTCTGGAGGAACAAGAGAACTTTTCTAAAAAGAACTTACAACTTACTTACATCACTAAAATCTTATGAACTCACCAGCTTAAATGCTGATCTACTCTTTCAAAATAACTTGTATTCTCAGAAGACCAGTAGACAGGTACGCGCACTGGGATTCCGAAGATGGAGCATAATAGCTTCATGTCTTGTTTGGTTATTTACATATGTAGTCTATGTTTTGTGAACCACATACTTTGTAAGCACTTTCTTTCTAATGAAATGTTTGTTTATTACTTTGATTACTATGATGAATGTCTTGTGATACTAAACATGACGTCCTCCACCCCTGAATGTTTCCGCCATTACGGTTTTGGGGTGTGGCAAGCATCGACCAATTCTAGAACCTCCCATAGAGGGCGGATAAATTCTAGAAGGGTTTTAGGGTTTCCTTGGGCAATAAGGGAGCCTTGGATGCCTTAGGGAGGAAGTTAATGGATTAGGGCTTATCTAAAGAAATTGGCTTATCTATAACATCCCTTAGTCACCTATATAAACCCTCTTGGGGTTATGATTTCGGACATCCGTTTTCCAAGAGAGAAAAGCAAAAATCCCTTCCTCCTCCTCTCTCCTCTTTAGCCTCCAATTTGGTAGGGTTTGTGTATGAGCCATTAGAGGCACGGGACTTCTGGTGCTTGCTTTCTAAATACCAAAAAGGAAAGATTACTAGTTTATTTGCAATAATAAACTAAGATATGTATTTTATAATAACCCATTAGTATTTTTGAAAATAGCAATGTAGTTCTAGGGTTCTCGATATTCAATTGTTATTTGCAAATCATAATGAGAATATAGATCCTTTAGGGTGCATATGAACATTGGGCTTTGTGTAATGTTGCTTACTTGGGTTCTTCAAGTAGGACTTAAATCTTATTAATAATTGTTTAAATATCTACATATGTATGATTTTGATTTTAGAGTGTATAATGTTGAATTCAAAATGGACATAGTTTTTTAGGAACAAATGTGCATTTAGATAATACGTAAAATTATATAAATATACCAGTGATTATCTGATTTGTTTTAGTACAAAATAATTAGTACAAAATAACATAATATGAATATTAATCTCTATGGTTTCTCATCTATGATCTTTAGATTATTGATTTTGAAGAGTGTTATTATCTGGATTTAAATACTTGCATTACTTCATCATGTTATCATTTTGTCACAACTAGGATTTTTAACTAGGAAATTTAATTCTCATGTAAACATCATCTATTGTAAGGTATGTACTCTAAGTGATCATCATGCTTTATGCTCAATCAAAACCATCTATTTGAATCCAAACTCACAATTTAAGTTCAAAACCAAATGCAAAACATCTCACATGGATTGAAAACCCTAGAAATCCTGGTCCAAGTAATTATGGACTAGGATCCTCTTATTGGGCCTATTGGGCCACTAAACCTTCAATTTGACTCTTTTTGGGGCTAAGAACCCTAATTAGGCTCTAATTGGACCTAGTTCATGAAACTATAACATTTTGGGCCATTTGGGCCTAGAATGATCTATTCTACCTCCAATGGGCCATGATGGGCCTTAAATGATTCAATTAGCCCTAATGGGCCATAAACCCATTCCTTTTACCATATTGGGTCGTGAACCCTCATAAGGGCCCAATGGGCCGAGAACCATCCAATTGGGCCTCATATTATCGAAATCAAGCACTAAAGGCCCAAATCACTTCTCTTCCTTCTCCCTCTCGGCCCAGCCCCCCCCCCCAAAAGAAAATGATGGTGTAAACTAATACCCTGCCACCTCACTAATAACAACCAAACAACAATGTAATTACCTCTCAAATCTCCAAGCATCAAAGTTATATCCCTCATGTAAAAACCACCTTATCCCTCCTCTATCTTTGTCTTCAGCCGAGAGCATCACCAATCCCCATCATTTTCTTACTTCCAACTTAGTAACAATCCTTTCATATCTTCCAAGAGCATAAAGAAAATTCCTCATCCTTCCTCATCAAAATCATGGGTGTGTATGGGTGTTTCAAGAGTGTTCTTCAAGGTTTAAACCTCTTGGTAAGTGGTTATCATGTATAAACACCTAATTTCCATCTTATATAGCCTTTATTTCATGATCTAATTCCCTAGAACCATCTAAGTTCGAAAAATTCCTCAAGGAGTTGCGAGGGCCGAAATCTTCTCTCAAATCTTCATTAAAACCAAATCTAAATCTCAAGGTGAGTTCATAACCCCTATTTTCGATTTTTACTTTGTTTCGGGGGAGAATACAAGTTGTGTTGTGTAGATCTATGTGTGTATGTATGATTTTGTGTATTTTCATGATATATGTTGTGATATGTGTTTTACTTTTGGAGTTTTACTTGAGCTAGAAGTTTAGCATTTGGATCTTCATAAAAACCTTGAGAAAAGTATGTGTTATCACATATATTACATGTAAACTTGTAGATCTGGTATTTATACACTTAAAATAGCAAAAGTAAGTGTTGTGTGCAAACATGGATAACTTAAACTCAAAAATCAGCCTTTGACAGAAAAGTTTTGGTCTAGTCTCCGACAATTTTGACCACTTTAGTGGTAATATTTTTTCAAAACTGTTTTACATGCAAAAATTTCAGATTTATAAGTTTAAAATGACTACTCTCACGTTTTCATACGATGTTTCTACAATTTTTGGCGAATTTTACAAAACTGCCTATCATATTTGAAATAATCTCGGACCAGTCTGTGAAGGTGAGCAATTCTACACTGGTTTGAGGCCATGAAAATTCTTGAGAAACATTGTGAACAAATTAAACAAAATTTCCAAACTTCCAGAGTTTACGGATCCAAATTTCAACTTACGATGATTTTTCTATAAATTTTCCAACAACCGGGTCAGAAAAGTCAAAAACCAGAAAAATTGTTTTAACTTACTAAAAGTGTTTAAACTTGTGTTGGATGCAAGACTTGGCCTTTAAAAGGCCCTACAATTTTATTTTTACTAAAATTGGACCTTAAGTATAAATTTTTGGCTTAATGGGCCAAGAGTGTCATTTTTACAAAAAGTGGGCCTTTTATATAATTTTAGTAAATAATTGAGCTAAAACTCGTAATATAATAACAAACGGGCTAATTAGGTCACTTTCATGTTTATTCAGCCTTAGTAACCCATTAATATGTTTGATAGGTCATGAATACTATTTATATGTTTATTGGGCCTTATTGACCTATTAACATGCACAACGGACCTTGGATACTATTTCCGTGCTATTTGGGCATGTAAATACCTTACATGTGAAATGGGTCTTAGTTATCCTTTTACATACATTTTGGGCTCATGTTATATAACCTCATTCCTTTCGGGCCTGAAAATGACTTACGTGTTTAGTGAGCCTCGGTGGTTCGCTTACATGGTTCATTGGGCCTGGAATGAGTTTATATGTTTCTCTTCGCGTAAAATTCGATTAAGAATCTAGTGAGATGTGTCGGTTGACACCTATTGAGTGTATGATCATAGCATGTAGTTATTATCAGAGTCTCTTGGAGGGAGAGCGGGGTTTTGCGTATAGATCTATACCAAGACAGACGAAATTTTCAATATTTAGTATGGTTATAACGGCTCACTTAGAGGAATTAACGTTATAAAATTTACGGGAGACCCTTCTCTTTTCTCTTTGGATTACTCAGGAACATACTTGCACTGGTACTCAACCTCGGGGGTTGATATGGCAACATTCTCTTTTACAGACAACATAGGGTTGGCTTGGGACATTCTCTTTACATTCTATTTACATTTTCCGCATTATCTTTATACATCCTAATAAACATTAACACACATGCATTAATACAAGATCGGACACAAACTTACTAAACTGTTTTCAGAAAATATAGGATTTTCTGGTGATTACAAAGTTATACAAATCATTTTCACAAACATGCTTCTGAACTCACCAACATTTTTATGTTGGTCTTTTTAAATTAACTTGTATTCTCAGGAAACCGTTGAAGCAAGTTGAGTGGAACAAACTAATGGATATTTTGTTATATTTTGTTTCATCATACTCTGACTATTTTGGCATGTAATATTCAAATACAATACTCGATGTAAGCAAGGAATGTTGTTATATTACATCTGTGATGATGATGATGTTATGTTTCAATTATATACTCTGTGATGATACTACAACATTGAAGTCACACCAAGCCCCCAGACGTTTCCGCTGTCTGGTTCGGGGGTGTGACACATTTTAACAAAGCTACTTTCAAATCAGTCAAGAGGTACTAGTTAATATTATTTATATCCGATAAGAAATTGTTCCTTAATTTTAAGTCATTTCTATATTATCTGAATTTGCTTAAAGTTCCATACTTTATTTGATTTCTAATTGGAATAGTTTGATCAACAAATTGATTTTCACTTCTTCAAAAATGATTCTCGGTTCTATTTTTAGGATATGAATATCTGAAATCAACTGGTGATTTATTCATAATGTTTGATACAAGGTTTGTTTGTTAATTTCCGCATAAAAAGGTAATCTCAATCTCATTTTCGAATTAGTTGAACATGCTTGAAGTTTCTTCGTAATTTATCAGAGTAGATTTTCGATCTTTCAAATTTGATTATTATTTTATCAGTTTTCAACTTAGAAAATCTATCAATGTACTCGTCATTAGCGATTTATGATACATGTATGTTGGTTAATTAAGAGATCAGAATTTCCAATAGATTTATTCGACTATTTCGATTTACAATTTTTTATTATTATTCTAATCATGTTATCGTTTTTGTACTAGTTTGAATTACAATTTGATTTTCACTTCTTCAAATACGATTCTCAATTTTTGTTTTAATGATATGAATATCTTAAATCAATAAGTGCTAGTTACATTCACGATGTTTGATACAAGTTTTGTTTGTTGATTTCGCTTCGCGCTAAAAAGGTAATCTCACTCTCATTAGTAATTTATCATAGTACATTTTCAATCCCTTAATTCGCGGATTATGTTGTCGGTTCTCAGTTTAATCATGTAATTGTTTTAGTTTGATTTATAATACGATTTTCAATTTTTCAAATATTATTATCATGTTATTGTTTATCTACAAGGTAATCCGCTTTTCAATTCTTCAAATACAATTATCATGTTATTGTTTATCAATAAGGTACATACTCACCATTAACGATTTCCATTATGTTAGTTGACTTGGAGATCATAAATCTTTCAATTTCAAATTAGTTGAATATGCTTAAAATTTCATATTCAGTAATTTATCGGAGTATTTTGATTTAGGATTTGATTTTGGTTCTTCCAATATGATTATCATGTTTATAATTAAAATTTAGCAAATAGTTTTATATTTTGACATGCTCACTACAGTTTAATTTTGTTTATAGTTTAGGAATCAATTTGCTATGCTTTAATTTGTTTAGGATTTTTCATATATTCTTAACATTTCTCATATATGTATATGCTCAGTATGGCTACTGATTGGGATAAAAAATTGCCCAAAGTTTTAGAAAAATAACTCACCCCTGGTATCTTTATGAGTATTATAGTTGGTTGAGAAAGGATGAGGGAGAGATATTTATTTATAGGTGTTGTAGAGTAAGCATCGTGAATGTGAAACAAGTGATAGGAAAATGCTAAGGGATATTGCATATGTCGGTACACTTGATCGCCAGGTAGCCGAATAAAAAGAACGTAAGAGGGGCACAAAGAATGAAAGAGGACTGGGAGCTGTTGAAAGAGTTAGGGCTAAAATTAGGTCGACATCCCCCTTCCGAGATTTAATAGGAAGAATCAATTTTGGTTGAGTTTGTGGATTTAAGAGTTTTGCACGACGAACCACCACCCGAATCCTCGTAATGGTTAAAGCCACCCAACAAAAATTTAGGATTGTAATTACCCAGAGACATTAGTCACATTTTATGATGGTAGCGAGGAATACGACGTTGATGCGAGTGTATATAAGGAAAAAAAGTGAGAGCTTACAAGAAAGTCGACAAAAGAGACTTATTGCAGATCTTTGTGTCTTCATGTTGCTATTATTATGCTATAGAGGCGAGTATTTTTCGAGTTATAAATATTGGGTCTTTGAATGTGTCTCATTCTTTTATGTGGATAATGTGTTAGTTATGGGGGATTGGTCTAAGGATAATACTATTTGCTCAATTCGATTACTTGAATGTTTTTTTTATGCTTTTAGTCATAGAATAAATGTGCACAAATCCAATATTTTTGGTATAAGGGTTGATTTTGCAGAGGTTTATTAGGTTGTTATTTTGACTGGATGTAAATCCACTAATATTCCTTTTTGTTACTTGGGTTGACCGATAGGTGTTAGTATGGCGACATTTAAAGGATGGAAGTTGATTGTTAATAAGTTAAAGAAAAAACTTTCAACTTAGAAGGGAAACATATTATCAATTAGTGGCATATCAGTTTTAATTACTTCAGCTTTAGGTTCGTTAGGTAACTATAATATGTCTCTGATGGTGATGTCGGTGTAGGTTAAGAAATATCTGGAATCCCTTCGAGCTAAGTTTTTTGGGGTTGCGATGGAAGTTCTAAAAAACTTTCTTGGGTTAATCGGAATATGGTTTTGGTGTCTAAAGAGAAGGGATGCCTCGGTTTTGGTAGCCTTGAGGCTCTTAACTAGGATTTGATTCAAAAGTATCCTTGGAGGGTTGTTAATGATTTTTTTATGGGTGAAGGTGATTTCGGTTTTGTATGATTATCCAAGAGGTGAATTTTGTAGTAATTATAGAGTTACAACATATCATGGGCTCCATAAATACAATGCGTGATAGGGGTATAATTTATTTTTCGTGTCTCAAGAAGGTGGTAGGGAAATGGGAGAACCACTCATTTTTTGTTAGATAGTTGGGTAGGTGATGTTCCTTTAAAAGACCGTTTTATTTGTTTATTTTATGTCGAAAAAACCGAGATTGTTCTATTGCGGGTAGATTGGTGGATGGTTAGTATTGGCTTTGGAATCATCCATTTGAAGGTGGTGTTGTGCAAAGACAATTTAAAGATCTTATGTTGATCATTCTGTCCTTTTAGCCGAATTCAGAGGATGATGACTGGCGGTGGGAATTGAATGGTTCTCTCAGGTTCACGGTGAATGAAGTTAAAAACATATTGATAATGAGTGCTTTCTTGATCGTATTCATGCGACTAGGTGGAAAACATTTGTCCATAGGAAGGTAAACATATTTATTTGGCGATTGTTGTTAGATTAATTACCTACTAGATGAAATCTTATCACTAAAGGCTTGGATATTCCTTCGTTGCTTTGCCCTTTATGTGATAAACGGGCGGAAAAAATAGATCATGTTTTCTTATTATGTGAAGAGGTTTCTGTTATTTGGCAAAGGGTGTTTACATGGGTGGATTTGGTGTTTTCGGGTGTGAAAATATTATGAGATTTATTTTCTTGGTTGGATATGCTGTCTCTTTCGGTTAAGAAAAAGGCGGCTTTGGGGGCTATTATTCAGGCGATGTTATGGGTGATTTGGCAATATCGCAATGGTATAATTTTTGGGGAGTCGCATCCAGTGAAGAACCATATTTTTGATGATATAGTAGATTACTCTTATAACTGGGTTAGTTTTAGAAACATAAAAACTCAAGCTAGTTGGGTTGATTAGTTTAAAAACAAAATTCTAGCCATTTCTTTGTAATTTATAGCTTATTGCTAGTTTCGTTTATAAATTTCAACTACTCAAAAAACAATAACAATAGTTGAGAAAATAATCGGACATAAGAATATACATGGAAAACTCCAAAACCATAGAAAAACCACGGGCATCTAGAGATAAAGATCCAATATATGATAAATTGTTATAATCATATAGACTAATCTCCCAAGCCTCCCCCAAATTACACCACAATCGCCAAAGTGTTAACTAACACTAAAAAGTGAAGAAAGAAAGAACTAAACACTTTAAGTAAATTTTGGTTGGTGTGCTTTAAAACCAAAGCCTTGGACTCTATTTATAAGCTTAGAGTCTTCCCAAACTTTTATCCTTGTAGAAATGTGGGATGCAAATCATTATTCATTCTTTTAGCAAGGCCCTAATGAACTAATCGTGGGCGTTGAAATCCAAACGATCAATGGCCAAAGGAAAGGTTGTATATTTCTTATTTGGACGTGCATGCAACATATTATAACAAAAGTGTCACCATTATTATTATCAAAATGAAACAATTATTTTTGTAAACTAAAATGTCACCATTATTGTTATCAAAAGAAAGGCAAAATCCATCGTTCTATAATGCGTAAAATGAATTAATGTTTCAAGCCATATTTGGCGAATAATAACAATTTAATAAAATAACTAAAACACCACTACTTACCATAATTTCATAATCCCTGATCCTTGTAACAGGTGTAATGCTTCTGTTTCCCATGGTCAAGATGAGCTCTCCATGTTTTTGCTTCTTACTTTCCTTTAGTTCTTGCATATCCGAGTAAATGTGAGTACCACATTTAGTATCAATAACCTAAGAATTAGAAGTTGACATATTATCGAGTATAATCACAAAAATACCTAAAGTACCATGCCTTTTGGCCGTGTTCTACTTCAACTCTTGTAGATACTCTGGGCAGCTATGTTTCCAATGTCCTTTCTCCTGGTAGCAGAAACATATGGCCTCTTTAGGGTCAGTGGTCGGAGCTTTGTCAGAATCGACCTTTCTCTTAAGACCTTGGTTGGGCATTGCATCCCTGGCCTTTCCCTTTCCATTGGTGTGAGAAATCTTCTTCTTCTTAGAAGGATGACCATGGCTAATGGCCAAGACAGGAGCAATGAAGGTGGAGCTTCTAGTCTTAAGCATACTTTCTTCGACAAATTTAAAAATGCCATGAAGCTCCATGAAGGTCTTTTCCAGATTGTTCATGTTATAGTTCATAACAAACTAGTGAAATGAACTTGGAAGTGAGTTGAGAACCATGTCATTGGACAACTCCTTAGGAAACTGGACACCTAGATTTTCCAATATGTCTATGTACGACTTCATTTTCTAAATGTGTGTACATACATAAGTCCTATCTTCATGTTTACATGTCATCAAAGTATTAAAAATATCGAGTCGTTCTTTCCTAACTTGATCTTGGATCATTTCTTTGAGCTAATAGTTTATGTTGTATGCACCCTAGTTCTCAAAGTCCTTTTGGAGCTCGGAGGACATGGTTATCAACATAAGGCAAGAAACCTTAGTAAACTGATCATAGTGTTTTTTTAAAGGCACCAATGTCTTCATTTAAGGTTTATTCAACAATTTCAGGGAGCTCTTCTTCTTGTACCATAATGTGATTCTTAAGGTTCAAATCCAATCCAAGTAGTTTGGACCAATTAGCTTCTCCCTAGAAAGAGCTGATAAGAGAGAGGAGTTCAAGGGAAGTGGTGGGGTAGGGGGAGGAGGAAGATTGTTATTGTTGTTGTTTGGGATTGACATCTATAATAGAGAGAGTTTAGTTAGGTTGATATCATCCTTAAAATAATTTATGCTTAAGAATTATTTACTAAGGTTATGATCCATACTTGGCATTGTAATGTGTAAAAGGATGTCGTAAACACGCCACAAGGTTATTTAAGTAGGCAAAGTTCTTTGCCAATTTCATTCTCTATGAAACTCATAGTTCTTTTGAGATTCATTGACTATCAATGGAATGTTAGTCTCAGATTGTGCTCATTTCACATCATTTCCAACCATAATCTTCACATTGATGTGTCGGCTAACCGCACACACTCCATCAACAGATTATAAGGAAATATGTGTTTTTCATGGGTAACACACGATTCATGTTTTATTTAATTATATAAAATGAGAATTTTGTTTTATTACTTTAGTTAATACTTTTAACGTGGAACATGTATTCTATCAAACCCTTTCGGTAACTTCACTCTCAAAATGTAAAGAGGCAATGAGGGTGGTAAGTTATGAGCTTTTAAAAACCGGCCTCATTAGGAATCTAAGAAACCTCTTTAAACCTCTCTTATAGCATTAGAGAGGGTTAAACCTCTCTTATAACATTAGAGAGGGTGAACCTAGTCATGGTTTGACTGATAATGTTAAATTAAACATATGAAGGTTATAAAATATTCTAATTAATCACTAATGAATATTTAGTTTCAACACATTTAATCAATAAAAACTATTTAATTAATTCCAAAATAACTCATAATTAATTTATTAATTCATAATAAATTAACAACTTATTCTCTCCTAATTCTTTTCCTTGTTGCTTAATTGGGTTATGAGGGCAACCCAAAGGACCCTACTATTATTATAAATACTACTTATTAGTTAATGATCCTTGACACTCAATCCAAAAAATACCACCCTCTCCTCCACCCTCCCTTTCTCCAACGAGTTTCAACGAGACTTTCCCCCTCCCGGCTAGCTATCTCTCATTACATCTCTCTCCCTTCATCTCTATATAAACAGGTTGTATACCTAAAACATGTGCTAGAGTTTGTCCCAATGAATAATATGTTTCATCCTATATTGTCGAGTGGTCCTTGTTCTTTACCCTTATTTTTACACATCAGCTCCTAAACTTCCCATTTTGGCAGAAACAACCCCTAAGGTCAAAAGTCTTAACAAAATAAGTTTCTAAATTAAACCCTTTTAGTCAGTTACTAGATTTGAATCCTTATGTATTTAAATAATTATTTCTAATTATTTGATAGTTGATTATCTAACATTTGTAGCTGTCCAGGGTTTGCCGATAGCAAAACCTTAAATTATAGAATTTAAAAACTATAAGGGCTTTAACGTACTAAAAAAATACAATAGTTTTTCGAAGAATTTGAGGAAAATATGTTGGGTTTTATAATATTTGTCTAATATATAATGCCATTTATTTATTTAATTCATTTATCCAACCTTAAAAGTTTGTCTTTAATTATATAATTTTTCATATTATTTATTAAACACTTTTTTCTAATTAATTAAACGAAAATCGGAACGTTATATCATGATCTTAGTATGTGGTTTGAGTACACTGTAAAAACCCACACATACCAAGTGAGTGAGTAGCCATTAACAAAATGTTTATGCATACAATATAAGTCATCCTACATAGAGCACATAAAGAACTAGACAAAACTGCAAAATTGGTCCCTGTGGTGTTTAAAAACTATGGATAGGATCCAAAAAGTTTCCGACTTACATGGAAGGTACAAAATCAAGAATTTTTTGTGGTTTTTGGTCCATGATAATTTGAAAGGGCTATTTTTCCCTTATTATTTTTTTACATTTTTTATTTATTTTAATATTTCATTAATTATAAAGAAAAGAAAAAAATCCCACCCCACCCCACCTGTAACCTCTCTCTCTCTCTAACCATCATCTTCGTCATCACATATTCTTCCTCTGTAATAAAACCAAATACACATTTATGTTGAATCATGAAAAGTGAACCTCTAGCAATCACAAGCAATCAAATTCCGATGTCAGCTGAATCCGAGATGAGATGAAGTTCCGAGATGGAGATCAATCTGAGATCAAGTTGTTCCGAGATCAGAAGTCTATTCACACATTTAATGCATTTTGTCAAATCTTTTATGTAACAATTCATAGGACTTACTTTTGTGTCTCTTTTAGATATCAGTTTTTCAAACACTGATTATTGTCTAGTCCTAAGAATGTTATTTGGTTTGTACTATGCTCTTCCTCCACTATATAAGGAGTGAATGTTTCACCATTTAATAACAAGTGAACAGTTCAAGTATTACTCCAAGAATAGCAAATATTCTCTTTACATCACTTTCACTTTTCCTTCACGTCATAGTTCATTCAATACATTCTTCTTGTTCCTTAAATATCTTTTCATTGATTATAATCTAAGTTTACTTCATTTTTTACTTGAATACTTGTTGAATATTTACCTTCAAGTTCTAACTGGTTTACCAGATTCAACTGGAACCTTACATTCAAAGGAGACGTTGATCTTAAAGATTAACTCAATGTTTGAGTTTCAAACCTTGTCCTTTTGCATTGATTCTAGTACTCACAATTGGTATTAGAGCTTGAGTGGTTTCCCTTTGAATCCATCAAAACAAATTATAATTGATCTGAAATTACCTTGGTATTTCAATCATTTATGTGTTAAGGATAAAAGTTCTTCTATATACCGCCTCTATGCTAATATCTTAACTTCAATCGCTGCTCCTAATTCTCAACAAATGTATCCAATGAAAATAGTGTAACATCCCGAAATTCAAGACCAAAAATTTCATTTTTAATTAAGTTATTATAAAACCAACAGTATAAGAAAACACCCATAATAACATACCATGTCAAAACCAAAGTGTCAATAATCAAAACATGTTATCATAAAACAATATCAGAGTGTAATCCCAAAGATCTCATGTGCGGAAAGCATAGTGTGATGTGTTGCGATCGATTCGGCTCCTTTCCTTTGAAAACGAAGTCCCTGAAACCAAAACTGTAAACCGTAAGCATGAAGCTTAGTGAGTTCCCCCATCATACCATACACCATACAATAAACATACTGGTAGACATATATGGGTGCCCGACCTAACCTGTTGAGCATATCTGGGTGCTCAACCTACCCTTGTCAGGCATACCAGGGTGCCCGACCTACCCCTGTCAAGCATATATGGGTGCTCGGCCTACCCTGCCAGGCATATCTGGGTGCCCAACCTACCCTCCGGTTTATTTCAACCGGTTACGGGGACTATTTCACCCCTTAACACTACCACATAATAACATAACATAACATACTGTCCGACATATTTGCGTGCCCGACCTACCCTCCGGTTTATCTCAACTGGCTACGGGGTCTAACTTACCCCTACCACCATCACATAATATCAAAGCATACTATCACATACAGCATAACAGATAGTGGCATACCAGATAATTATCACAAAGCCAATCGTCTCTTTTATAATCAACTACTAGTGGGTCGGCATTAGTGCCTTCGACCCACTCCTACTGGAAGGTAACTCACCTCACACTGCTGAAGTCCCGCAGACAAAACTCTAGCTGATGAATGAAAGATTCCCAAACTGCCAACATCAAAATAACACCCAATTAATAATTGGGTTCCAACATGTAACCAAAAGTCCATTCTTGGGGTAAAAGACTACTTTACCCCTAACTTAGCTTTATTGAAGCCCAAGGCCCAATCCAAAGGCCCAAAAGTCAAACTATGAACCAAAG
Organism: Lactuca serriola; assembly: GCF_051521515.1. Taxonomy (NCBI): domain Eukaryota; kingdom Viridiplantae; phylum Streptophyta; class Magnoliopsida; order Asterales; family Asteraceae; genus Lactuca; species Lactuca serriola. The sequence continues at coordinate 38,350,295 of NC_136409.1, forward strand.
CCCAACATATGGCCCATTTTTCCAAATTGGGCCCAAACCTTTACATGGTCTTACCCTAAGGCCCAATCATTTATTACAGTCCAAACATTTGGCATTCCAATGGTCCAATATCTCATAATCGTCATGGCCTAATTATGGCCCACCTATGGCCTAATTTTCAAATTTGGGCCCAAATATGGGCCTTACACTAAAGCTCATTCAAATATTCTAGTCCATATACTTGTTCTTGGATAGCCCATCAATAGCCTAATCACCAAAACCCAATAGTAAGGCCCAACTCAAGGCCCAAGCAAAATTAAAGTTTTCACATATAATAATGATTAGGGTTAAGTGTTTCTTACTTAACCCATTAAGGACTTAATCCATTAAGTCCATCACCCTACTAGATAAATCATACTGTGTGATTGGGTGTAATTCATAATTCAATTCCAATTGCCCAAAACGTGAGTCCCGATAAGTCCAAACCAACAAATCCAAAATTAGGGTTTGCTAAAACCTAATTAGGGTTTCCAACCCAATTGCGTGCCCATTACTCAAATGATTAGATTTTTAGGTTAATTAATGTTTCATTAGATCAACTAGGGTTTCCTTTGGTCAATTAGGGTTTCATTAGGTCGAGCACCACCCACTACCATCTCGGGCGGTGGTGGTCAACGGCGGCACCCGGCGGCATCCACCACCTCACGGTGGTGGTTATGGTTCTAGTCCAATCATGTCCAAGCATCCTAAAAGCAATCTAAACACATGAAAAGCACACTGCCACCCAACATGGCAGCTGGTGACGGCTGATGGCGGCAACCACCACCCTACGGTGGTGGTTATGAATTTCCTTGATTATTCTAGTTACTAATTACAATTAAACAACACAATGTCCCAAAATAAAAACACACACACACATAATAAGATACACACAACCACCCTTGTGGTGGCCGGCGGTGGTACAAGGTGGCAGCCACCACCTCATGGTGGTGGTGGTGGCTTTTCGTGTGAATTCCGGCCAAGCAACACCACCCACGACACACACTAAAAGCAGAAATACACACACACACGATTCTGTTTGCAAAATGCCCCCATCCACCCACTTGGTGGAGTTCGGCGGCGGCGATGGCATGAAATAGCGAGCAACAGTGGCGGCTAACAGCGATGTTGACGACGACAAGAAATGGGGAAGAGAGAAAAATGGTGGCAGCGGATACAACAGTGGAATGGTAGTGCGTCTTCAACCGATGGCGGCGGCTCCTCCACAGTTCATTTCTCCGGCAGGGACAGTCACTGCATCCGGCGATGGACGCGTCTTCGATCGGGAGCAACCGCAGCGGCAGGACAGTTGTGACTCGTTCCTCCTCTAAACCATACATGAACTCCTAAACACTAATACTGCCCAAAACACTGAAACTGCCTGAAACAACATGCTGCCACATGGCTGCCTTCCAGAATCCATCGAGACCTCCCTGGTCCCAATTCGACAGTTAGTCTCCTAAAATACCGGGTTCCAGCCCGGTCGTTGAGCTTAACGGTCTCCTACACAGTCGCCCCCACATGACTTTCGAACGAAATCCTTTTCTGTCAGTAGTTACCATTAGTTATCTAACCACTATGGCTCTAACAACCTCCTGATCCAACCGATCGGGTCCATGCGTCGAATCCTGGCATCACCAAATCCAAGGCTAAAAGTGATTGCTACATGACCAATGGTAGCCGTATATCACCGGTGATCTTAAGCAGTCTATTGCTTCCTTGATCTCGTAACTGTAGTGGCGTTCCTATGGTCTTATTACTTGCTCAACCCGGTCTAATTAATCTGGGGAAATCTGCAGACCATTCTGTGGATTTACCACGCCCTCACTACTGCACCCGAACTGGTGGGTACCACTATTCCTTTCGCGTTCCAACAACACACTCATGCTATCTGCCACCTAGTGAATGCTATGGCTACTCCTGTAGTCTTACAACACTCTAGCACTATCTTCCAATCTCGTGAATGCTACGGCTACACCCACAGACTTACAACACTTCCCACACTACCTGACCACCAGTGAATGCTACAACTACTCCCACTTGGTGGAGGTCGGCAGCGGCGATGGCATGAAATAGCGAGCAACAGTGGCGGCTAACGGCGATGTTGACGACGACAAGAAATGGGGAAGAGAGAAAAATGGTGGCAGCGGATACAACAGTGGAATGGTAGTGCGTCTTCAACCGATGGCGGCGGCTCCTCCACAGTTCATTTCTCCGGCAGGGACAGTCACTGCATCCGGCGATGGACGCGTCTTCGATCGGGAGCAACCGCAGCGGCAGGGCAACTGTGACTCGTTCCTCCTCTAAACCATACATGAACTCCTAAACACTAATACTGCCCAAAACACTGAAACTGCCTGAAACAACATGCTGCCACATGGCTGCCTTCCAGAATCCATCGAGACCTCCCTGGTCCCAATTCGTCAGTTAGTCTCCTAAAATACCGGGTTCCAGCCCGGTCATTGAGCTTAACGGTCTCCTACACAGTCGCCCCCACACGACTTTCGAACGAAATCCTTTTCTGTCAGTAGTTACCATTAGTTATTTAACCATTATGGCTCTAACAACCTCCTGATCTAACCGATCGGGTCCATGCGTCGAATCCTGGCGTCACCAAATCCAAGGCTAAAAGTGATTGCTACATGACCAATGGTAGCCGTATATCATCGGTGATCTTAAGCAGTCTATTGCTTCCTTGATCTCGTAACTGTAGTGGCGTTCCTACGGTCTTATTACTTGCTCAACCCGGTCTAATTAATCTGGGGAAATCTGCAGACCGTTCTGTGGATTTACCACGCCCTCACTACTGCACCTGAACTGGTGGGTACCACTGTTCCTTCCGCGTTCCAACAACACACTCATGCTATCTACCAACCTAGTGAATGCTACGGCTACTCCTGCAGTCTTACAACACTCTAGCACTATCTTCCAATCTCGTGAATGCTACGGCTACACCCACAGACTTACAACACTTCCCACACTACCTGACCACTAGTGAATGCTACAACTACTCTCACAGTCTTACAACACTTTCCATACTACTTGAACGCTAGTGAATGCTAAGACTACCCCCGCAGTCTTAAAACATTTTCCATACTATCTGACCGCTGGTGAATGTTACGGCTACCCCTGTAGTCTTACAACACTTTCCATACTACCTGACCACTGGTGAATGCTACGGCTACCCCCGTAGTTTTACAACACTTTCTATACTATCTGACTGCTAGTGAATGCTACAACTATCCCCACTAGAATACAATCTCAAGTTCATCAATAGTATTGGTAAAGGATGGGGAAACATAAAATCATGTCTTCAGAGTAATGGATCACCGAAGAAGTTGAAGCTTTACCAGTTTTCTGATGAGCTTCAAGGACATGAATCAAATGTTGCACAAGCATTGAGAGAACTCTCAGGAGGTCCTCTTGCTCTTGTTATCTCTTTCGATCCTCAAGTCTCAAACCCCTCTATTTCGGACCCTTTCAAAGTTGTTATCCCACCCATTCCATATGTTAAACCCACTCCACCAGCTTTATCTGTTCTTGCTAATTCCAACTATCAGTTTGATGGAGACCTCGACCCTGAAGCGATGGACTCTGAACTTTGCTTTCAACAAGAATTTGCTTTGCTGTCCATGAAATACAAGCGACCGTGGAATCCCACTCACAAACCATATAATAATCATTTCCAAGCTCCTCATCAAAGTAATCCCCAACCCTTTCCTAAACCCTTATAGAACCCACCTACCTACAAACCCAACATTTCAACACCAAGTCATTCCTCGAAATCCCATGATAATCCGAAGTCAGACAAACCAAAGATAGTTTGTCACAAGTGTGGTCATAGAAATCACTTTGCCAAAGATTGTATGGCTGAAGCCACATAGAAACCAAAGATCAAGGACTCTGTATACTATGCCCGTCGATCCCAAGAAATGGCTGCAAGTGAAAAAGCGTTTGTCACCACTGTGTCAGCAGATGTGGAAGGGTAAGACGGTGAGAGCTTTAGGAGAAACATCTTTCTTATGGCTAGACAGACAATCGAATGCGACGGAGGCTACTGTTCATATGGATCAAAAGGAGATGATGAAGATGCTGAGCCAAATTTTGCTAAATGGAAACCATTGATCCACCTAACAGAAGCATCGTTCAATAGGTAAAATCTATGGTTACTGATAATAATTTTGATTTATCTTTTTGTGAACCATACCCAGATCCAATCAGATATGAACATCATCTATAAAGCCTATGAGTTTGCCATAGAAGTGAGTAAAAAGATGGAAAGTGAATTGATTCGTCTTAAATTACGTTTCGAGGATAGGAAGCTTAAGATTGAGTCGTTAGAATGATAAATTGTAATGTCTCAAGATGATTGTATCATTCTTAAAGACAAATGTGAAATCACTTATTCTGAAAGGAATGTTTTAATTTCTGAGAACAAACATCTGAATGCCAAAATTGATGCTTTACATCATGCCATAGATATTTTTGAAGCCACTAAACGAATGACTCATAATTTTCGTCATCCTTGGTCCAAAGCACCTGGTCTCGGAAGCGAGTTTCTGAAACCTATTGCTCATCCCTTGAAGGAGTTACAAGATCTAACTTTTATGGGAGACATTACGAACCACACATATTCGGATACCCCTGTCTCACCATTGTCACCCCTTCCCGAGACCTCGAACCAGTTTCAATCTCTGATTCCTGAGTTTCAACCTATAGTTGTAAAATGTTCTGATTCCACGCCTTTTCCGCCTCTGATACAATTGGACCTGAATCAGACCTCGGAATCATTCCCTCGCATCACCCATATTGTAGTTCAGATTCCGAACCTCACTCCTCCTAACAATTGTGTTGTTGAGGAAATAATTCCGGAGACAATTGGACCTAACTCATATATATCAGATTTTGTTTCGGCAACCTTAGATAGTGACGTTGAAGAACAAATCTTAGGATATTATTCATCTAACTCTTGTGTTTCTAATTCTCAAGTGATTTCAAAAACAATCCTTATGCCAAATAATCCTATGTTTAACAACCCATCTACTGGCTAAACTTCCAAGTCATCATCTGACTCTAGGAAGAAACCCTCGTTAAATAGGAAAGATGTTGTCGATCCCATGAAAGAAGCCAAAAATCTCTCAAAAAGGAAATTGGGTCAAGACATGACTCCAGGTTCATTGAGAATTCCAAAAATAAAGTATCTCCGGCTGTTAGCTCATCTACTAGGAACCACAACACATTTGCGCCTATTAAGATTCATAAAAGGCCATCCAATCCTCCTAGTTTGGTAGCTAAAACAAGGTTGCTAGTCCCATTCCGAAAAAGAGTGTTGTTGATACTCATCCCACCAAAACTAACACTTCTCGGACAGTTCCTTCTGTGTTCATTTCTAAATTTGATGGTATGATTTTTAAACCACAAAAAATTTCAAAACTAAATGTGCCATCAAAAGTAGCGAACAAAGAACGAGTTGCTAAGAACAATGTTACTCAAAAAATTTCAAATGATTCAAAACAAAAATTTGAGTGGAAACTAAAAAATGTTGAAAAAGGCACTACAACTTCAAGTGACACTGTGATTCCTACAGCTCCAAAAATTGTTGGTTCGAGAAAAGTTGTTCCCAAAAAAACTGTTGTTGAATATGATTTTTGGATCAATGAAAAGACCATGTCTTTCTACATATTTCCTAAAGAATCTCGGAACAAAACCTCTGATACATCCGTTGCTCAAAAGTCACAACATAAGTCCAAAGCTTGCGCCCAAGTCCCAAAACCTAACTCGGAGCCTAAAAACTCCAAAATTCACTGATTTTTGCAGGCACTCTGTGCTTCGGAACAAGATACAACATGGTATTGATAACGCTTGTTCCATGCACATGACGGGGCATAAATATTTTCTGCATGATCTCAAACTCTCACTAAATGTTGGTTATGTGATGTATGGAAACAACTCCAACTCTCAGATCTGAGGTTATGACATCCTCACCAATAGCAATTTCTTTGTAACGAATGTGGCATGCATAGATGACCTGAAGCATAACTAGATGAGTGTGGCTCAACTCACAGACTCTAACCGGAGGGTTGAGTTTTTCAAGAATCATAGCTACGTCATGACAGAAGATCGGAAAAAATGTCTAATCATATCGAATCGTGACAAGAACATGTATCCTATAGACATCAACATGATCATCGACAGGCCTCAACTCTGTCTACACTTGAAAGCCGTTCCTAACGTCAGTTGGTTATGGCATCGGAGGCTTGCTCATTTAAATTTTTGATATATGAATGACCTTGCTCATCCCAAAAATCATGACCAAAAATCTCTTTTAAAACATTACTAAATCATAGCACTAAATCATTTCAAACATACTAAAAAGGATTATATGACAAATCATAGTATTTTTCCCAAAACACTAATTTGTTTTATCAGAGTAAACATCCCAGGCTAAACTTCTTGGTGTGTGCCATGCGATCATTCCAAGCTCTTCCCGCCGCTACCGGAAGTACCTGAAACCAAAACTGAAAACCGTAAGCACGAATCTTAGTGAGTTCCCAACCTACCGCATACCATACATATCTAATGATCCTAACATGCCATACATAATTCTGAGCACATAACCACATACTGGGCCCCCGCCCGCTGCATTGGGCCTCGCCCGCCATCGGACCCCGTCCGTCATCAGGCCCCAGCTGGCATCAGGTCCCACCTGGAATCAAGCCCCGCTCAGTATACATATCTGTTTCCCTTAGGCCCCACCTGTCTTTGGGCCACGCCCGCCATACACATACATACGATCATATAACATACTATAACATACATAAACATTCCCTAACCATACCGTGATCTAAGGCCTCGCCTAACATGGTCCCCACCCCTGGTCTGCTACCGAAGTTGTGGAACCCCGTCCACACTCCTACTAGTAGTGAGATACGGGCCCTCGCCTACAATCACATCCTTCCTATCACGGGCCTCGCCCCTGCTCTGCTAATATCGAGATATGGAAACCCGTCTATACTCAGCTAGTGAAGAGATACAGGACCTTTCCCATACTCACCTCCCTACCAGGCACATACAAGTATCACAAAGACAACAAGTATAATCTAACGCACTACATAAGAAAATTCCTCGGGAATACCCCGGCATCGAACCCTCGGCCTGGAAACATACTATTATCTAACGCACTTCGGGCTTACCCCGACATCGGACCCTTGGTCCGGATCCTATCATACCGATACATGCAAGAATCACAAAGACCACTAGCATCCTAACATTCCTCGGGCCTCGCCTGGCATCAGGACGTAACCCGAAACATATATCAATAAGTTCCTAGGGCTAACCCCCGGGTCTTCCTTCTATACATAAGCATAAACATGAACATGAACATAATGGGCCGTCATTGTGGCCATAGACCCATGCACACAGTGAGGAGACTCACCTCGCACTGCTGAAAACTCGCTGAACACTTCTGACTGCTAACCGGCAACTTCTGAACCGCTGACCCTTCGGCTTCCCGAACTATCAATACCCAAAATAACATTTAGACCATAATAATACAAAAGTCAACCCTGGTCAAAGTCAACGGTCAAAGTCAACATCCAGTTGATCTGACTCGCCGAGTTGGTCTACCAACTCGTCGAGTCCATACTCCTCCAATCCCAAACCAACCCCGACTCTACTCGTCGAGCCTAGCAAGAACTCGACGGGTTCTCCTTCAACCATGCCACTGGGACCATCTTCAACCGACTCGTCGAGTTCACCATCGAACTCGTCAAGTTCATCATCCACATATGAATGTGTCTAGTCTATGACTCGCCGAGTTGTATGAACAGCTCGCCGAGTCCATCTTCATAAACTAAGGAGATTGTCTTAGACTCGCCGAGTTCTTCCTTTAATTTGTCGAGTACGATGAACTTCATGACCATCATGGGACTCGGGCCGACTGAGTCCCTTTTCCAACTCAACTCATACCCTTAACAAAAGGGTTTGGGGGCAAGAACTGGCCTGACTCGCCGAGTTCCATAACTGACTCGCCGAGTGTCTCTATGTTCAACACTATTCAGACGATTTCTGAGGGTCTCAAGGCACCCAAAACATAGATCAGGACCCAACCATCTCCTAACCATACAAAGCTACCGCCTTTTTCCTCCATTCATGACCTTTTGAGCTTAAAAGGCCAAAAGAACACTTCATATGTTTGCATGGGGATTCCTATGGCATAAAGCTTGCACCTTTATGCTATAACAACCCTTAATAGGGCTAGATCTGAAAACACAAGCTCTTGGGACGTGCATTCCTCTCAAGCTAGGGTTCTTGGACTAAAAACCCTCCAAAATGAAAAAGAAGAGAGATCTACATGAATAATGATCATGGTGGAAGCTTTCTTACTAGAAAATGGAGGAGAATGTAAGAGGTTCTTGGATCTACTAGTATCTTCTTGAACCCCTAAGGCTTCACCTTCTTCTTCAAGCTTCACCACACTCAAGAATGTTCACAGAGGCTCACAAATTCATGGGAGGCACTAGGGTTTCGTTCTGGAGTTGAGAGAGCATCAAGGAGGTTGATGAAGGGTTATAATGTTCTTTAAATAGGGTGCAATACCCACATTTAGGGTTTTCCTCAAACCTGACCAACTCGCCGAGTCAGTCTTCTGACTCGTCGAGTAGGTCACTAAACCCGCGACCAAATCGCGCTCCTACTCGTCGAGTCACCCACCTACTCGACGAGTCACTTCCTCATTGAGATTTTATTCTCCTTTCCGGCTTTCTCAATTCAGGGTGTTACAACTCTCCCCCACTTAAACTAGACTTCGTCCTCGAAGTCCGCCACAGTCCACTACCTTACAATCCATTTACCATTTTACCACTAGGTACACACTTCATCTACCCGATCCAATCCTTGAAAACGTCACCTTCAGAACAACCTAATCATTACTACCTTCGAGTACAACACTTTTACCCAACCGATAACCTTACTGATACTCCTATTACACTTACCATTGATAAACAAGGGGTTTACCCTTTTACCATGCACTGTTACTGGCCTTTCCAAGGGACTTTCCACAAGCAACAAACCTTCCCAATCTCCTTTGAGGACCAATCCTCTACTGGAACCACAACCCCGACCACTCCCAGTGCCGGACATCATACCAATATTTACGAAATAATCCCACATACAATGGCCTAATACTAAAAACTCCACCCTGCGTGAGAATTCGGACAATCCTTCGAGTAGCAAATCCCTCTCTGCTACATTTAAGGATCAGACGAGAACGACATTACTGAGCCAAATCATTTACTCTGAGAACATTTGATTCTGGGGTGAGCAACTTAGCATCACTCGATCAGCTCACAGCTTTTTGCACCAAATCCCTTACCATCATTCCTGCTGACTCCCATCCGCCTACCGGATGAACCGAGACCACCCTGGTCCCAACTGATCTACCATCACCTGAAATACCGGTCCCCCACCGGTTACCGAACACAAGAACATTCCCTCAGTCGCTCTCAGCGACTTATGAAGATACAACTACTACCTGAACTGCTCTACCAACCTAGCCACTCTGGCTCTAGAAGATATGGGGTCCTCGATCCCCTACCCTACCCTAAGGTCTCTACCAGGTCCCACCTGTTGCTAAAAGAACACAGGCCTCGCCCACAGGTCTCACCCAACTATACTTCGGAGCGGCCTCTCCTACAGGTTTCAGCTCTCCAGGGCTATGCAGGCCCACTCCTCCTCTAATCTCAACTTGCTAAATTTTCCTGATTCTTATCATGCTAACTCAGAGATACGGGCCCTCGCCCAAACTCCGCGAACTAGGAGATATGGGCCCCCACCCACACTCCGCTAACTAAGCTGCTAATGCATGCTATGTCTTACCCGCAGTCTTACATCACTTCCCTCACTGACTCGCTATTGGGGGGAATGATGCGACTACCCTGCAGCCTTATATCCCGACTAAACTCGCACCTGCCGAAGTCTCCGACCTGGTTTCCCTTAACCAGCCATCAACTACTCATGAAGACACGAACTCAAGGTTGGAAAGTTTCCCCCAACTTTCAACCTAACTGCTCCAATCCAAACAGCCACTTGAGCTGCTTCCTTCCTCACCAAGACTACGAAACCACCTCAGTCTTGCACATACTTTTGTGTCTGGCCCCCACGAGTGGCTCTCACCCACTTCGATTCGTCTAGCTCCTCACAACTCACAGCTTGAGAGAATTACTAATTCTCCCTAACCACTTCTGCTGAAAACCCGAGCTTACCACAACTAGGAATCTAACCGATCTACCCCCTAATGACACCTTCCCGAAACTAGCGAGACACTGCCGAGCCTCACACATGCATGCTATGGTTACTGCATCCAAAGTAACCTGCTCTAAAGGAGAAAACCTCCTATTATCATTCTAAAATCCAAGGTATGCAGATGGCATATAACTCAATCACAAGCAAGCCACAAATTTTCGAAATATCATTATCAATACCGATGCAGAACCATAACAATAAGATCATAACATAAGCTGATAGGGAAATGAAAGAAGATATGTACCTGACGCATCAGGCAACTCACACCTCATCTGAAACCAACTGATACACCCTTCTCCTCGTTGCAAGCGCCTCCGCCCAGCCCTGACGTCCGTCGGTGATCCTCAAGGTTGCAGGGGCAGGTGCTAATACCTGTCATGCTGAATGCAAAATCGGACATTGGGCCTTCTTGTGGCCCCTCTGACTACAATGGAAACATATCAGGTCCGATCCCTGGGTGGTGGTAGCAGTACAATCCCTGCTGAAATGACCAGTCTGTCCGCACTTGAAGCAGCCAGAATCACCACCACTGCCACTCCTACACGCACCCTCGTGCATCTTGTTGTACTTGCCACAGCGGCCCCGGTCCTGAGGACCTCTCAATATAGAATCTTATGTATTGGGCCTCTTGTCCGATCCCATGGATACCTGAACCTCTGCCAACTATCTCTTCCTTTCTGTCGCAAGATCAATCTCTCTTTCTCTGGTCCGAACGATCATGTATTCCAGCATCTTGCAGATGGACCGACTCACAAACTGGTTGATATCACTCCTCAACATCTCGTGGTACCGAGCCTTATTCATCTCCTCGTTCTCCACATACTGCGGAACCAAAAGGGCTCTCTCCCTGAACTTGGCGGTAATCTTCACCACTGTCTCTGTAGTCTGTCTTAAATCCTGAAACTCCCGGGCTAACTGTTGCACCTCAATCACCAGTGCAAACTCGACCTTGAACCTGGCCGAGAAATCGCTCCTTGTCATCGCGTCCAACGTGGCATCATCCTCGATAACATGACCAACCTCCTCCCACCAATCATGTGCTCTGTCCTTCAGAAGACAGGAGGTGAGTCGAACCTTTTCCCCTTCGGGACACCAACTAGAACAAAAAGTGTTGGCGACATCAGCCAACCATCTGCCACTAGCAATGGGGTCCCTAGACCCATGGTAGTCTAGAGCTCCACAAGCTCTGAACTCCCGGAAAGTCAATGTATGCGCTCCCAACACGGCCATCATCTCTGAGCGGAAGGCTCCAAGCCTTTCATCCAAAATCTCCAGGATGCCCTCCTTGACCGTGCCAAAGATCATAGGAGTCTGGCCTAGAATATTGCGTGTAACCTCCGCTGATACAAACTCCCTCATCCGCTCCTCGAGCTGCTCAGTCCCTGAACCCGAGCCTGATCCCTGTTTGACACCTGACCCATCCCCTGGTCCATCTTGCAATGTTGCCATACTGAAAACATGCCATAACAATCATCAAAATACACATCACTGCCGAGGGATCAGACACACTCTACAAGTTCCCTGGTTTCATCTCGGCCCCTCTTGAATTGAGTACGGATCCTCTACTTTCAGTAGTACGGGCCCATACTACCTTCCACATCTATCCGTACTTTCCTCAAGAGTTACCTCAACTCCACCAAGTCCTTTTCACTACCACCGCTGCTCCCATCACTAAACTCATCCTAGGCCTACCCTAGGGAAATCTCTGAACCAAACCAGTCCTCAACTGTTGAAAGATTCCTAGTAATATCAACTAGCTACCTCATGAATATAACCACAAGCAACAGAGATAAGATAATCCTTCGAGTACTAGACCCATTCCTAGAACGGTTGGACTTAGAAAAGAGTTGCGCAATAGGGTCAAATCTATCACTCTGAGATTATCTAGCATGTGCCACATGTGACCTGGCATATTCACTTAATAGCTAGCTCACATTAATAAAAGTCCCACAAAGCACAAAGCAAGCAGCATTCAGATAAAAAGGGAAATCTAACTAGAGCATAATCAAGCAATTCTATCCACATAACAAGAATCTGTACTAGCATGCGATGCTAAGCTCATATAATCAGGCATAACCAAAACATTCTATCCTACCACTGTCTAACCAATACTAGCATGCAGTTCACAGACACATATAGCAGGCATATAAGGCATCCTCCTAGATCCTTAGCCCTAAATCTAGCATGTTGATCACATAATCATATCATAACATAAACTTGTATGGGTAATTTGGGAGAACTTACCTGAGCTCGGCTGATTGCATGCACCACACCCTTTTCTCTTTTCAACTTCTTATTCCTTTTTCGAAATCCTTTTTCGTTTCAAAGTTCTTTTTATAAAAATGATTTTCTTTTGAAAAAATTCCTTACCAAGCCCTCAGTTTGAGTTCAGTCACACCCGAGAGTGTGCCCGAATCCCTCAAACCAAGGCTCTGATACCAACTTGTAACATCCCAAAAATCATAACCAATTTTTTTTAAAAACATTACTAAATCATAGCATTAAATCATTTCAAACATACTAAAAAGGATTATATGACAAATCAGAGTATTTTTCCCAAAACACTAATTTGTTTTATCAGAGTAAACATCCCAGGCTAAACTACAGGTTGCGAGCCTGCTAGTGTTGCACTGGATTGTCTAGAATAGTCCGTGGTTGTCATCCATACTCTGCTGAATAACGGGGCTATTTTTTGGGAAAAGGCTTCTCACATCGTCCACCTCTCACCCTCACCTCGTGGTCTATAACTCCTCTCAACTCATCATCAAACTCATATTCCATCTATTACATCTACCCACGTTTTACCCCAACATTATCGTAGATATAAAATACATATACAGTTAAATCATTTAAAACATGTATAAAATCGTTCATCCAGCATAGACAACAAGTATTCAGATAATATGCACACATAGCACATAATTTATATAAAATACTTCATATCTATGTGTAAGATGAAAGTAACTATGCACTCACCTGAGAAGGTGGTGACTCGGTACTCGTACAGCGCTTCGTTCACTTTAAAATAATTTCCTTCGACGAAACCTAGTATTATCACCACTAGATTTTAGTCTAATATTTACCGTGTCTAATTATTAGTCTTATTATTATTATTATATAAGCGTTTAAACAATACTTTCCAACCACTATGTACAGACAGGGGCCAGACATAAAACACCGGAGGGCAAGACCATTTTGGCGTATAGCACTTCTGAAATCCAACAACCCTATGCGGCCCTTTGAACCAGATTCCCCGTACCGCGAGTAGTTAAAAAGATATTATAACGACACTTATATAAGTCATAATAATAGCTAAAATATTTATTATAATTTCATAATAACAATAATAATTTTATATATAAACTATATTTAAAATAGGGTAAGCATAACTAACTTACAAGGGGATTTTAGCTAGGAGTCGGGCTCTGCAGGGGTAGAACTTCGTCGCTGAATCTTTCTAAGAAAGATTCGTGTAGCGCTTCAGCGCTCATCTTACTATACTAAAAACTACAGAAAGAGAAGTCGAATCACGAGGGACCGAAATGCTCGGGGGATAAGGAGAGAAAGACTCTTGAATCAAGAGAATGATGCAAGCAATATGAGAGCCCAAGCCTCTTATTTATAGTAATTGAATTTACAAAAACTACCCTCCATAATTACTTAATGACCTTATAGTTATATAAACAACTAAACACCCCTTTATAATACTATTTTAAATAGATTTAACAATATTTGCACTAAACTAATGTCGAAAGAACTCAACATTAGTCTTATAATGACCGCATCGTCGATACCATTCTAATGATATATACATATGTATATATATGTGTACGTATATATGATTTATACTTTATTTTAATACGTAAATATGCTATTATAATTTGTAACTCGTTCATACAAACTCCGTTTTTGACGTTCTTTATATCCACGCTTAGGTGGAGACGTACTCTATATCTTTTGTTTAGACTCTGTTGGCTAATTTTGACTTTATTTTTAAAGTTATATTTTTAACAGGTCGAGACAGGATTGGTCCGTTAAAATCTCATAACTTCTTCATCCGATGTCGATTTTCGTCTGTCTTTTTATTATTACGCTACTAATAACGAGATCTTCGATTCTCGTTTAGGTTGTGTCGGCTAAAAACCACTCGATCTAATACTTGAACTGCAAGCAGTACACCGCTAAGCCGAAACTTCAAAAAATCATAACTTCCTCATACGAAGTCAGATTTGGGTGTTCTTTTTATGGATGCTCTCAGGTTAACATATTCTACGACTTTCATTTAGATTACTAAGGCTAAAAGTTGCTCTATCATAAATTCACTATTTACGTCTTCGTGGTGTCGTGCCGGTTCTGTCGCTAAACTTCGACGGGTCATAACTTCTTCGTTATAACTCGGATTTCGGCGCTCTTTATATGTACGGAACCCTTGAGAAATATTCTACAACTTGGTTAAGACTATTTATTCTAAATATTATTTTGTCGAAAATTCGTTTTCGACCCCTATTATCTTTAAATTGTCTAGCCCGGATCTACGGGCGTTACAGTCCCCACCCCTAGTCTGCTACCAAAGTTGTGGAACCCCGTCTACACTCCTACTAGTAGTGAGATATGGGCCCTCGCCCACACTCACATCCTTCCTATCACGGGCCTTGCCCCTGCTCTGCTAATATCGAGATTTGGAACCCCATCCATACTTAGCTAGTGAAGAGATACGGGACCTCGCCCACACTCACCTCCCTACCAGGCACATACAAGTATCTCGAAGACAACAAGTATAATCTAACGCACTACATAAGAATCTTCCTCGGGAATACCCCGATAGCGAACCCTCGGCCCGGAAACATACTATTATCTAACGCACTTTGGGCTTACCCCGACATCGAACCCTCGGTCCGGATCCTATCATACAGACACATGCAAGAATCACAAAGACCACTAGCATCCTAACATTCCTCGGGCCTCGCCTGGCATCAGGACGTAACCCGAAACATATATCAATAAGTGCCTAGGGCTAACCCCCAGGTCTTCCTTCTATACATAAGCATAAACATGAACATGAACATAATGGGCCGGCATTATGGCCATAGGGCGTAGACCCATGCACACAGTGAGGAGACTCACCTCACACTGCTGAAAACTCGCTGAACACTTTTGACTGCTAACCGGCAACTTCTGAACTGCTGACCCTTCGGCTTCCCGAACTATCAATACCCAAAATAACATTTAGACCATAATAATCCAAAAGTCAACCATGGTCAAACTTAGTCAAAGTAAACGGTCAAAGCAACATCTAGTTGATCTGACTCGCCGAGTTGGTCTACCAACTCATCGAGTCCATACTCCTCCAATCCCAAAACAACCCTGACTCTACTCGTCGAGCCTAGCAAGAACTCGATGGGTTCTCCTTCAACCATGCCACTGGGACCATCTTCAACCGACTCGTCGAGTTCACCATTGAACTCGTCGAGTTTATCATCCACATATGAATGTGTCTAGTTTGTGACTCGCTGAGTTGTATGAACAACTCGTCGAGTCCATCTTCATAAACTAAGGAGATTGTCTTAGACTCGCCGAGTTCTTCCTTGAACTCGTCGAGTACGATGAACTTCATGACCATCATGGACTCGGGCTGACTGAGTCCCTTTTCCAACTCAACTCATACCCTTAACAAAAGGGTTTTGGGGCAAGAATTGGCCTGACTCGCTGAGTGCCATAACTGACTCGCCGAGTCTCTCTATGTTCAACACTATTCAGACGATTTCTGAGGGTCTCAAGGCACCCAAAACATAGATCAGGACCCAACCATCTCCTAACCATACAAAACTACCGCCTTTTTCCTCCATTCATGGCCTTTTGAGCTAAAAAGGCCAAAAGAACACTTCATATTATTGCATGGGGATTCCTATGGCATAAAGCTTGCACCTTTATGCTATAACATCTGTTAATAGTGCTAGATCTGAAAAGACAAGCTCTTGGGACGTCCATTCCTCTCAAGCTAGGGTTCTTGGACTAAAAACCCCCAAAATGAAAAAGAAGAGAGATCTACATGCATAATGATCAAGGTGGAAGCTTTCTTACCAGAAAATGGAGGAGAATGCAAGAGGTTCCTGGATCTACTAGTCTCTTCTTGAACCCCCAAGGCTAGGCCTGGCAATAGAGCGGGTTTTGACCCTGATCCGATCCAAACCCATAATAATTATATGGGTTTGGAGCATAGTTTTTGATCCGTTTACCCGTTAACGACCCGTACCCGCTAACCCTTTTATTAAAAGGGTCGGGTATGGATCATCACCGATCTGCTTCATTTATAACCCGCCCCATATAAATTTTAGAATTATACATTTATATTTTATACTGTCTAAATTTTACTTTAAATTACAATCGAAAGTCCAAAGAGAAAAGGCCGAAGACTAAACTATTTATACATAGGACTCAGAGACTCAACTTTTAGACTTCCAGTCTTCTCTCAAGAATCATGATGTCATTTCATTTATATTTCATCATGTAATCACCAATTTCATTTATAAATCAATAAATTCATTTATCAACTGGAAGAAAGTTTGTAATTGTTATTCTTTATCAATGCAGTCGAGGGTCAAAAACCAATTGGAAGTAACTACAATAATGATTTTAATTTCAATCGAAAGTCTTTTGAGTACATAATGTGTTTTCTAAATCAACATTTGTTTTATTTAACAAATATGATTTTACGTTTTAAGTAAAATATGTTTGATTATTCAAAAAACCTACGGGTTACGGTGCAGGTTTGGATATCTGTTGATTCAGTGGATAAGGGTATGGGTTTGATTATTCAAAACCCTACGAGTTATGGAGCGGGTTTGGATCGGGTTTTAAAATTTGTTAAAAGGGTTTGGATCAAGGTCGATTCGCTCCAAACCCGCCCCATTGCCAGGTCTACCCAAGGCTCCACCTTCTTCTTCAAGCTTCACCACACTTAAGAATGTTCAAAAAGGGTTACAAACTCATGAGAGGCACTAGGGTTTCGTCCTGGAGTTGAGAGAGCATCAAGGAGGCTGATGAAGGGTTATAATGTTCTTTAAATAGGGTGCAAGACCTGCGTTTATGATTTTCCCCAAACCTGACCAACTCGCTCAGTCAGTCTTCTGACTCGTCGAGTAGGTCACTAAACCCGCGACGAAATCGCGCTCCTACTCGTCGAGTCACCCATCTACTCGACGAGTCACTTCGTCATTGAGGTTTTCTTCTCTTTTCCGACCTTCTGAATTCAGGGTGTTAAAAATGGTGAACTAGATACTGAAGTGTATCTCCAACAGCCCCCATTTTTGTCAATCTTTCTTATCTGAACTATTGTTACAAACTCCGAAAAGTTGTTTATGGCCTCAAGCAAGCTCCTCATACCTGGTACGAGACTCTCACCGACTTTCTCAAGCATTCCAGTTTCCAATGAAGAATTCTCAATCCTAACCTATTCTGAAGATCAAATGGAAAACATCTCATGTTAGTCCAAATATACGTTGACGATATCATTTTTGGATCCACGAATTCATCAATGGTTGCTGATTTTGCCAATGGTTAGTCAATTCCAAATGAGCATGAATCGTGAACTAAGTTTCTTCCTCGGTCTCCAAGTAAAACAAACCAATAGAGGAATCTTTATTAACCAAGAAAAATATATTTCTGAGCTTCTTAAGAAATATTCAGTGGACACCTGTGCCTCTGCAAAGGTTCCTATGGGTTTCGGACACAAGATCTTCTCGGATCCATCAGGTTTTGTTGTTGATGAAAGAAGTATAGGGGAATGATTGGATCACTACTCTACCTAACAGCAAGTCAACCAGACATCATGTTGTTCTCGACATGTTTGTGTGCCAAATTTCAGGTCAATCGAAAGATGTCTCAACTCTTTGCAGCTAAGCAAATATTCCGATACCTCAATGGTACCAAGAGTCTCGGAATATGGTATCCAGCTAATGAGAGTTTCCTCCTTCAAGCTTACTCTGATTCAAAGTATGGTGGTCTTCAATTGGACAGAAAAAGCACATCTGGTTGCTGTCAATTTATAGGTGGAAGATTGGTTAGTTGGTCATCTAAGAAACATAATTACATTTCTCTTTCAACAGCTGAAGCAGAATATATTGCTGCTGCTAGTTTCATTTCTCAAGTTCTGTGGATGAAATCACACCTTCTGGACTATGGTTATCGATTTTAATAGATCCCAATCTATTGTGATTCTCAAAGTGCCATTGCGATTTCTCACAATCCAATTCAACACTCCATGACGAAGCACATTGATATTCGGTACCATTTTATTAAAGTTCATGTTTTAAAAGGAAACATTGAACTTATTTTTGTTCCATCTGACGATGAAATTGCTGATGTCTTTACTAAGGCATTAGACGAAACCAAAATCAATGGGTTTCTGAACAAAATGGGTATGATGTTGCCTGATCCTCAATTTTTCCAAGAGGTTTGTACTCTCTGATGGAAACATCAGAAAGTGAACTGATTTCGAAGTCAAAATCTTTTTGATCTCGGAATTATTTCCTCTTAGAATAAATAGGATCACTTTATGTGATTTTTTTGTCTAATCTCTTCTTCTAGTTTTAAGATGTACAACTTTCCTTATCTTTTGAAGTTCATGACCAATATAGTTACAATGGTATTTTGATTTGATCTCGCCTCGGAATGTATCTCAAAAGGACGTTATGAAGTTCACCTCAGAATTCAAGTACGAAATGGTAATGTGCATTCACCTATTACCTCTGTCCGAGATCTGACTCTTCATGTCTTGGAATCTCAAAATCTGTTTAAAAATGTCCTCTAAGATCTTCTTACATTTTATATCTAATATTCAGTATGAGTCTGTGCAATCTCGAACTATATATCATGTACAAGTGTTCTCATTTTCTCCTTGAAAGCATCTTATGACAATCTATATCGGAACTTCCTTGTTATAAGATCTCCCATTTCAAGAGAAGTTCAAAAGGTTTTTCATTAATTTTTTTCCAAAACGTTTTCTAAAATGACTTAACGGTTATTTTTTTTTAATGATTATCCTTTAATCCTAAATAATCGCGTGTTTCTGCACACGTCTCGATAAAGTGCACATCATTTCAACTGAAATGACAATTTTTAATTTCGCACGTATTCCCATTGCATATTTTGTCCTTGTAGGTCAAATGCATGCCAATTTTGGCAACACACTTAAAGCGATCCACTTGCAAATCGGGTATAATATTACACTTTTTCACAACTTGACCCGATTTTCCAAACTATATAAGGTTTTCAAAACCGATATGTTCCTATTTTACGCTCTTATCATCTTCTTCTCCATACTCTCTCTACAAAACTGTTCTTCAAGCTCTCAACCTACAACAATGGTGTCATTCCAAAATGCCCCAAAATTTTCAAAAACTGTCCCAAAGAAGAAATCCTCTAAGTGCTTTGCTTCATCTTCTTCAACTGAACCCATTCTTCATGAAACCACTAAAATTTTCTTGCTTGATCCTATGGATTATGATGAATCCATAAAAGTGATGATTGAGTTCATATCTTGATATCCCATCTCCATTCCACCCACCAAAACCCTAAATCCCCAAATACCTATTCAAATCCTTCATACTGCTTAAGGATCAAGGTCCAAGATGGAGTCCTGGAAACCAAAATCATAATGGATCGCATTGTTCCTATGTCAAAACTGTTGGATTAATGTCTAAGTCCATAACTATAATTGGTAAGACTTGACCCGACCCGGCATGGTCCATTTGGGTTGCATGGCATCATGCACTTGGATAGACTAAATGAGAGAAATAAGACACTTATGGTTATTAATATATTATAAGTTCTAGTATATTAATAATAAGAATAATAAGATTATTTAATTAGTATTGATCAAGAATTAATCTAGGATTAATTAAGTGATCAAAAGAAGACTAATTAAATATATGGGTTGATTGTGTAAATCATCCATACTTGTATAGTGGGCTAATGCTCCATGGATAATCAAGTTGGGCTAAAACCCATAGGATGGTCCATGGATGCTCCATGGTGTATTTGTACCCATGGATCATGGAAATGAAAGGCCATGTCAATTAGGGTTTACATGGTGTAACCCTAACTATATAAGCATCTTATTCTTGACCAAAATCGGCCACTAGAGAGAGTAAGAAAGGGCTAGCTGATTTTCATGAAGTGTAGAATTCTCTCAAGTTAATCCATGTGTATTTGGTGTTGTGTGAACCATTTGAGGTGTCACACTTGGGGCACTTGGCACTCAAGCTTCATGAAGACTTTCTACACCAAAGAGGTATGTATTCTATCTTGCTATAGTTATTGTTTTGTATGCTAGATTAGGATAATACCTTGGAAGTTCTTATTTGCATGTATAATAGAGAAAACATAGATCCAAGGTATTTAGGGTTGCATGTACACTTAGGAGTGTTAGAATGCTCAAAACCCAACAGTGGTATCAGAGCCTAGGCTTGTTTTCTTGTTATACCTGCAATAGAAGCTGAAAAAACGAATTTGTTGCTGTCTGATCATCAGACTCGGCGAGTCCATCAGGAGACTCGGCGAGTCCATGCCTTAAAAGTGATCAAATCGATCCAACTCGCCGAGTTGGTTCATGCACTCGACGAGTTGGACCCCCAAACAGCATATTTTCGAGTTTTTTGGCTAGAAATGGACTAGGAACATTACCCTAAGTTGTTTTTGAACTTATAAACTTGTTTTTGATGTGGTAATGTTCATGCTAATCCATTTTCAAAGATAATTGTCAATAGATTCATGTTTTGTATTAGTTTAAGGTTTAGACTAATTACATGAAAAAGTTTGATTTGAATTATCTTGTTCTTATGAGTTGCTTAGATTAATAGAAAAGCTAATTGAAATAGTTGTTTTCAATCCATTTTAATCTAAGAGTTGAGTATAAAATGTGTTTGTGTAACTTGTCCTCAAGTTACATGAAGAGTCACATTAAAGACTCATAAAACTCATAAAAGTTGGCAATGGTTACAAAATGAAGAGTCTTGTGTCATTGAATAATTTTTTATGACTCCATAACTTGTCCTCAAGTTATGGAAGTTCAAGAGTCACTTCATTAAAGAAAAATATGTAACCATAATTAAATCCATAAGTTATAAAATAAAGAAAAAGTTAGTTCTTTTATTAGTTTAAAGTCTTCCATAACTTGTCCTCAAGTTATGGAACTTGAAGAGTTTTTGGATTAAAACTACTTTAAACACATAAGTTATGGAATTAATTAGTTTTGAATAGTTTCAAAACTTGCCCTCAAGTTTTGGAATTTGAAAAGTTTTACTTATGAATATTTTAATTCCAAGTTAGCCCTTAGAATTTTAAAAGTTAAAATTCAACCCTTATACTTTATAATATTATAAGTTAATAATATATAGATGTATAAGAGTAAAGTCAGTCTTACCGCTAGTACGCCTCATTCACGAAGCCGGTCTGTAAGGTGGGTATAAGGTTGTTGCCTATAAAATGGCAACTTAATGGGTGTCCACTCTCACCCACCGCTTGCTTGACCGGTGGAGGGTCGTTAGCCGAACGGGTTTGACAAGACTATAATTCTCCCTTCATTAAAAGTATTAATGATAATACTAAGTAACTAAACTCTTAATAATACCCAATCTTAGTTACTTAGGAAAATGTGAATAAGGTGCTAATCCATGAAATTACACTTTACACTTTGTCAAAGTCGTTAGTGGAGCGTGTGTGGTTAACCGGCACACTAACTTGGACTTAACAAGGTAGGTAAAGGGTGACTTAATATTTATCCTAGTATCGATGGAGCGTGTGTGGTTAACCGGCACATCGATTGAGGGGTAATTTATTAAGGGTACTAAGTGATTTGCATGGTTACTTCACACCTTGTTTTGTGATCCTCGGCATCCCAATCACAAAACCTGAAGGGCACACTCGAGATTGAAACATGCCTTTGAACAGTTCAATGAATCTCAAAGATCTAGGAGTTTCAAAACCAATTAAAACCTAATAATACATTTCGTTTATCTTGGTGGAAATTGGTGAATCGTCATTCACCTACCTTCAAATATTTTATAGCTTGGATTACGGCATACCTCTTCTAAGTTATAAAATAGTTTGTTGGGTCCTAGCCTTAATATTTCATATTGGGTGTCATATTAAGGACTTAAAATCAACTATCTTGAATATCTCCCAAAAGATGTCTGGTTTAGACACCTATGATCTTCCCAAATCTCTTGAAACAAGGTTTCCTAATGAAGATGATGTCCCATGGATATCATACTTCTTTCTCCTCCTCCAACCATTCTCCCTAACCCACAAGTTTTTGAAAAGTTTAAGGTCACTCAAGCCCTATTGGTAAGGCAAGGTCTAGGTGTGGTCACATCTTGGAGATGTAGTCACATATTGACAAGCCGGGAGAGTTGGGTGTCAAAGTCTTGAGAAAGTTGGTGGTTCAACTACTTTCTAAGTCACATAGTGAGTTCTTTTGGAACACCTATGAAACAGACTATGACAAGACCCTTAATGATCTTATCTATTTGCTAAGATCAACTTCCTAAAACTTTATGGACATTGACAATAGTGACACAGGAAATCCATAAAAGCATTCTCTTCCCAATGGTAAAGGGATCGGCCATAGTCAACTCGGTTGACCAAATGGTAAAGAGAAAAGCTAAGTCTATGATAGTCTCGTGTACCATTATCAAAGGGTCCATATGTTTATATTGCCAAAGGAAGGGGCATTGGTTGCGAAGCTGCCAAATTTACCTAAGGATGTTAAAGTCAATAAGTTTGACTCTACTTCAGGTAAAGTCCACTATCTAACTCTGCTAAGTTTCTATTCTGAGATTCTTGATACATGATATGACTAGGTCACATGGTGATGTTTTAAGAATCAAAGAAAAGTGAAGAAACTTAAAGAAAGAATATGATGAATCTGATCGCGTAGATGGATTTCTATCGCATAGTTTGAAGATCGGATTCTTGAGCTACTTCTTAGGAGTTATGAGATATTGCTTAGGAATAGATAACAACAAGTTTTCATATGGATTGTAAGGATAAGTTTTTCCGCAAAGTTTTTAAAATAAAAGAAAATTTTTGATTTTATTTATTTTGAAATATCCTTACAATGGCATTTGAGGAAAAATTGTTGCTTATATGATTCCATTAATAGCAAGAGTGGAAATATGAAATTGATTCTTTCATTTGTGGTAATGTCTAGATTTACCAAATAAGGAAAGATTCTCATCACCCAAGTTTCAATTGGACCGGAACTTGGAATCATGCAAGTTGTATAGCATGATGAATGAGAACTTTGAAGTATTGGAAAATTAAGACTAATTACTCGGTCACATGGATGTGTGAGTCAAGTAATGGACTAAGGGATCGAGTACATAGTCTTGTGCACTGGTCAAGTCCACCACAAAAGATTGATAAGACTATTCGTCATAGTTTACTAAAGCTCAGTAAATATGATTATACTTACAAGCTTAAGTGTAACTCTGAGACATTGGAAAAGGTTCCAATGTATGGCAGAGCGAATAAGAAGAATCAAATAAGGCAGAAGGATAGAAGTTTCTCAAATCTGAAAAGATGGGAGAGTACTTTAGTATCAGTTTTGTGATCATCTTAATGATTAAGAAACCATAGCACAATTAGTTCTCTAAGGAAGTCTTAGTGCATTCTTATGACTAAGAAGAGGGATCTTGAATTGTTGAAATGGTTAAATCAAGAAGATGAGTCATACTTCGTTCCAATACAAGTCTTAGAGTCATACTCCAAGATTGTAACTTGAGTGATATGTCTTAAAGAAGGTTTAAAACACTTGTCAAATGTAAGAGTAAAAGCTTTCTACTCTTGTACATTTGAAATTGGTAAGTTGTGATGTTTTGGATAAAACAAAGACCAACTAAGGCCAATTATGTGAAGTGTTTGTCTTGATTAGAATCTTCACTATCTCTTGGATGTTTGACAAGGGAGTCTTATAGATCAAGAGGACAGTGGGAGTCTTAAAGGTCTTGAAAGTCTCAGGAACTAATCAAGAATAGAACCTGAAGTTCTTCACTAGCACACGACTTGAGGTTTATAACCTTTCGTGTTGACATATTCTGTGCCCATTCCAGTTAAAGTCGGCTTTGCATATGAGTTCTTAGAGTTCTCAATTGGTTGCACAACAACTTGGAAGCAATTGCAGGCCCTTGAGCTGCCAGGTGGCAAGAAATTAAGATTGAGTTCAGTCCATATGAGTTTGGGTTTGTCATTATCCTTGTCTTGTGATTATGGTTTTGACAAATTCATATGGGTAGGAACTCATACACCATAAAAATCTAAGTGTCATAAGGTTTCTCTCCGATTCATGAAAATGATGGTGAGGAAACACTTTCACTAAGTTGATTTTAGCTAGATAGCAATTATGATATTTGCATTCTCAAAGTCGTTAGTGGAGCGTGTGTGGTTTACCGGCACACTAACCTGGACTTGTGAGAAGTGGCAAAAAGTTCTAACCATTATGATTACGGCATACCTCTTCATAATTGTTTAGACACACAAGTGTGCTATCTAAGGGAAGGTGTATGTTTTTGATAAGGTCTTATCAAAACAATCTAGTATCAGAAATCTGAACTTTGGAAGAAAGTCAGCTGATTTTTGAATACATGTCAGAGCTAGTGGGAGCATAAGTGTTATGCTAATAATCATCATGTTAATGGGAGCATGATAATTATGATAAGTATTGCAAGTTAGCAATGTTAATTATAGAAAAAAAAAGTTTCAATTGGGAAAAAGTTGTTTTGCTATAATTAAGGGAGAGGAAATTATACTTCATCTCAAATCTATAAGCTTAGATCGTGAGGTTTTAATCATTTAGTCAAGGATATATATGAATTTCATGTTGGAATGGCTCAACATAAGGAAATTCTATATACGGGTCCATTATTTGCGTTCTAAAATTCGATTATGATTACGGCATCCCTTTTCATAATCTGAATTATGAGAACTTGGCAAATAGAAATGGAAATATTATAGCAAAAGACTGGTTTAGTCTTTATGTGAGACATCATGAATCGTGTCCCATATGCTTCGGATATAGGATCGATTACATGTGCTATATTCATCCTTTCTAAAATTTTCCAAATGCCTGGGGCATTAAGAAGGGAAAAGGTTTAGAACTGGATATGACTAAAAGGATTAAACAATTGTCGAGAACAATCTAAGGTTTTCCAAAGATTGGTTGCTCAAGGACAGTTAGGAAGTATAGTGATAATTCTGGAAGGACCATATTGACATAGTCTGTAAGGAGGCAACTCTTGTTCAGAAGTGATAGTCAAAATGGAATCTGGAAATGTTTCAAAGTTAGAATTTTCAATCTGTGTAAGATTAAGGAAACTTAATGCAAAAAGGATATTTCCAAGGAGTTGATCTCCTTTGGAATACTCTGTAATGATTGTTGCCAAGTCTTTGTGAGTTTGTGCATAATCGTTACAAGAGGATCAATGCATATAAGTTTAGAATCTAACAGATTTCAGTAAATGGCATGAATTTGGAATTCTTGCATTTGCAGTAAGGATTTGGGAGTGTGAAAAGAGAATCATTGAAGTTATGTTCAATTGATCTAGTTCACAAAGTAAAGGTCATAGACAAACATAGTATGCATACTTGGTGTATGGCATGACTAGTGTTTAAGAAAACATAGTGTACATGCTTGGAGCATGGGACAACTATTGTTTTAAATTCAAGAATAAAGTTGATAGTTGAAACAGTATACAATGAATAATGTGTAATCATATGGTGATAAATAAAAGGTGTTTTATTTATGTTCAAAGGGTTGATACCATATTGGATTCAATTATTATTGTGTTTCATTTTGCATGTTTTGACTTCCCGAATAAACTGGGTTATTCTTCCGGAATGACTAAGTTATTCAAACCATCCACAGTCGGTCATATGTTGGAAGTAGATATGAATTAAGACTGTCATGGGTTGGCTTGTAGAGGTCTAAGGTGTTGGACAAAGGGCTACAACACTCATGAGTGCTCATAAGTTCTGAGTATTGGATTCAACCCGCGCTCATTGGAATCACTTCATGGATTTTATCACGAGTGATCATGAGACGATAATATCTTATATTCTTCAAACCTAGAGATATGAGTTGTTACTATGAGTTGGTTGTACATTGATTGCACGAAAACGCATTTGGTAACTCGGTGCTATAAAACGTGCCTTTGTGTATGATTCAACAAGTAGTAGAACAAGCCATATGAGTCGAAGTTTATCCGTTCCTTTTACCTTCGGGATAAAAGCGATATCTGTGGGCCCCTCGATGATTTGATGATGACAAATGGAAGTGCTCGGCCGGGCCAGGACTGATTTGATTTGTTCAATTAGTCAGTCGTCATAAATCGTAAATCGGGAAACAACAAATGGACAGAGAGAATGATTATAATCCATGTCTCAGTCCATATGATATCTAGAATGGAG
Source organism: Lactuca serriola (assembly GCF_051521515.1). NCBI lineage: Eukaryota > Viridiplantae > Streptophyta > Magnoliopsida > Asterales > Asteraceae > Lactuca > Lactuca serriola. The sequence continues at coordinate 38,377,079 of NC_136409.1, forward strand.
GAATATATGATCCCTTATCTAATGGACAAGTCATTGACAAAGGTCAGAGTTCATCTACAAGGTCAGAGTTCGACAGAAGCTTTTGAGAGCTACGATTGCCAGTTGGTTCCTGAAGTCATACGCAATAATAGTTTTAGACTTATCCAAGTGGGAGACTGTTGGATTAATGTCTAAGTCCATAACTATAATTGGTAAGACTTGACCCGACCCGGCATGGTCCATTTGGGTTGCATGGCATCATGCACTTGGATAGACTAAATGAGAGAAATAAGACACTTATGGTTATTAATATATTATAAGTTCTAGTATATTAATAATAAGAATAATAAGATTATTTAATTAGTATTGATCAAGAATTAATCTAGGATTAATTAAGTGATCAAAAGAAGACTAATTAAATATATGGGTTGATTGTGTAAATCATCCATACTTGTATAGTGGGCTAATGCTCCATGGATAATCAAGTTGGGCTAAAACCCATAGGATGGTCCATGGATGCTCCATGGTGTATTTGTACCCATGGATCATGGAAATGAAAGGCCATGTCAATTAGGGTTTACATGGTGTAACCCTAACTATATAAGCATCTTATTCTTGACCAAAATCGGCCACTAGAGAGAGTAAGAAAGGGCTAGCTGATTTTCATGAAGTGTAGAATTCTCTCAAGTTAATCCATGTGTATTTGGTGTTGTGTGAACCATTTGAGGTGTCACACTTGGGGCACTTGGCACTCAAGCTTCATGAAGACTTTCTACACCAAAGAGGTATGTATTCTATCTTGCTATAGTTATTGTTTTGTATGCTAGATTAGGATAATACCTTGGAAGTTCTTATTTGCATGTATAATAGAGAAAACATAGATCCAAGGTATTTAGGGTTACATGTACACTTAGGAGTGTTAGAATGCTCAAAACCCAACAAAAACAAACCTTTGTCAAGGTTATTGGAATACCAGAAAACCCCAAAGGTTTCACAGTGCAAGAACCAACAGCTGAAGAGTTCCAGACGTTTCTTACTGAAATTGGGTATATAGAAGAGTTTAAGGCCAAGAAATTCAAGAAATCAACTGTTCTTGGCCTTTGGATGGTACTCATGCACCTCATTCTTCGAGGGATTTCCGGCAAGCATGGCGGCACCGATACAATGAGCAAAGATTGGCTCTATATTGTTTACAACATTTACCATGGGAGGACCAATCCTGTACATCTGACCGATGTCTTGTGGCAAGATTTTTAGAAATTTCCAGTAAAGAGGAAGCCTCAAGAAATTTCTAGTCCGAGGTTCTGGGCTCTTACACTTCAACAATTCTACTGAGAGAGACAACCGATCAACACATAACCAAAAGAGTTATTTCTCTCCTTTAAGGCTATAAAGATTGATAGACTTCCGAACCAATCATCTTTCAGACCCACTCGTTGACTGCCTCAACAGATGTTGGCCACTGTACCATCTGAATATCCCTTTTTGAAATATCACATAGAGACTTCGACTGTGTATGACCCAACGCAATCTACCCTAGTCTCTATTGAACAACCCTTTGATGTGGTCAAACCATTCTCGACCGGTGGCAAGAAAAAGAAGGCAACTAAACAAAAAACATCTCCCACCAAACTAAAAACCAAAAAGAGAGCCAAAGTCAATGATTCCTCTTAAAATGAGCCACTTAACGACATTCTGACTGACTCTGGTCATCTACTTACCCCCCAGTCCACTACTCTAAAGTACCTTTCGGAGCTTCAATACCACACGCACAGACACACGAGGAGTCACCACATGATCCACCCTCACCTTCCCAAAAAAGTGATGCATGTGTTGAAAAGAGTTCCTTGAACCCCCCTGGAACACACTCACGAGTCATCTCGGAAATCCCTCTTTCTTCCATACACGCACTATCAGAGGCCCCTGCCTCAGATCCTAAGCTTGTTGGGGTTGTCCCTCCAACTTCAAAAGCCATAACTGGTCTGATACCTGGCTCAGGTAAAGGACAACCATGTTCTAACGATGCAAATTGGATTGATTATGTCAACAGGGATCACACAAGACATCCAAAGCTCACTCGTTCTCAAGTTGAATCGACTCTCATCTCCATGAGAAATCGAGCCATTCAGAGCAACCTGCCATTTATTCCTCCCACAGATGATGTCATAGATCAAGAGTTTGCATCACGAGAGGCTCCCTAAACCACAATCATCTCGGACGATCCTCCAAAGTCTCCTCATCATGATGCCTTACATCCTGACCCTAACGAAGAACATTCCACGGAGTTCATGTTCGATTATGAGAACACTACCATTGTCGCTCCTATGCTCCTCTTCATTTCACTCTCTGTAAAAGCCCTCATCATCAAGACATGTCTATGATTTCGAACTGACGTTATCTTCATCGGAGCCCGTTGATGAAGAAATTCACATAGATGACCAAGTCCATAACACACTTGGAGGTGAATCAGAATCGAACCCTCCCAAAGAAAATCAAACAGAGAACAATCCTGATCCTTTCGAACCTCCAGTCAACAAAACTTATGGCTACAATTATCTTAAACATTTTAAACTTTTAAACTAAGATCTTCAAGTATTTGTTTTTTTTAACATTATATTAGATTGGATTAAGCTATTAAAAGATTACTTGATATCTCACGTATTATTGAATAAAAAATCTCAATGTTCAAAGTTTGAGTAACTTCGTTTATGCCTCGTTTGTTTATATAAACAAGACTAATAAAACACGACGTATTTATTGCATTAAATTTATTTTCAGGTGCAATTAAAAAAAATTATATATTTTGGGTAATACCTGAATTACCCAAACCCGACCCATTACCCGAATTACCCAAACCCGGATTTAATTTGGGTCGGGTAACAGGTATTTTTTTTAACATAAAAAACCCGAATTACCCGAAACCCGAAAAAATTACCCGATCAATACCCCTAAAGATAATTAGGTAGATTTGTCATGTACATTGCTAATATAGGAAGAAATGAAAGAAAAATGCTATAAAACCAACTAAAATCAATATATTGTTTATATATTTGTCACCGAACTGATATCATCATAAATGATTCGTTATGAAACCTTGTAAATATATATTTCATCACTAAATAATCATCACACTAGTTCTTAATGTTTGCATGAGCACGTGTGAACTTTGTGCAATAAAAAAAGATTAACTATGCATCTTAATGTTACAAAAAGCTCAGTTTAGGGACTATAAAAACGAAACTCAAACTAGGTGGACCAAAATTACAAGTTTCTGATATTGATAACATGGAGAGGGGCAGAGATTGGACTGCACAAACTCTGCTAAAGGCAAAGAGTAGAGAGGAGAAGTGTCTTAAAAATGTCTGTAACAACCTTCAATCCCCTCTCCTCGCTTTACACGCACCATACGCTTTCGCCAATTACCACCAATTTCACTCATTGCGCGGTATTCATCTCCCTCTGTCCCTTGGTTTCTGATTATGTTTGCTGTTTCTTATTTGTATCGACATTTTTGATTCGAAGATGAGATGGGTGTTGTGTTATTGCAGGAATTGAATCCCCGTTTGCGCTATAATGGTGCAAGGCTTCTGAGTATTTGTCCTCATGCTATTTCTTCACGAGACCAAGGTATATAAGAAATTGGGCTTAGTGTAATGTTGCTTGTTTGTCGTTCTTCAAGTAGCACTTAAAGCTTATCGATCATTGTTTAAATATGTACTTTTATCTGATTTCGATTTCAGAGACTCAAATATGTTTCGAAATTGACATAGTTTCTTTTAGGGCGAGTGTGCATTTAGATCATTCAGAAAAATGTAAAATTATATAAATATCCATATGTGAACTATCTGATTTCGATATGTAAACCACCATATGTGAACTTTTCCTTATTGATAGTTCCAGAAAGGAAATCCCATGCGCATTTTAGTACAATATAGCGAAATCTGAATATTAATCTCTATGGGTTCTCATATATGATCTTTGCCTTATTGATTGAATCTACAGGAGTGTTAGATTCTGAACTACATTCTGTTCTTCAGTTGGCTACAGGCTCTGAACTATATGAGGTGGAAAAAATTCTTTTTGGAACAAGGTGTAACCTATTCACTCTTGTCTTGAAGTCAATAAAACTGTATATGATTTTGTGGGAATATGAATGTTTTCTTATGCAATCCTACAAAAAATTACAACTTTTTTGACATGAATCTTTGTAATTTTTGGATAATCTTCATACTAATTATGTCAAAAAACTTTTCAATCCAGTTACTTTAGTCCATTGTTGAAGTCCATAGCAAAACCATCCGAAATTGATTATGTAATGATTGAGGAAGATCCTGAAGAGAGAGAGGAGTTTATAAGGATTTTGGAATCAAGATTCTTCTTCCTTGCAGCTGATGCTCGATCTTCATTGAGGTAAAGTTAGGGACAATTAGGTAATTTACATCTTTTGAGTTAAAGTTGCAAACAAGATGTAAACATATTCCAAAATCATGCCCTTCGAGGATGTTTTGTATGTGTGGTGTTTAAGTGATTGCCAATTGTAGAATCAGATAATCAGTTCCTTAGAGGTAGGGGTAAATTGGTAATTTTACATTTATGTTAGTAGTTATTTTCAGGGGTTGGAGGCCTACATATAGGAATGTTTTGCTTGGTGTGAGAAAAGAACTAAAAATACCTTGTTCAACAAAAATATCAACCGAAGATTTGGAAGTAGAAATTTTCCTTCACTTGTTGCAGGAGTACTCAAGGTAAAGTAAATACTCAAAAATCAAAATATTGTCTTTTTTTAGTATTTTTCAATTTACTTTATTAGAAAAATTGCAGACTTTCTATTAAGTGATGTATGGATAAGATGTTGAATGGATAAATGATGTATGCCTAGGGGAAGTGTTTATGTTTAATGAAGAAAGATTGTTTCTTTTTTAGACTGAATAAGAGTAAATGACCAATTTGCCCTTGTGTCTACAAGTGATGCTGTATATTGGCACATTTTATATTTTGAAAAAATGTTTGCAGTGAAGGTTCAAGAAGCTTGAAAAAAACTTCTGATAGTTTACAAGTTGGCTTAAGTCCATGGAAAGTGCAGGCTTTTGCTGCTTTAGGACATGGAGCTGAAGAGATCTTTTCAACAATTCTGAAGGTTTTACTTATTTATGAATAGTAATAATAATAATTCTTTTTACATATTTCTCTTTTGCCCCTTATATTTATGTTCTCTTTTGGTTATTAGAAAAATGTTTTTACTAAGGGCTAAATGCAAGAAATGAAAACATACTTTCAATGATTTGTTTTCACTTTTTTGCTATTACAACATTGTACTTTGAAAAAAATGATATAATCATGTAGATTTCATGAATAAATAAAAGTATGTTGCTATTTATTGCATTTATTCCTTTTCTTTACTTTTGGTTTTATAGGGTGGAGGGATGTTTACAGTGGGAAAGCTCTACAATTTCGTAAGAAATTACTTTTGAATATATTTTCATAAATTGAATTCTCAACTTAAAAAAAATGAAAAAAAATTCATGTGGTGTTGTAGATATCAAGTAAATTATCAGGCAAAGTGTTAGTGGAAGCAGCCAATTATCAAATAAAGAAGGAAGTTCTCAAAGAGGTATATATATATATATATATATATATATATATATATATATATGTGATATGTTAATGTTATGATTGTTATCAGGGTGGAAGAATGGCAGCTATAAACTTGGAGTCAAGAGCAGCTTTACTTGCAGCAAAACAGGTGATTGGATTTGGATATAAATATAATTATATTTATATTAATATTATCATAATCTATTTATTTAAGTTATGAATTTTTTTTAATAATAATATTGTTTATGGATTGGTGATTTTGTGAACAGGGGTTAGCAGGTGCTGCATCGCGATATCTTGGAGTTAGGAGCATAATGGTGTTACTTGGCCCTATGTATTATTCCCTTTTTACCCTTCCACTAATAAATACTGCATTTATTTATTTATTTATATTTATTTATATTTGTTTATGAAGGCTATGGGGAACATTACTAGCAGACATTGTTATTCAAATGCTTGGAACTGATTATGCAAGAATCTTGCGTGCAATTTATGCATTTGCACAGGTAAATCTCCAAAAAATAATAAAACTATTATTGCTTAATCTGAAAAACATTCATCGTTTGATGCTATAAATGAAAATGAATATATATACATGTGGTTTGGATTAATTTATATAGTAAAAATAATGTTATTTTTTTTACATGGTGGATATTTTTTTGTGGTTCAGATCAGAATCTCACGAACATACAGGCTACCATCGGATAGCAGATGAGAATAGTAGTGATTTAGTTTTAACTTTTATAGTGGTTGTTTTTCTTGTCTTATCATGTATCATTATTATATGATTATTATATCATGTGTGTGTGTATATATGAAATGCAGATAGATAGTTTACACTTTACACAAAACAAATATAATTTTATTTATATGTTCTTGTTCCCCTAAGGTAGAAATGTGAATATGTTAAAATGGTCCTGGTATCAGGTATTAATATACGCCTAAAACGGGTATCCGAGTATAGTCCATTTTAAACTGTCGTAACTGCTTTATTATTAGTCCGTTTGGGTTGTTTCTTTTAATTAGTTTTTATTTGAATGTTGTTCAATGTTTTGGTTTAATTTTATGCTTAAGAAAGAGCTTATTTTGATATGTATTGGCTAACTTACATGTCTATAAACATGGGTATCAAAACTAGTTGTATTTTTTTTTATTTTTATTTTTGGAGAGTATAATAGTAATATGGCGAAAAGGGTATAAATGAAAATAAGGCAAAAAGTACCAAAATTTCCGGTTCAGGAACCACTTTCACCCTACCCATTTTGACATTTTCGGTTTTCCGGTTTTAGACCTATTTTCATTGCTACTTTAATTTAACTAGCAATGCAATGATGGAATAGTGTGTTTTATTGCATTGTATTTGAAGATCTGATCTTCATGTTTGCGACTAAAAAGGGAAACCATCTCATAAGTGTTCATGTCAAAAGGGTACATGTCAATTCCCAAAATGACCTTTAATTCTTAAGGTACCATTTGGTAGATGAACTGAGCGGAACATAATTAGATTGGACTGGACTGGACTAAACAGAATTGGACTAACAAAATTGGACTGGACATGACAAATAATTTGTATAGCGTTTGGTAAGACTAGATCATAACAACACAAGTTGCCTGAAACTGTTTGATAACAATAGAACTGGATAGAACAGGATGTAAAAATGACCATATTATCTTTTTGCAAAAATGTTAATAACTCTATTTGACATACAAAACTTAAAAATTAACATTTTTATTAAAAAATTTATTTAAAATTCTCATATTAACATAAGTTCTAATAACAAATAATCAAAAATTGCTTCAAAATAAAAAAATTTTAAATGGTTCCCGAAATCCATAATTTTAAACATAAAATAACAATCTTCAATTGTCTTCTTTTAAAATAGTCTTCGCAAAAATGGTTTGGTAGTTGCATCCAAACTATTCCACCTTGGTAACAAATACATGTTTTTTTTTTGCAAAATTGAAACAAATCCGCATAACTTCTGAAGAAGACAACTCCATGGTCTTCAACTCTCCATATCTACAAAGTTTTAAAAAAAAGAGCATTCTATTGATTTTAAAGAAAGACGTTTGAGAGACGAATATGAAAATTTTTTACCGGTATGGCAAAAAATATTATTAAAATAAATGAAATGTTTGCAAGAGGTTGGAGAGATACAAAAGCTAATAAAATCAAAAGAAAACTACACAAAACAAACAGTGTACTTAACCTTAATAACAATTCACTTTCACTACCACCAACCAAGACAACTGAACAATTGAATAAAGTCTTCCAACTAACAGGTAAAAAAACTCGAGGGCAAGTACAAAAGTTCAGGGGCATTTTCGTCCGAAATTAAGTATCTACAACTTGAACCGGGCAAAACAACATAAACTTGACAAGTACCAAACTAGGCAACAACAATTTTCTTATTTTAGCCTCTCAAGAAACAACAAAGATGTTTATCATAAACTGGACAGGAACAAAAGCTTAGAGACAATTTGGTCAAAAAATGGAACATATTATCAAACTGACAAAGAATGATTAGCCTCCTAAAGTTGATACTACGTTTTAACGATCTGAAGCATAACCAATAACGCTTAAATCATATTCTAACATATTCCTTTTAATTAAAAACCAACAAAAGGAAACAAAATACACAAAGTAATTGAATTTCTTTGGGGAAGATCGATTAAGAGGGATAAAGACAACAGAATCGACCCTTATCTTCCCTCTATGTTGTTAAAAACTTTTGAAAATTGCTGGCAAGAGTTTAATAAACATACATGTCACACCCCCAAATCAGAATGACGGAAACGTTCGAGGGCGGAGGACTTCATGTAAGTATCACAACGCATGCAATATAGTAATCAAAGTACAAACAACCATTGAATTAATAAGTATAAGTTTTACATAAGTGTTTAAACATTACATATTCAAACATCAAAGTAGGTACAGTAGAAGACAAGAGTCGCAGTATGATACTAGGTAGTCTTCTCAAAAGCTTTGGGAGTGTACCTGTCTATTGGATTCCTGAGAATACAAGTTATTTTGAAAGTGTAGATCAGCATTTAAGCTGGTGAGTTCATAAGTATTTTAGTTCTATAAAGTATACTCTAAGTTCTATGGAAAAGTTTGCTGGTTCCTCCAGAAAATCCTATATTTCTTGATGTGATAAAAAGATAACCTCAATAGTACTCTCTGCAATTACTTAGTTGATACTAGTTATCTATATAACCTAATATCGAATGGACAGTTAAATAGGTGAATCTGCCCTAAGCCCACAACCAAACAAGGAACAGGAAGTAAGGCGGAAATCACACATTTCACTGTCAATCGGATATTAATTATATATAACTCTGATGTGTAAACTAAGGAGTTTATTGTAACGCCCGTAGATCCGGGCTAGTCAATTTAGAGATAATAGGGGTCGAAAATGACTTTTTGATAAAATATTATTTAGAATGAATAATCTTAACCAAGTTGTAGTATATGTTACAAAGTTTCCGTACAAATAAAGTACGCCGAAATCTGAGTTATAACGAAGAAGTTATGACCTGTCGAAGTTTCGCGACGGAACCGACACGATACCGGGAAGTGTAAATACTGAATTTATGATAGAGCTTCTTTTAGCCGTAGTAATCTAAATGAAAGTCGTAGAATATGTTAACCTGAGAACGTCCGTAAAAAGAACGCCCAAATCTGACTTCGTATGAGGAAGTTATGATTTTTCGAAGTTTCGGCTTAGCGGTGTACAGTTCAAAGTTCAAGTATTAGATCGAGCGGTTTTTAGCCGACACAACCTAAACGATAATCGAAGATCTCATTATTAGTAGAGTAACGATAAAAAGACAGACGAAAATGGATATCGGATGAAGAAGTTATGAGATTTTAACGGACCAATCCTGTCCCGGCCTGTTAAAAATATAACTTTAAAATAAATTCTAAATTAGCCGACAGAGTCTAAACGAAAGTTGTAGAGTACATCTCCACCTACGCGTGGATATAAATAACGTCAAAAACGGAGTTCGTATGAATGAGTTACAAATTATAATAGCATATTTATGTATTAAAATAAAGTATAAATCATATATACGTACACATATATATACATATGTATATATCATTAGAAAGGTATCGACGATGCGGTCATTATAAGACTAATTTTGAGTTCTTTCGACATTAGTTTAGTACAAATATCATTAAATCCATTTAAAATAGTATTATAGAGGGGTGTTTAGTTGTTTATATAACTAAAAGGTCATTAAGTAATTATGGAGGGTAGTTTTTGAAAATTCAATTAGTATAAATAAGAGCCTTGGACTCTCATATTTCTTGCACCATTCTCTTGATTCAAGAGTCTTTCTCTCCTTATCCCCTGAACATTTTGGTCCCTCGTGATTCGACTTCACTTTCTGTAGTTTTAGTATAGTAAGGTGAGCGTTGAAGCGCTGCACGCATCTTTCTTAGAAAGATTCAGTGACGAAGTTCTGCCCCTGCAGAGCCCGACTCCTAGCTAAAATCCCCTTGTAAGTAAGTTATGCTTACCCTATTTTAATATAGCTTATATTTATAATTAATATTGTTATTATGAACTTATAATGAATATTTGAGCTATTATTATGACTTATATAAATGTCGTTATAATATCTTTTTAACTACTCGCGGTACGGGGAATCTGGTTTAAAGGGCCGCATAGGGTTGTTGGTTTTCAGAAGTACTGTACACCAAAATGGTCCTGCCCTTCGGTGTTTTATGTCTGGCCCCTGTCTGTACATAGTGGTTGGAAAGTATTGTTTAAACGCTTATATAATAATAATAAGACTAATAATTAGTCACAGTAAATATTAGACTAAAATATAGTGGTAATAATACTAGGTTTCGTCGAAGGAAATTATTTTAAAGTAAACGAAGCGCTGTCCAAGTACCGAGTCACCACCTTCTCAAGTGAGTGCATAGTTACTTTCATCTTACACATAGATATGAAGTATTTTATATAAATTACATGCTATGTGTGCATATTATCTGAATATTTGCTGTTTATGTTGGATGAACGATTTTATACATGTTTTAAATGATTTAAATTGTATATGTATTTTATATCTACAATAATGTTGGGGTAAAACATGGGTAGATGTAATAAATGGAATATGAGTTTGATGATGAGTTGAGAGGTGTTATAGACCACGAGGTGAGGGTGAGAGGTGGACGATGTGAGAGGTCTTTTCCCAAACGATTCCCCCGTCATTCAGCAGAGTATGGATGACAACCACGGACTATTCTAGACAGTCCAGTGGAACACTAGCAGGCTCGTAACCTGTAGGTGTTGTGAACGATGTGTTCACCCGGTGTACTCTAAACCTTGGCGACCATGCAGACTTGGTGCGTAAACCTTGGAGATCATGCAGACATGATGCCTAAAACCTGGAGACTATGTAGACTTAGTGCCCGTTGTGTAAACCTTGGCGATCATGCAGACTTGATGCCTAACCCATGGCGACTATGCAGACTTAGTGTCTGTTGTGGAAACCGTGGCAACGATGAACTTCGTGCCGATTCCTTAGGATGATCCTTAGGAATAAATGAACGAGGAATAGCTGATTCTTAAGGTAGATCCTTAACAATAAATAAGATAATGGGGATGGGTAATTGGGTTAATTGCTTAATTGTTTAAACATAATAATTATATTATTGTGGGTTGAAAACCCTATGTACTCACCAGGTTTCCCAACCTGACCTACTCAATTTATTTATGTCACAGGTGTTGTCATGAAGTCACATTACACTGAGAGATTAAAGAGATGTAGGTCACTAGTAAGTTCTGTTTATGCTTATGTTTATGTGTTGACGATGACATCCCAAACGTTTTAAAATAAATAAAATATGTTTCTTCGAAAATGTTTTGATAACGTATTTATCATGTTTTTCTGGGAACAAATTCCGCAACATTTTTATGAAAAGAAGTACTCTGATTTTTATAAAGCATAAACAAAATCGGTCTTTTCTGGCCGTGAAAATGGAGATGTCACATTTATAGAATTAATCACTAAAGGTCCTTTATGTTATACTAGTTTAAAGAGAATAAATGACTAAGTTCCATTTGATAAGTAGTTTTAAATCCCTATAAAACCGTTATGATAAGTAGTTTTAAATCCCCATAAAACCGTTCTGATAAGTAGTTTTAAATCCCACAAAACCTTTCTGATAAGTAGTTTTAATCCCATAAATCCGTTCCGTTTTGATTATGGAAAGTAATTATTATAGCAGTATTTCTTCGAAAGAATAAACTACTGGTGAATAACTACCCTAACATTAACCTGGTTAATTAGGATTAAAATCTGATAAAGTTGTAACCATGTTGGACTAGAATGAATACGACGACCTACCGACGTCGAAACTGAATATGTGACATTTGTCACCCCATGGCTTGTCTGCCGGACTGTAGCTATCAGTCTGGATGTGGGATTCTCAGTCCCGTATAGATCTATACACACAATGCCCACTCTGCCTCCAGGAGACTCTGGTTACAAGGATGTAACATAATAAGTATTGCTATGTCCTGAATGTTGGATAAGGTAAAACCCAACACTGAAGACGTACCATCACATTTTAGTTTGAGTAAAGATTGAATTATACCTTTTTCTTGACAAAGTAAATTAGATCTCGTATACTTATCTAGAAATTAGATTTCTTGTTGTTTTCATAAATTATACCTATTATAATTTATACGTTCTATCTGATTAGCATGATACAAAGGTAATGATACCGAATGAAATAACCTTTTATATTCCCATATATAACCTTTGTTCAGCATGATACAAAGGTAATGATACCATCTGAAATAACCTTTTATATTCCCATATATATATATATATATATATATATATATATATATATATATATATATATATATATATATAAGAAGAAAACGACTTTCAAACAAATAACCCCACCTTAAGCCCACTCCAAACAAGGAAAATGAAATAAAGCAACTCATTAGCCATAAGCCCTTTAATTCTTACTTATATACTTATACATATATGAACATGAATTTGACAGTTTATAAGCTAACATAATTATAAATACATTTTAGAGAGTTTAACGGTATCTTAAAAGAGTTTATATGATTTTGAAAAGAGTTCACATGAATTTAAGTCATTATGAAAGTATTGGGTAATCCTTTATTGTAAAAATAAAGATTTAAAGCATAAGGAAATCTTTTATGTGATTGATATTACATGCAATGATTAACACAATTAAATTGTGTTCAACTTGTATTCCCCCCCCCCCCCCCTAAAAAGCATATAAAATCATTTAAATGGTATATTATAGGGGTATGAACTCACCTGATAACTGGTGAGTTTGGCAATGTTTTGTTTCTAGGAATGAGCTTTCTTGATGTAACCATAAGTTTGTGATGAAAAATCGGGCTTTATGCGGGCAAAGTTTCGACTGGAGAGAGGTTAGCTTTTCTTGAATTTCGGGGCTTCGGGCTTGTGTCGGAGTTTGGATATGATATCGGGGCTTTGGGGTGGTAAAAATTGGCTAGAAAGGTGTTTAGAATGAAAGGAGAAATCAAGAATGTAAACCAAAACCCGGAGACATCGCACCCTTTTTATAGGTGGGTGAACCTCGCACTACGCTCGGTGTACCTTCGTACGCTGCGCGTAGATGCTACTTGGCTTTAGACATGTCAGTTTGAGCGAGATACGTATACAACTGCGATAGAGAAGCGACGTGGACTATCTGAGGCCTGGTGTCCGAGTACGCTGGGCGTAACCGAGTATGCAGGGCGTACTCCTTCGCACCAGCTTCGTAATTTGAGCCCAGAACTTAAAAATTCGTGATTTTCTCATACGAGCTCAATTTTTGATGTTCTTTATATCCACATGTAGGTGATATTATACTCTACAACTTTCGTTTAGACTCCGTCGGCTAATTTTGACTTTATTTTTGAAGTTATATTTTTAACAGGTCGGGACAGACAAGGTTCGTTAAAAATTCATAACTTCTTCATCTGACGTCCGTTTTCGTCTGTCTTTTTACCGATGTACTACAATTGATGAGACATTCGGTTCTCGTTTCGGTTGTTTTGGAAAAAAGTTGTTCAAACAAAAAATTGAGTTTCGGGCTGTGTACCGCTGTGTCGAAACTTAGAAAATCATAACTTCTTTGTTATAACTCGGATTTTATTGTTCTTTATATTTTTGGAAACCTTGTTACAATATCTATTACTTTATTTAATCCAAACAAGAATATTGAACAATTTATTTTTGATGCTATTTTAAGTTGACTTTTATTGAACACGAATGACCTTGGGTTGACTTTTGTTGACTTCAAAGGCTAGAAAATAACGAGTTATTACAATACATTACAAGGCACCTGATTAATTCTGCAAAAATATTACAAATCGGTAGTGATTACTAATAACTTCAAGCCATTCAAAATTTAAGCATATGAATTACAATGCAACATATGCAAGTTAAGTTGCTGAAAAGTCGTATGACATCAAATCGAAATTAAAACATATAAATTAAGAAATCGTTCAGCTAAGTGAAGAGATGCATATTCTGAAGTTTAATCATACCTGGTGATGATGAAATTCCGATGACACTTGTAAGAATTCAATGGTTGGAGAAGTCATATGGCATCAAATCGAGGATGAAGAATTGATAATCAGTTTATGTGTGCAATGGATTGAGATGATTATACGAAGAAGAAGATGATAATTATTTGAAGAATGTGATAACAACTTGAGAATGTAGATAGCGAGAAATCTGGAGTTGCAATCCATTCCACATAGGGTTATTTTGGTCACATTAAGAAAAGAAATGAATGTGTTCTACCGAGTTCCGCCTATTTGGATAGGACTATTATTTTAGTAAATTGTCCCATTGGACTGGGTCAAATTTTCATTTAGTTCTGTTTGGGACATGCCAAACACCATGGGAAGTTTTTTAGTTCTCCTCTGTTCCACTTAGTTCTCCTCACCAAATGGGGCCTAAGGGTGAATGAAGTCATGCATCAGATCGATAGATTTTATGGGAGGTACAAATGGTACCTCCAAGGTACGGCTCCTTCTTCAGTGAGTTGAGAACAATGGGTTGTGTATATTTGATATGTGGCTTCTTTAACTTGATTCCACAATTTTCAACCCATGCAATGACCACTTGTACATTATGCTTTTATATTTTTACAAATTTTTTTTGTATGTTTTTAAATTAGTTTTATATGTTTTTAATATTTTGTAAATTAGTTTTGTATGATTTTTATTAGTTTGTGTTTATTTTAAAATTAAAAATTAAATGAGTTTAGAAAAATACATTTTTCATGTGTTTGTGGATATGAAATATGGAAAAGAGAAAGAAATAGAAAATCCAATAAGAAGCTGATATGACAGTGAGTTCAATAGATTGAGACTTGGTGTAACACCCATAATCAGAAAGACCAGGAAAGGAAAGGAAAACCCTAAGTCAAAGGGGTCAACTCGTCGAGTCTAGGGTGGAACTCGACGAGTCCGAGCGAGATCCGGGTCGAAGAATAAGTGACCGACTCGACGAGTTGGAAAGTGGAGTCGGCGAGTCCGGTCTGGATTGGGAAACCCTAAGTCCAGGGCTTTATGCACAATATAATCATCTCATTCTCTCCCTTAGGGTTCTCTATAGCCTCTCTTATCCAGAACACAAAACCCTAAGCCTCCATTTTAGCACATTCAAGCTTTCTTGCCATTTTGGGTGATTTGAAGGAAGAAGGAGGAAGGGAACCTTTGGTGATTCAAGGATTGGCTTTAGATCCAGAGTTGGTGTGGCTTTTCAGATCTCTTGAGGTAATAAGTTGACCCTATTGCATTTAGATCTATCTTATGGTTGATTTTGGGCATTTTTTAGTATGGAGGAGGTTTATTCCGAGTTTGGAGTAGATCTGAGGTTGCTACCTCAGATCTAGGCTATTAAGGATCCAAAAAGCATTAAAGTTTATGCCAATAAGTTGTTGGTGAAGCCCCTTGGTCACAAAACCTAGCCCTAGAGTGTTTTAAGCCCATATCTCTTTGGTTTCACATAAACTTTGCAACTTTAAGTGAGGAATAGACTTGGGAAGGGTGGATCTATGAGTTGGACCCCCTGCATGGCTCGAAAAGCCACTGTATGGATTAAGAACTGAAGCGACTCGGCGAGTCACATGGGTGAACTCGGCGAGTTGGATGAAGATGGGCATGGACTCGACGAGTTGGAAGAACAACTCGGCGAGTCTGTTGAAGATTGTCATGGACTCGGCGAGTCAGGTCGCGAAGCACTAACCCCTTTTGGTTAAGACTTAGATCGGTGAGTTGAGTGGAGACTCAGTGAGTTGGGCAGGATGGGAATCATAGATCATTGAACTCGATGAGTCTTGGGGTGACTCGGCGAGTTGAGTCGTATTATGGGAGTTTCAGAATTCATGGACTCGACGAGTCTTGGGGTGACTCGGCGAGTAGAGTCAGTCAAGAAGGTTAACTTGGACCAGGACTTTGAGTTTGGCAAGAGTGGGCTTAGACGGTTTCTAAGAGTTCAGTTTGGGACTAAGTGTTGTATGATATTGATATTGATAGCTCGGGGAGCTAGTCGAGCAGCGGTTCAGAGAATTGTCGGTCAGCAGTCAGAGGGTTATCAGCAAAAGTTCAGCAGTGCAGGTTAGTTTCCATTTGTGTGAATGGGTCTACGACCACAATGCCGGCCCATGTAGTTATGAGCAGGAAGACCCGGGGGTTAGCCTTAGGCAGTGTTTGCTAGTATGATATTCCGGACCAAGGTCCGATGTCGGGCAGGTACCTAAGGAATGGTTTGCATGTTAGAGTATACTTGTTGTCTGTGTGATGCATGTATGTGCCTGGTAGGAAGGTGAGGGTGGGCGAGGTCCCGTATCTCACCAATAGCAGAGTATGGACGGTGTTCCATATCTCATTAGTAGCAGAGCAGGGGCGAGGCCCGAGATAGGCACGGAGTGAGTGTGGGCGTGGCTCGTATCTCACTTACTATAGGAGCTTGGACGGGGTTCCATGACTCACTAGTGACAGGACAGGGGTGAGGCCCAAGACAGGTGAGGCCTAAGGACAGGATTACAGTAGGGTATGTTCAGTTATGTGTTATATGCTAATTGTATTATGTGGTTAGCGGGCGGGGCCTAAAAG
Organism: Lactuca serriola; assembly: GCF_051521515.1. NCBI lineage: Eukaryota > Viridiplantae > Streptophyta > Magnoliopsida > Asterales > Asteraceae > Lactuca > Lactuca serriola. Next base: position 38,393,800 of record NC_136409.1, read on the forward strand.
AAACAGATATGTATCCGAGTGGGGCTTGAAGCCAGGCGGGGCCTGGAGCGGCGGGGCCGTTGTAGCGGGCGAGGCCCATAATAGCGGGCGTGGCCCAGTATATGCAGTATGTATGCTTTGTGATTGTACGGTATGTGGTAGGTTGGGGAACTCACTAAGCTTCGTGCTTAAGGTTTTCAGTTTTGGTTTCAGGTACTTCCGGTAGCGGAGGGAAGAGCTTGGGGTGATCGCATGACACACACCATTGACTAGTCAGCCTGGGATGTTTTACTCTAATAATGAATCATTTTTTGAAATTAATACTCTGAATTCATGTTATAACTTATGACATGTTTTTATGATTATGGCTTTGATAATGATTTAAAGAAAAATTTTTGGTACGGATTTTGGGATGTTACACTTGGAAGTGGCAGTACCCCATGGATCCAAAAATTTTGTTTTAAATCTTGTCGATTCTTAAGATTATCAAAACTTTCAAGGTTATGAAACCTCTTATTATTTTTTTTTCATATCTTAGTCAATTCCTTACCTCACAAAATACCGGAAAAAACACAAGATGCGATTAATGAGATGTTGATAAATATTACTGTAACGACCCAATTTTCACGTCCAAAAATTTCGTTTTAAAACATTAATTTAGAAAACATTAATAATTAAAAACATTGTTTGATCAAACCATGACACAACGTAAACCATGTCTAAAAGCCAAATCATACAACCAATCAAAATATCAGAGTATAAATCCCAGAGAATCTCGTAAATGCGGAAACCAGAGAGTGTGTGTGTGACATGCTGCTACCGCGCCGGCTCCTTTCCCCAAGCTGAGGAGGTACCTGAAACCAAAACTGAAAATTGTAAGCACAAAGCTTAGTGAGTTCCCCCACCGTACCACATACCATATAATCTCATAACATACATATATTGTCAGGCATATCTGGGTGCCCGACCTACCCCTTCGGCCCTCTCGACCGGACATTGCCTAGCATATCTGGGCGCTGGCCTCCCCTTCGGTCCTCTCGACCGGACATTGCCTAGCATATCTGGGCGCTGGCCTCCCCTTCGGTCCTCTCGACCGGATACTGCCTAGCATATCTGGGTGTTGGCCTCCCCTTCGGTCCTCTCGACCGGATACTGCCTAACATATCTGGGTGCTGGCCTCCCCTTCGGTCCTCTCGACCGGATACTGCCTAGCATATCTGGGTGCTGGCCTCCCCTTCGGTCCTACCGACGGGATACCTCGGGGACTATCTCCCCCTACTGTCACTAGCACATAGCATCATATCATACTAGCACATAACATAACACAGGTAGTAGTAATTCCTAGATGAATATCACAGAGACAAACATCTACATATAACTCCTACTGGTGGGCCGACATTGTGGCCGTAGACCCACCGCTACTGGAAGGTAACTCACCTCAAAGTAGTTGCTGATCTGATCGGGAACTGACTGTCTACTGCTGCTGCTGCTGCTCCGGAAATCCTCCGGTTGCAATTCCCACAACACACTCAATCAAACACTGCTAACTGTCCTTTGGGTAAAATGACCATTTTACCCCTGATCATGTCATCAAACAAAGTCAGAGTCAACTTTCAGTTGACCCGACTCGCCGAGTTAGCTTTCCAACTCGCCGAGTCCCTACCCAAACGATTGCCCTGAATCCCGTTCCTACTCGTCGAGTTAGGCGACGACTCAACGAGTTCACCTTCTAAACTGATATTCAAGTCCTTCATCCTACTCGCCGAGTTGTATGAACAACTCGTCGAGTTCATCTTCATCCGAAGAACACTTATGCTAAGACTCGCCGAGTTGTATGAACAACTCGCCGAGTCCATCTTCATCCGAAGAACACTTATGCTGCGACTCGCCGAGTTGTATGAACAACTCGCCGAGTCTGTTCTTGATCTAAGGAGATTGCCTTGAACTCGCCGAGTCAGGGCATTGACTCGCCGAGTACCTCCATAGATGAGTTCAACTTCCGACTCACTGAGTCACACCTCGTGACTCACTGCTCACTCGACACTACGAAAAGGGGACAAACTCGGAGACTCGCGAACAGACTCGCCGAGTCACATGAACGACTCGCCGAGTCGTTGCCATGCACCCACTAAATACACAGATTTGCTCGATTCCAGTCCATGCCATTCACAGATCTGGACTTCTAGGACACGAATCACACGTAAAGTTTCCAACTTTACGTGTAGATATTCACCAATATGGATTTTAGGGTTCAAAATGCCTCAAAAGGGTAGATCTAGGGTGAACAAGCAACATGGGTCCATAAAGGTAACAGATCTGAGCTCCTGGAGCTCAATATTGCCTAGATCTAGAGGCTAATCAACTTATTACGACTTATATTGCACATACAAGCTTGGGGATTGGTTCAAGAATGACTTAAATGAAGTAATAAGCATAGAAACATGGGGAAAACGGGTTATACCTCAAAGGAATTGCTGAGAGAGCACAAAGATGCTTGGATTCCTTCCCTTCCTCTTGATCTACTTCCCTTTTGCCTCAAAACCTTCAAGATCACACCACAATTGCTTCAAACTCTAAATGAACAACTTAGAACGAGGGTTGGAAGCTCTGGGGGGGGGGGGGTGAATGGGGGCTGGCTTGGGGCAGATAAGTCGTTTAAATAGGGTGCAAACCCCTGAAACTTAGGGTTTCATCCAACAGCTGTGACTCGCCGAGTCCAGGATATGGACTCGCCGAGTCGCCAACTTAAACGTGTCCCGGGTCCCACATCCACTCGGCGAGTCGGACCTATGACTCGCCGAGTCCAAGGCTAAAAGAAGAGAAATACTCAAATAAGATTTACGTACCAGGAACCAGGTGCTACAATTACACCTTAGTGCCAACATATCGTATTGTTAGTTAAGATGAGCGGTGTGGAAAAAACCAAAAGAAAACATCAATATAGTCACAAGTGAAGGAACTATATGATGCAAATCAGGCGGAAAACCAAAAAAAACTTGGTAACGGGAACAAAGCTCAAATTAAATGTCGTTATATAAATGACTTAATGAAAGTTCCATCAAATGGGTTGGTGTTTATTGAGGAGCATATAGAACAAGAAGAAATGGAATGAGTATGAAAGATGTTGAGAATGAAGCTCTTAAACTATATGAGATACATATGAGACAAGTGGAAACAAGTTTAATGACACGATTGTTTTTAATGAGGTTATGTCTAAAAATTGAAAATGGGATTTACAACTAGACTATGATGTACACAATCACATCTTAAATGTGAAGTGGGTGATGAAGAAAGTGTTGGTAGCACAAAACAATTAGTGACTACCGAATAAGGGGACTATTGTATCAAATCCAACACATAACCACCACTAAGCGCCAAATAGTGGTGATTCAACAATTAAATGTCCAACGAGTAGAGATGCGACTAAAATAAAAGAAAAATGTAAGTCTTCAAAATGAAATTGTTGCGAAAATTCATGCAATGATACTTAGTAGAGGTAGTGAACGTGGGCAGGGTGAGTCTTCTAATATCGAAGTTTTATGGAAACTAATTATAGTTTAGTGTCTCTTTTATTTTCAATATGCTTTTAATATATTTGTAAGATATTTTATTATTTATTTGTATCTGTAACATCCAAAAATATGGTCCCAAAAATTTCAGTTTTAAATAGATAAAATAGTGTCTTCAAATATCATTCATACATCTCAACAAAACCAACGTATCAAATGTTATAAAAATTAGAGTAAATGTCATATGCGGAATCCCAATAGTGTGTGCGATGCAGTCAACACGAGCTCTTCCTCTTGGAACCGAAACTACCTGAAACATAAAATAAAAACAGTAAATACAAAGCTTAGTGAGCTTCCCCAAGATACCGCATACCAAAATTATCACATAACGGGCCCCGCCAATGAGATACGGTCCTCGCCCACACTCGCAATACGGGCCCCACCCAATGAGATACGGGCCCCGCCCACACTCGCAATACGGGCCCCGCCCGATAAGAATACATATACAAGCATATATAAGTATCACACAGATAACAAGTATATCAACATAATCATCAAGAATCGGCCTTCGTGCCTTAGACCTGCTAAACCTGATGAGGAAAACTCACCTCGAAAAACCGAAAGAAGTGAATGATCCTTAACTGCTGGTCCTACAGCTCCCCGAGCTATCAATTGCCAAAAGCAACTAATTAACCACTAGGATCTACATCATTAATCAAAACTCCCTACTTGGGGTAAAAAGACTATTTTATCATAACTTGGTCCAAGAATGAAACCCCAAATCACAATCCAATTGTCCAAAAGTTAACAATCTAACAAGGCCCAATCATATGACCCAATTTCCAATTGGGCCCAATCCCTTTGCATGAGCCTTAGCCTAAGGCACAATAATGCTTCGTTAACCCAAAAGGTTCGATTCCAAATGGCCTACTAAGGCCCAAGACACAAAATCCATGCAAGTAGCCCATCTGAGGCCCAAACAACACAAAGCCCAAAACCATCAAGTACGGTGGGCGTACTCAACTGTACGCTAAGCATACAGGCTGCATGGCTTGTACGTTACGCATACTAGCTTATTCGCCTAATGTACTCACCCATTAAACCATAATCTCAATAAGCACTTAAATTCAATTATTGTTGTTTTCGGTGATTCAAGGGATAATAGAGGCGTAAATAATTCATCAATATAAATTCTATCTTCTGTTTTGAATGTAATACTATGATATGAATTTGTTAATGCATCGCTTATTTGATATATAATAGTAAACAGATGATTACCTTTTAGAATAAAATTTTGTCTTAATAATTTATATCGTACGGTAATACTATTACTTAAATTTTTATCTTTAAGATTTAATCCTAACTGAATATTGATACTAAATTTTATTTTTCCTTCTATTAAATTACATTTTCCTTTTGCAATAATATTTTCTTGATCATGAATTATACGATCCTCTCTTATTTCTAATTCTATTGAGGTATCTAAATCACTAGAAGTACTTTTTAAAATTATTTGAATTATTGATATGTGAATATAGGCAATTTTTAATCTATCTATCTCTTTAATATTATATAATGATAATGATTTCTTATTTGTTGTTTATTTATTATAGGTACTAGGTGTGAGACCCATGTATTACACGAGTTGATTTAAAAAAAAATTAAATATTAAAGCGTAAACATAAAATATTTTTTAATGTACAACTTTAAAATAAAAAAGGAAGAAACATATTTATTGCAATTTAATATCATATATATGATATTTAATACTTTACATATATTAGTATATGACTTTAAGTTTAAAAATTAAAACAAATCAAAAATTGACAAGTGGATAATATTTATTTCAAAAATACCACAAAATGACAAGTGTCAAAACTCATGAGAGATTGACATGTGGCAAAATAATCCTTCATTTATTAAGAAACATAATAATCTTACCTTGAGTTGATTCTATAGGTATAGGTTCTTCTCCTATGATTTTTCCATAATATATAATATTTTTTCTAGAAAAGAAGTTTTTTAAAGTGTTATATTTAAAATTTTGTTTTTCTTAATGTAAAATTTGTTTTTCGTATAACGTCTTTATTAATATTGTTTTTATTAATGAGGGCATCAAAAGTATATCCTGATTCGTATTCTTTGTTACTAATAATTATTGGTGACTTTTGTATTTCTTGAGACATATTTAATAAATTAATTTTGTTATTTTATCTTCAAGATTTTTTATTTGTTATTGTTGCCAATTTATACTATTGTTTACTATACGTGTCACTTCAATATTATATATGATATTAGATATAGACGTATTAAACTATGCTTTTAAAAAAGAAAGAAGATTTTTAGCTTCTTTGATTGTTTTACGAAAAAAAATTAATTATTGTTTACACGTTTTTAGACTAGTAAGATTCATAATTCTAGCTCTGATACCAAAATGAAATAACAAAAGTATGAAAGAATAATAAAGATAAATAGATAGACTAACCTGAATATTGTGGTTTTAATGAATGATATGAACTTAGATGTTGGATGCACTTTGCTGTTCATAAATATAAATGTCCTCGGGGAAATCAACTTTTGTTCCTGTCACCAAGCTCTTTATGCAATATATATATATATATATATATATATATATATATATATATAATAATGTGATTGAAGTAAGAGTGATGTGAGTCCTTTTTTCGTAATATGTTTATAATAATATGAGAAGAATAATTGCGTTTGTCGTCTTAGAATAATAGCTTGCAATAATAGATTGTAATAATGTAAGTTTATCGTTTGTAATCATATGTGTACTAGACTCTTGAAGAGTCTATAAGTGTATATAAATAGGGCGCTGCCCATTATAAATGAAGCAGAGTTGTTTTGTGTAAAACTTGAATACTCTTAAGCTTTTATCTGTTGAAATTTATATTTCTGAATAGACTGCATCCAACATCTAAGTTCATATCATCCATTATAATCACAATATTCAGGTTAGTCTATCTATTTATCTTTATTATTCTTTCATACATCCGTTATTTCATTTTGACTCATGATTTTCTTAAAAACACTTTTAGAATCATTTCGCCAAAAAAAACAACAAAGTGATAGGAGTGACAGTAATCAAACTAATAATGAATTTTAATAACTTTATGTCATTACAAATTTCATAGATAAAAATGGGCTATATTGCAACTTTCCATTCAATTCCAAAGACATAATGAATAACAACACCCTCGCATAAAGAATAAAAATAATCAAATCCATTCCATCAGATCAAACAAACAAATTTTTACTTTTTTTTATATCATTCGTATTCCACGAACCATTCAATTTCATTCTTTCTCTAGCTCCATCATCCCAAACCCTATTTAGGAAGCTCAATCCAGTGCAATTCGAGTTCAACTTCACCACATTCAACGTTTTGCAATCTAAGAGTCATACCTTGAACGACTTTTCCATCTTTAAAAGTTACACAACTTTCTTCAGACAAACAATTATTCCTATCAGGTTTTATCGTTTTTAGGACGGTCCCATTTGGGACAGTATCTATCGATTTTACTACATTGTAAAATGGTTTGATGCTAAATTGGGCATCTCCCATCTCGTCATCTTTAGTAAATATGTCGTGGTCAAACACCATCTGCAGATATATATACATACAAGAAAAAAAACGCTTAAACGTTTATTTATTTGACATTATTTTGTTTTTTTCTGGATTTATGCAAGAAAGTGGTTTTACACAAAATATGCAACAATGTTTCACTCTTTTTAAAGTTTGGGCACCCATATGAAAGGTCTAAAGTTAAACATTAAGAGTTCCAATCAGGGATGGTTGGGAGAATGATGTGCTAGTCGGGAACCAATTTTTCACTTTTTTAAACCAATTTTTTGCAACAATGTTTTACTTTTTTTTAATGAAAAGTTGTTGAACTTGTTTTTTTTTATTATTTTTTTTACCAATTTATGCAAAAATGTTTTACTTTTCTACTCATTTATTCAACAATGTTTCATTATTTTTACCAATTTATGAAACAAACGTTTCACTCCTTTTTACCCATTTATGCAAACGTAGTTTCACCAATGCAAAAATGGTACTTTTACCAATTTAGGCAACACAATTTTTTTTTTTTACCAATTTATGCAACCGGCACAAATTGTGCGGCTAACATTTTAGTAGGTTAAACATGTTTTCGGTAAAATATTGCATCTTTTGATCCTAAAATAGAACATTGTTGCAAATTCTGTATAAGAAAACCACTTAATTGCATAATTGGGAAAATTATCAAATGCTGTTGCTGAAATCCACACATAACCTAATTGAGAAATGGTAGATATATGTCACACGACTCAAGTACTTCTTGCTAGTTCTCGGCCCATTATAGTGTTCTTTTCTTAAAAGTCAACAAACAAATCGATACACCATGAATTACAAAAAATGCACTACTATACCATTGGAACAATATCAACTTAATAAAGTTATGGTTTTACCACTAAGCTAACCTTAGAGCATGTTTAAGAATTATAGATTTATTTATGAACTCTCCTTCATTTCAGGGGAAAAAAGGAAAGAAGAAAAAGTTACCTATGATTTTTGTGTGTCAAATCTAAATTCCAACATGACACTGATTATGACTATTTTTAAAGAAACTGCTACATATATGAAAAACTACTGTAAGGAAAAATATATAGATTAATATTGACATCAAATTGAATTGACATATGGGTTAACAATTTTTTATTCGAGAGGTGGTGATATTAGATTCTAGCATATGCTCATTCTCTTGTAACATTTCGGTAAATTCCATATCTGTATTGATTATTTTAAATTAGATTTAGAAACTTGTTTGGCACTTTAGAAAATATCGGAATTTATAGGAGAAAACGGGAATAAAATGATATGTCTAAATTTATGAAAAATGATAGAAGTGTCTAAATTTATGAAAGCTGAAACTACGTTGTTGTTTTCAGATTGTAGGGGTTTAATATGGAAATAATGATTGATGGATCTGTGTGATTTTCGATCATTGTGTGATAATGGGATTAATCCGTATTTAAGATTATTGATGTATATGATGTTAGTATAATCTGTTTTACTGTTTTACCGACTTGATTGGACTAAGTTATTATAAAAGCGTAATTAAAAAGGTTTAAAAAACATAAATTGTAAAAAGCCTTTTGAAACTTTTTAAACATTTTTTTAAAACCTCTAAAAAAGAATCATCAGTTTTAAACATTTTTACTTACGTTTTAAACTTTTAAACCTTTTTGTTATGGTTTTTCAACATTCCTATATTTTTAAAAAAGTTTAAAAAGACTTGTAAAAAAGTTTAAATATGTTATAAAAAAATTGTAAAAAAAGTTTGAAAAGTTTATAAGGTTGTAAAAAAGTGTAAAAAAAAAACTAAAAAAAGCTATAAAAATGTGTAAAAAGTCTTAAAAAGTTTGTGCAAAAAAGTACTTAAAAAAATACTTGGACAATTTTGTAAAAACAATGGACCAAAATTGTTACAAATTGAAAACTTAGGCCAACATTGTAAATATGGAAACGACCAAGTAAACTTGTAATAGCAAGTCAAAACACATAAGCTCTAAGCTCGTTACCTTTTTACATAGTAAATTGGGTTTGTTGGAAACTTAGACAATTTAAATAGTTTGTTTGGTGAAATAAGTGATAACCATTGTTAAAACTAGAGGTGTCCATAAGGTTAAAGCCTCAATTTATATACAAATCGGACTACCTAAACAGGAAACTCGAGATAAAAGGGTATATCAAGAATAAAGTAACCCTATGCTACAAATATATTATCTATAACATTCTCACTAGGAATTTTTACCTAATGCTTGTATTTTTCATGACATGTGGTTCGTTAATTAATTAATGTACCTGTTGTTCAATACAATTTGCAATTTTAAGTTAAAAAAATCCATTTCTAAGTGATTCACGTGTATTCTTTTACCTAAAAAGGTAGGATTTTCACTTTTTCAGTATATATGCCATTATTATGGTAAATCTAATTAACATAAGTGAATAATTTCACATAAAATAACTAACAGGTATTATACTAGAAATTTCATGATGAGAATACGATAAATTTAAGATGTAATTGTATATGTAAGATACTTACCAACTTAATTGGAAGTTCTGGATTTTCAACAGGAAGAGTCAAATCTTCTTCCCACACAGGGTTAAGCTCTTTATCAATAATACGGGTTTTCAGTGTCTGTGTCAAATAAACAAAAACTAAACATTTATTTAGGTGGAAAAAATGAAAAGAAAAACTAAGGACAAAAAACAAGCAAGTTCCAATATATGCATGAATCCCTCCCATTAGATAAACTAATTAAAAAAACATAATTCATGTTAACACTAAATGAAAATATGCATTAATGTATAGTAATTCCTTTCTTTTTGACTAAAGGAACTTATATTATCAAGGACATGACTTATTAATCAGGTAAGCTTATATATGGGTGTTGATTTTTTGACCCAATACATTTATAACTATAATGATCATGACTATATCTAATTAATAGCTAAAAATGCTATCAATACAATTTTCATGTCAGTGCTTCTTGATCGATTGATCATCACATATCTTAAGGAATTACATTCTATCAGTTCAAATCGTTATATTGTCATATATTGTTGTACTGAAGAAATTAGCATGCATGCATGTAATAAATCGAATGAAAGTGAAAGAGCATACGCTTAGAAGAAAAAAGAAAGGATATATATATTAACCTGGTCGCCCATTGCGACTACGACATAAGGATCGCTGGATTTGAAATCACGTATCGCGAGATCTATACCTCTTTTAATCCTAATTCTAAGAAGACCCAGCAAATTATCCATTACGCAACAATATTAAAACCGCTGCCCATACAATGATCCTGAAATTCAAATCGGGAAGACGAAATAAGGTGCTAGTGATCCTAAATTGAAATATCGAATGAATGTAGGGTTTATATTTTCTGGGAATCGGGAAAAGGATTTGGGTTTGGGGATAGGGGGAACATGCATTTGGGTTGGCTTTGTTCATCAACGTGAGGTGGGTTGCCAATTGCCACCATCAATTCTGTATATGAATGACCATGAAAGGACATGAAATCTCATTGGTGATGGTGATACACATGTTCTTTCTCGATTTTTTTTTGCATGGGAAGTGTTATCATTAAAAAATTATTAAGAAAAAAAAATATTAATTTTGACATAATAGAAAAAAGGGCTTATGACGTTTTGGTCTTTTTCCAAATTATACAACATTTATTTTTATACAAAATATGCAACGATTTTTCGATCTACGAACATATAATGCAACCATCTAATTCATATATATATATATATATATTAATTCCCAAAGGGTTTAAGGAACAGTCAACTTTTCTTACTTTTTATTTTCGCCACATTTTTTCCTTTTGTTCTTGTGGCTGAAGTTTAGAGTTTTTTGGTTTTTACCACCGTCGTATGTGGATTAACTTCTTTATGATATATTCTTTATTTTTTTTGGCTTGTTATTTATTTATAATATATTTTCTGATTTTTTTTGGGTTCCTTACCACGTGTTTGTTGATTACGTCCTAACTCATTACATTATCCCACTCATTTTGCCACATCGACTAATTCTCTTCTCTTCCAGGTTTTCCTTCCGTTTTCTCTTCCCGCCCTATTTTCTAGGTTTGTGTTCTTTGATTTGTGTTTTTTTGGCTTTTGATGTGTCCTTGATTCATCTATACTCTGTCGTCGAACGCTCGGTTTTCAATTTGTAGTTGTTTATGCTTCAAACTTTCTTATTTTCTTCCCTTTTCCTTCTGAATTTTGGGTGGGTTTTTCATAACTCATGAGCGGTAAGTGTAAGAGAAGTTCTGATTTCGATGTTGGGTCGTCCTCGTCGGTAGGGAAGCCTCGCAAACGCCGACAGTGTCCTCGATTGGCTGGGTTTGTACCGCCTGATATGCCTTCGCCCTTGCCTTTTTATGACAACCTGGGAGATTACAGTTTCCTTTGTGAATTTTGTGGTGCCTTCTTCTGGTACTCTGAGAGAGTGTTATCTAAATCACAAAAGAACCATCCATGTTATAGTCGTTGTTGCAGGTCAGGAACTGTTATATTGCCCTAGCCTTTTACACCTCCCGTTGTGTTATCTACTCTGTATGCTGATCCATCTTTTAGACAAAACATTAGGGCTTATAACAGCATGTTTGCTATGACATCTTTTGGAGCAGAGATAGATGAAGATATTAATAAAGGTACCGGTCCTTATGTATTCAAACTTTCAAGTCAGGTGTCACATTGGGTGGGTTCTTTTTCGCCAGAAGATAGTAAAGGTCCAAGGTTTTTGCAGTTATATATGGTTGAAACAGACCACGAACTCTCTAATAGACTATCTGCTTTTCGTGATCCAACAAAACAACCTTTAGACCCAAAAGTTGTTCAAGTACTCATGGATATACTCACGGTTCATAATGAATACGTTCGGACTTTTAAGACAGTCAAAGAAATTGCTGCTGAAAGAGATTTAGATGAATACTCGGTTTGTCTTTTCAATGACGTTCCTGATCGACGATATGGTCCTCCTGCACCCGGGACCTTAGGATGTATTGTTCTTGGTGATGACTCTTTTGGTAATAAGTACGGTATAATTATACATTCAAAGTCCGGTCGGCCACAACATGTTAGTAAGCTTCACCCAAGTTACATGCCACTACAATACCCACTACTCTTTCCTTATGGTGAGGACGGGTGGTCTCCGCCTTTAAAGCTACTGAATGAAACGGGTTCAAATACTAGAAATCTCACTGTAAATATGTACTACAGCTATCAAATACATGCACAAAATGGTGTTCAGTCTCTTATACTAAATTCATCCAGCTTATTTCAGCAATATTTGGTTGATGCTTACATAAGTATAGTGCAAGGCAGGCTTGACTTCTATCAAAATAATCAAGATAAACTTAGATCCGCCTACATAAGCGGGATTTATGACGCACTTTCTAATAGTGATACCAAAAGTCTTTCTGTTGGGAAACGGGTTCTTTTACCACCATCTTTTCTTCGAGGACCATGGTATATGTATAGTCATTATCAAGATGCGCTCTGCATTTGTAGAGAACATGGAAATCCACAATACTTTTGTTGGAACAAACCCTGCAACTTCCAAATAAATATGAAAGAAAAACAAAAGTTGTTCCCTGTTGTTGCTGTACACGAACAGAAAAGAAGAAGAGGAAACAGGAAACTGATTTCTATTCAAAAGGCTGCACACACCAATCCAAAAATAAAAGGGCTATAAATAGCCTACAAATACACAACGGAAACATAGAAAACCAAACTAAAACCTAGCCACTAGAATAGGACACTATAAGACCAAGTATACCACGTTTTCTTGCCTTGAACCTGGTCAAATTTCCTTTATTCAAATACTAAATAAAACAAATAAAAGACTAATCTCTTTTGACCCAAACCCATTATTCAAACCAGCCCATCCATGTCAAGATTATCCAACACTCACCCCCTTAATCTTGACAGTAATCTGATTCCTCAAAGCAGTGCTGGCTCATCATCATCTTGAATCATATTAGCTTCTTCTTCCTTTATTTCTTTCTTAGGACACTCAGCTGCATAATGTCCATATTCTTGACAATTATAGCATTTAATATGTCTCTTGTCTCGATACATACCTTGCTCCCTTTGATCTTCATAGCTTGGAACCGACCATCTCGACCTCTACCACGACTTCTTCCTTGACCCCGACCTCTTCCTTGTCCAGATTGATCTTGATTGAAGTTACCACGCTTGGTTCTCTCTTCCTATTCTTCTTTTGACAATAAAAGTTTGTTTTGATTTTGATCATTATCATCTTCATCAAGAACCTTGATTCTTTCTTCATATGCCTTCAACCTTCCCACAGCTTCCTCAAGTGACATGTCCTCTATCTCGGAGTATTGCTCAATCGATGCAACAATCTGCAAAAACTTCTTAGGAACTGAATTTAGTAGTTTTCTTACCACTATCTCATCCTCCAAGCTAGACCCAAGACTCTTGAATTTGGATGCAATTTCACTAAGTTTCCCCGAAAACTCATCAATCGTGTCACCCTCTTTCATTTTCAACATCTCTAGCTCGGTTCTAAGTGTTTGCAGTCTCGCCTTTTGAACTTTTTCGGCTCCTAAATACCGCACACGAAGCGCTTCCCACACATCTTTTGCATCCTTATGCTTAGCCACTTGAAGCAATATATCTTCAGGTAGAGTTTGAAACACAAATGCTCTTGCCATTAAATTTTTCTTTGCCTCTACCGCTTTTCCAGTTTCTGGATTAACGGCTTCCCATAAGTCGTATGCTTGTAAGATCGACTCCACCATAATCGACCAACTTGTATAATTTGTAGTTGTTAACTTGGGGCATTGCAGCGGGATACTTTGAGTGGTCACAGGTACAACCTGACTTGATCCTCCCGGGTTTGTTGCTGGCATCTTCCTTGACTTGACCTTTCTTCTTGTACACAACCAACCACACGGATCACACACACACACGGATCAAATAGATCTGAATTATTTAGGATCTTCTTCCTTTCTTCAAACCACCAAGACACACTTGCAGGTGCACCAAAACTTTGTTTTCTGATCTTCTTCCTCACTTTGACTAGCTTCTTCACATAGATAGCTTCGCCACACAGGTTCTGTCTTCTTCACCTAGACCATCAATTCAGCACACAACACTTGTTCAGCACACAACCTTTCTCTCACACAGATTAATATTCAAAAAAACACAATCACACATCACACAGATGCAGTTTTAATCACACAGATTTCTGATTTTTAACTCAGCTCATGCAGAGCTTTGTTTGGCTCACACAAAGCTTCTACTTTCTCTGATCTCTATGGTTCACATAGAACCCCTTCCACAGATCCCGCGAGCCTTAGGGCTCTGATACCAAATGTTGGAACAAACCCTGCAATTTCCAAATAAATATGAAAGAAAAACAAAAGTTGTTCCCTGTTGTTGCTGTACACGAACAGAAAAGAAGAAGAGGAAACAGGAAACTGATTTCTATTCAAAAGGCTGCACACACCAATCCAAAAATAAAAGGGCTATAAATAGCCTACAAATACACAACGGAAACATAGAAAACCAAACTAAAACCTAGCCACTAGAATAGGACACTATAAGACCAAGTATACCACGTTTTCTTGCCTTGAACCTGGTCAAATTTCCTTTATTCAAATACTAAATAAAACAAATAAAAGACTAATCTCTTTTGACCCAAACCCATTATTCAAACCAGCCCATCCATGTCAAGATTATCCAACACTCACCCCCTTAATCTTGACAGTAATCTGATTCCTCAAAGCAGTGCTGGCTCATCATCATCTTGAATCATATTAGCTTCTTCTTCCTTTATTTCTTTCTTAGGACACTCAGCTGCATAATGTCCATATTCTTGACAATTATAGCATTTAATATGTCTCTTGTCTCGATACATACCTTGCTCCCTTCGATCTTCATAGCTTGGAACCGACCATCTCGACCTCTACCACGACTTCTTCCTTGACCCCGACCTCTTCCTTGTCCAGATTGATCTTGATTGAAGTTACCACGCTTGGTTCTCTCTTCCTATTCTTCTTTTGACAATAAAAGTTTGTTTAGATTTTGATCATCATCATCTTCATCAAGAACCTTGATTCTCTCTTCATATGCCTTCAACCTTCCCACAGCTTCCTCAAGTGACATGTCCTCTATCTCGGAGTATTGCTCAATCGATGCAACAATCTGCAAAAACTTCTTAGGAACTGAATTTAGTAGTTTTCTTACCACTATCTCATCCTCCAAGATAGACCCAAGACTCTTGAATTTGGATGCAATTTCACTAAGTTTCCCCGAAAACTCATCAATCGTGTCACCCTCTTTCATTTTCAACATCTCTAGCTCGGTTCTAAGTGTTTGCAGTCTCGCCTTTTGAACTCTTTCGGCTCCCAAATACCGCACATGAAGCGCTTCCCACACATCTTTTGCATCCTTATGCTTAGCCATTTGAAGCAATATATACAATATATCTTCAGGTAGAGTTTGAAACACAAATGCTATTGCCATTAGATTTTTCTTTGCCTCTACCGCTTTTCCAGTTTCTGGATTAACGGCTTCCCATAAGTCGTATGCTTGTAAGATCGACTCCACCATAATCGACCAACTTGTATAATTTGTAGTTGTTAACTTGGGGCATTGCAGCGGGATACTTTGAGTGGTCACAGGTACAACCTGACTTGATCCTCCCGGGTTTGTTGCTGGCATCTTCCTTGACTTGACCTTTCTTCTTGTACACAACCAACCACACGGATCACACACACACACGGATCAAATAGATCTGAATTATTTAGGATCTTCTTCCTTTCTTCAAACCACCAAGACACACTTGCAGGTGCACCAAAACTTTGTTTTCTGATCTTCTTCCTCACTTTGACTAGCTTCTTCACATAGATAGCTTCACCACACAAGTTCTGTCTTCTTCACCCAGACCATGAATTCAGCACACAACTTATTGCCCTCACTTTACCACCAAGACACATTCGGTGGGATATCCGTTTTGTTAGGGGGTGATTTTCGCCAAACAATACCCGTGTCTCCGAAAAGCACAATATCACAAATTATTGGCCTCACTTTACCAAACTCATACCTATGGCCATGTTTTACGATTTATAAATTAACTCATAACATGCGGTTGATGAACTTCGGTAGCTGTTGCACTTCAGATTTATCAGTATTAGATTTCGTATCATGGTTACTCAGTGTTGGAGATATTACTATAGGGGAATCAGATCCGATTGATAAAAAAACACAAAATGGATTGACATTCCTCCATCTCTTCTCATACCAGCAGGCGCAAATGCATTGCAAAGTCTCATCAACTTTGTATACGGTGATGGGGTCCTCATGGACCCATCTGCATCTGTCTTATCAGCTAGAGCGATCGTGTGCCCAAAAAACAAGACAACCCACAAAATAAACGAAGTAATCCTGAAAATTAGTCCAGGAGAGACCAGGACTTATAGAAGTGTTGATACGATACAATCTAATGGATGCCAATCCTCAGAGTTTGATGCTTTCTACCCAACAGAATACCTGAATGAGTTAAGTTTTCCAAGTATACCTCCACACAAACTGCTACTGGAAATTGGTACCCCCATCATGTTAATAAGGAACATGAACCAAAGGGATGGTCTATGTAACGGTACATAGTTATTACCAAACATAATAGAAGGAACCATAATTACTGGAACATGTACTGGAAAGCAAGTTTACTTACCCCACATTAAGTTCATACACAAAAGTGCTGATATACCCTTCACTTTCATTAGAAAACAATTTCCAGTGAAAGTTTGTTATGCATGACAATTAACAAAAGTCAAGGTCAATCACTAAAAAAATTGGAGTGTTTCTGCCAGAACCGGTATTCACACACGGTCAACTATATGTTGCTTTGTCTCGTGCCACATCCCCAGACTCAATTAAAGTTGTAATACAGTCTGATACTGACAACAAGCAGAACAGAACCAAAAATGTTGTTTTTAAAGATTTTTTATGCAGAGTTAATAATAATGAGGTCAAATACATAACCGTTTTTTACAAACCAAAACCAAATTATATAACATGTTGTATACCTTTCAATGTTCAAATAATCAACCAACTATATATATATATATATATATATATATATATATATATATATATATATTATACATGATCAAAAAATGTAACATTTATCTATTTTTTTTTGTTCCTATGCTAGAAACATGTCTGAAATCTTTACAACAATCTCAGAATTGGGATATGGATCTCCAGGAACACCCCTGCAAGTGCGCATCTTGCGCACGTGGACGCCACAAATCCGTTCTCATGAAACTTGATTCTTGGTAGTTGACAAACACGTAACTTTTTAGTCATTTTTACACAAGTTGATCAGTTACCTTCATATTATAACTCCTAATTCCTACTTTTTTTAATGACAGGGTAATGCTATCCAGATTCTCGGCAGAGGAAAGGATCAAGGATTTGTACAGTCCGTTCTCATTCCTTCAAAATGTTACACAATCGCCGCTTATGCATGTGGAGAAGCAGATATCTTTCAAAAATGGCTGGATAATCCTATGTACATTGCTATTGGGATGGCCTCTTCCATCACATCTTTCCCAAACACATTGACCATTCCCACAAGTTGGTTTAACTTCATATCAAAAAATCAAATACCAGATTATGTTGACCAATGTCCAGGTATAACTTTAAACACTTTTTGCACAGATAATACAAACAATTGTTCCTTTTATATCGCAATTACAAACCATAAATCTAAACTATATAACTTCAATTTCACTATGTAGATTTCTTAGGAGTGTTTGTCAGATTGGTAAACTGTACCAAAAGAAACAAGGAACCTTACCTTCTTCTCATCCTAGAAAACGATTTGTAAGTGTTCTATCCTTTTAAGTGTACCTTTAAGTTGATTAATACATTTAAGATATCTAAACAACAGTGGTCAACAAATTTCCATAAGTCTATGGAAAGACTGCACTGATGTGCCCGCAAAATTTAACCGAAGCGCCATTGAAAATGCACCTGTTCCTACTGTACTTGCTGTAATAAATGTCAAAATTGCAACCGTTGCTGGTGCGTTTCATTAAATACTGCACGAAGCAGATTTGTTTTTGAAATAATTATAAACTTTTCATCCATAGGTTTACTGAGGCTAGGAACAAGTAACGCAACTCACATATACATTAATCCAGATATCAGAGAGACAAATACACTTCTCGACAGGTATTACTATAAAACTGACGTATTACCATGAAATATATTTTCTTACTAATGAGGAACAAAAATCATAGGTACAAAGCAAATGCAGCCTCATTAACTTCTTTTGGACCACCGACACCACTATTGGAGATAAATAAAAAAAGCCATTTGGAGCTTTCGGTATACTACCAATTCATTAATAATTTATCTAATTTTCTTTTACCAATCGTATAAACCATATTACATCCTCACTATTTACTACATAATCTAATATTAATATCTTTTTACAGGAGCAGACTTTCACTGCACAAGCATCTATAGTCGACTATACATTTACAGACACTTGGTATCAGATCATTTGTCCCGATTGTAAAAAACCAACTCTCAAGCAAGGAAAAAACTGGTTTTGCCCATCAGATGGAATACTCAACTCGCCAATTTCTCTGTCAGTGACTATTTTCTTCAATTAACAATAAGACAAAAGTACTACCTACATGCACAACAGACTAATAAAAAAGTTTCCGAATTCCCGCATTATGTAACCTTACCTGGATTAATATATGTATATAATGATATTGCTAATATACACAGGTACAAGCTGGTAGCAACAATTAATGATCAGTGTGACTCAATGACTATCACGTTATCTGACAATGCTGCTAAAAAATTATTCGGTACAACATCAGATATGCTCATAGCAGAAGACGACCCCGACCACAGGAAAAACTTGCCCCCTATAATAAACGACTCCAAAGGTGTGATGAAAAAGATGACATTGCGTATGACAAAAACCTTAAACAATAGCAACATCCGTTTTATATTAACCGAGATCGAACAATCACCAACAATAACAACCCCACATCCACATACTCCAACCACTTTCGACATAACCAACAAACCAACTACATCGTCTTCCCAACAGCAGCCTGTGAAAGTTAGAAAGACCATCATGTTTGAAGAAGCAGGTTAGATCCATCATACACTATACAAACATATGAAAAGAACAGCTCACCCACTATTAATATGCTATATCAATTCATATAAGCTTTACAAAACAAGAAAGTTAACACACTTTCCCAAATTTCTCTATTACTATCTAATTTCCACACCCTTTTAAAACAAATTTCCTTATCTTGCACACTTAACTACAGGTACAAGGGTACCGACTGCAGAAGCAAAAAGCTAACGCCATCCAGAATAAGAATACTGTGTCTGTATCTGACTGCGACACTATCAGCTTTTGCCTAACTTTGTAGTTGTAGTCTATTAAGAACTACTTCAACTTTTGCACCACTACACTATCAGTTTTTTTCTACTTTGTGGTTGTAGTCTATCAATAACTACCCTAAATTTTGTGTCTGTAATGTTTACCTATACAGTCAGAACTCTTGTAAATAGATACTATTCCTTTCCAAAAACAATGTCAGTATCTACAAGTCAAAAAAAATTTACCTGTTATGAATCGTTTTTTTTTTTTCTAAAAATTACAAATAAAATGCTACAATGTGGAAACCAAGACTAAAAAGTAATTGCATAGCAACTTCTTGTAGAGTTATATTTAATAAATTATAAATAAGGTTACACACATTTTAGAATACAATTAAAAATATAAGCTTAAAGACTTTACAATCTTACTATACAGCCAATAAAAAATATGTAAAACTTACCCACCAAAAATATAAGACCCAACCATATATATATATATATATATATATATATATATATATATATATAAAAGACAGTCACTTTCATATACATCTTATTCTAAAAAAATAATAGCAATAAGTTTAACTTAACTTCATAAAAAAAAATAATAACAATACGCTTAAGTTAACTTCATGTTACAAATATAAGACGCGCCAAAGGCACGACTGGGCATTTTCTAGTTTAAATGAAATGTTAAAATATGATTTCAGTAAATTTCAATTTTTGAGACTACATGCATGGTATGGGCAACAGACAGTGGTGGATGTAGTGTAAAAATAGTAGGGTCCATGGCCCCCACTTGAAACTAGAATCAATCTTATATATTAGGGAAAAAAATATTTATTCTTTTAAATTGTGCACATGCCCCTCTCTTGGCACCCTCTTTACCATCTTCTCTTATTTAAAACTAATGGATATATTTTTACCCAATTTCAGTTTTCACCATTAAATTTTTTTCATTTCTTTTGAAAAACCCCTAAAAAAACTCCATATACTTTTATTACTCGTAGGAAACCACCATCAGTTTCTTGCTGCCGTCACTGCTGGAGGAATGCTACAGTTGCCTGAGGGATCTCCGACCACCGTTGCCGGAAGGTACTATTGTTAGTTATATGGTGGACCCCGGTTGATATATATCTTGGATCCGCCACCGGCAACAGGAGGCTCTGTTTTCCTGAGGCGGCACCTAAAAAACGCTGGTATAACGGTTTGAACACAGCCCCCGACGCGTGTTATTAGTCATTATGTGATGAAGCGTCATCGTCACAACGGGAGTCAACGCCTCAAAAACTTGCAAACGGTCATAATTCAGATTGTTCCTCAACGGTCAAGACATTAAAAAAAAATCAATTTTACTCACATATAAATAAACATATTCACTCTAATTTTTACCTAAACAACACATTTATTTCTCTCATCTTATTTACTTCATTTTTTACACATAACTCAACCAAATTCGCATTCAACAAACAGTGGATCAAAACCCAACACTCCTCATCCAAACACAAACACATCCATTCCACTCGGTTTCGAGCAATACGAAGGCTACATGAACCTCCTCAACTCGCAAAACTCACCACAACTACCATTTTCGGGGAACTTTTTCGTTCCACAAACAAATCTAAACCTTCAACAAAACATTTTCAACACCTTTGCTTCCATTCCACAAACAACAACCCACACAAGAAACGCAAAATATGGTTGCCGAGACACAAGCGGGGGTAGTCGGAAACCTAGAGGGAGAGGGAAAAAGAAAAGGAAAACAGTTGCAGTCGCAGAAAACAAGGAAGAACCTCCGATATGGTAGAAATCGAAGGAGGATCGTGCATTGGTGGTGGCGTGGTGCAGGACATAAAAACGTCTAACTATGGGAAACGATATTAGGAGATGTGGATTTTGGGAAGCTTTCACACAATTTTGAACAAAGGAGATGCATATCGCAATCAGGATATGCTTAGTAGCAAGTGAAATACACTTAATAAGAAGTGTACCAAGCTTAATTCAAAATAAAACAAACTTTTTTCACACAAGAAAAGTGGTGTGAACGACTTCAATATGCTTAGAGTCGCGAGGGAGCAATATCATGTCGAAACAGGTCACGTTTCTGAGTATAATTTTTTGGGAGATTTTGAGAAATGACCCAAAATGGCTTAAGACGCTAACATCATCAGAAGTACAATTGAAGAGGTCTCGTGGTTCGGGTTTGTTTGACGTTTTTGACGCACGAATGAACATCAACTTGAACGTCGACACCGATGAGCTCCTAGACAACAGTGAAGAGATATCCCTACCACGACGACTGGTAGGGCCTGACAAAGCAAAGCGCACTCAATGGCATGCAGATAAAAGAGAAAGTAGGCTTCGAGAGCATGCGAAAATGAAAGAGAAATTCGACGCCTACAATGACATCGCAATTAAAAAATATGAATTGCAACGTGAGCATTTGGAATTCCTTCGTCAACAAGTGGATGAAGACTGAATAACAAAATATTTGATAATTCTTCAGACAAGCAAGGAAAATATTTGAAAATTCTTCAGACAAGCGAGGAATAGTGTTCTTTAGTCAGTGGTGAGCATCAGAGCAAATGATATGGATTCATGGCTAGGACCAAGTCGAGGGTTATGTTAGGTCCTCTCTACCTATTCTTGTCTGATGAAGGCTTTAGGGTCTGAAGCACGACCTAAACACCTGATAGAGTCTGGTAGACGGGGTTTTGACTCGTAGTGTTTTTGGTTAGTGTGCGGTTGTGGGAGTGATGTAAGACTGCGGAGTAGCCGTTACATTCACCAGGTTAGCATGTGGTTGTGGGAGTGATGTAAGACTGCAGAGCAGGGGTAACAATTATCATGTTAGTGTGTGGTTATGGGAGTGAAAAAAGACTACGGAGCATGGGTAACAATTATCATGTTAGTGTGTGGTTGTGGAAGTGATGTAAAACTGCGTAGCAGCGGTAGCAGTCACCGTGTTAGTGTGTGGTTGTAGAAGTGATGTACGACTGCGGAGCAGCTGTATCATTCACCAGATCAGTGTATGGTTGAGGAAGTGATGCAGGACTTCGAAGCAGCCATAACATTCACTAGGTTGGTAGGCGGTGGTAACAGTGATGAAAGTCTATGACTTGGCTCGTGGCATTCTTTAGGATGACTTAGATCATTATAGGCTTGGGTGAAGAGCTGTGAGTGGGCCTCAACATTTGTAATACTTGGGAAATCGTAGGCTGGGTTGGGGCCAAATGTGATGTCAGAACTCGGTTCGGTTTGTAGCCATTACTGGGGTTAAGCGGACTTGGTAATCGTTCGGGCATTGGTTGGATGAGCTGTCCTTCAGTGGGACTGAACGACTGATGGAGTCGTGTTGGTGGATAGACCACGACCACCTGTACCTATTCAACTTTTTGATTTTGGAGCTATTTTGCTTTCGATGAGGATTTTTCGGTACCGGTAAGTGGTCGAGGCGTATATGTTTCGGGTATCCGTAAATTTGTTCAGGACAGCTAAGTTTGTGTGGTTCGATTTATGAAGTTGAGTCATTATGGGAATGGTTTGGAATGGATCTGTCTTCCTGGGAGTCAGATTTTGATCAAGCTTTTTTTTTTCAGTTTCAAGCATAGCGGTTGGACACTCGTTGGGGCTTGTGATTTTTGCTAATTTGAGTTCGACAGCAGTGAGGTTGGGAGGCCGTCCAAATGGAATGACTTCTCCAGTCATAACTGGGATTCAGGGAGTTTAGTAAGGATCATTTGGTTTAGTAGAGGAGATATTAAGGAATGATTTCGAGGATGAAATCTAATTTAAGTGGGGGAGAGTTGTAACACCCTGTTTCGAGTCGTTTCATAATTCAGGACCGTGATACGAAGATCAAGTATCATAAGGCTTTGATCTTTTGGGAAAGAGAGGTTTAGACCTATTTGGATGAGGGTAATGTAGATATGTGATCCAATAGTTTGGTTGGTACTTTGAGTTAAAGGGCAAAACGGGAAAAGGGATGTTTCACACTTCTTGCATGAAATGTGGATTTTTTTTCAAGAAATTCTTAGTCCAATATATTAACTTAATATTGTAGATCTCTTCAACACCTCTCCATGTATATAAAGAATGTCGAAAAACAGAGTTGGAACGAAGAAGTTATGACCGTTTGAAGTTTGGTCAATTTTGGGTTAAGCCGCGTACGTTGGGTGTACGAGGAGTACGTTGGGCATACTAGGGCAACTGAGTATGTTGGGTGTACCAGGAGTAGACAGGACATACAAAATTAGTGCCTAAACCCTATTTTCATGGTTTGAGCACTATTTAAGCTCCTTAACTTCCCCAAACCCATTCCATTCTTAGCCTCCACCTCTCCAAAACTCTCCCATGAAACCTTAACCCTGGTTTAAGCCTTATGAGCTAAAAGAAGGTGTTTTTAGTGCTTTGAAGTGTTCTTGGTGCATCTTGGAGAAGAAAGAGCTCATTGGAGAAGTGTTGTTTGCATTGGAGCTTGTAGATTTGGACTTTGTTCACCTTGATGTCTCTTCTAGAGGTATAAAGTTTGAATCTTGATGATGCGTTTGTTAGATCTAGCTAGTTTTGGATGTTATGAGCTTTTGTTCATTTTAGTGCATAAAGTTTAGATCTTGAAAGATTGTGACCTTGTTATGGATAAAGTTGGAAACTTTATCCATCTAAACATCCCTGTGATTCAGATTTGAAGGTTGGAGACTTGGACTTAATGGATTAAGTTGAAAAAGATGCACTTTTGGTGTAATGACCCAAAAATCAAGGGTAAAAATTTCATTTTTAATATAACCAAAACATAGATATCATTTATTTCAAACATTCCAAAACATCGCTAATTAAAACATTTGTCAGAGTTCATCCCAAAATCATTCATTGCGGAAAACATGGGTGTGTGCGTTGCGATCAAGCTGAGCCCTTCCTTTCCAAAACAATGATACCTGAAACCATAAACAAAACTGTAAGCACGAAGCTTAGTGAGTTCCCTAGAGCATACCCCACACAATCCACATAACTGTTGGGTTTTGAGCAATCTAACACTTCCTAAGTGTGCATGCAACCCTAATAAACCTTGGATCTATGTTTGTCTAAATACATGCAAAATAATAATTTTTCCAAGGTTCATAACCTATCTAACATGGCATGGGGTACTTTTAAACATAAAAGTATTAGATGAGATTACATACCTTTCTGATGACTTTGATTCTTAAGGAGTTTGAGGGCCAAGCACCAATAGTGTGAATGCCTCAAATGGAATCACAAATCACCACAAACTCTTGGAAAACTTTGAGAGATTGTATACACACATAAAAAGTCGGCCACACACTAACACACATACTAGTTACACTAGTCACACTAATCACTCTAGTTCATTAGTCACACTAGTGGCTATTTCATGCAACATAAGCATGTTATATAGTGTACATGATTAGGGTGAAACCCTAATAACCCATGACCTTTCCTTTTCCAAGGATCCATGGGTTAAAAGCTCCATGGATCATCCATGGACTTCCATATAAGCCTAGCCCATTAACTTAATGAGTATTAGCCCACACCATATAAAACCAATAGCCCACAATCTAATTAGTCTTCCTTTTAATCTCTAAATTAATTCATAATTAATTTAAGACTAAGACTAATTAAATAACATGACTTCATATTAATATATTATAACTTATAATATATTACTAAACATATGTGTATAACTCTCATAAAATTATCCATAAACAGTTCGGGTGAAGTGCAACCCAAATGGACCATGTCGGGTCGGGTCAAGTATGTACCAAATAAGTTATGGACTTAGACACCTTATCCAACAGACTCACACTTGGATAAGTCTAATAACTATATTTGCGTATGTTACTTCAGGAACCAACCAGCAATCGTAGCTCTCGAAAACTCTGTTGAACTATGAAGCGCCATTTTAGATAAGTGATCATAAAATCCTCTGTTCTCATGATATTAGTCGGACAAATACATGGAACAACGTCGTACTTATTGTCCAGCAGTGTGTTTCCCAATTTCCGATTGTTTGACAAAGAACTTAATCGAACACATCAATTTAGTTCTGACCGGCCAGTACATAGGTCACAACAAAATCATCGAGGGGCCCAGATATCGCTTCTATTTCTAGAAGGAACAGATAAACTTCGACTCATATGCTTGTTCTACTACTTGTTGAATTGTACACAAAGGCACGTTTTATAACATCAAGTTACTGATGCGTTTACGTGCAATCAATGCACAACCAACTCATAGGTAACAAATCATATCTCTAGGTTTGAAGATTTATATGATATTACTATCTCACGATCACTCGAGATAAATTCCATGAAGTGATACAAGTGAGCGTGGGTTTAATCCAATACTCATAACTTATGAGCACTCATGAATGTTGTAGCAACCATTGCTATGACTAAACCCATTTAGCCATCTACAAAATCGATTCATGACAGTCTTGATTCATACCTACTTCCAACATATGAACAACTGTGGAGTGTTTAAATAACTTGGTCATTCGGAAGGAATAACCTAGCTATTTTGGAAGTCAAAACATGCAAAGTGAAACACAATAATAATCGAATCCAATATGGTCTCAGAACCCTTTTGAATATAAATATAACCACCTTTTATTTATCACCATATTGATTACACATTATTCATTGTATAATGTTTCAAACAATCAACTTAATACTTGGATAAAACAACAGTTGTCCCATGCTCCTAGCATGTACACTTTGTTTTCTAAACATAGTTATGCCATACTCCTAGTATGCACACTATGTTTGTCTATGATCTTTACTTTGTGAAATAGATCAATTGAACATGATTCCAATGATACTCATTTCACAATCCCAAATCCTTATTGTAAATGTATGAATTCCTAATTCCTACCATTTACCAAAAATTTGTTAGATTTTAAACTTATATGCACTGATCCTCTCATAATGGTTATGCACAAGGTCACCAAAACTTTGTCATCAGTCATTACAGAGTATTCCAAAGAAGATCAACTCTATGGAAACGAAGTCTCATATTCAAAGTACATTGCTTTGAACATCCTTCTCGCATTAAGGTTTTCTAATCTTACACAGATTGAATCACTTCCACCTATGGAGACATTTCCATAGTCCTATTTTGACTATCACTTCTGAACAAGAGTTGCCTCTTTTCAGAAAATGTCAATATGGTCCTGCCAAAATTGACACTATACTTCCAAATGTCCCTGAGTAACCAATCTTTGGCAAACCTCAGATTGTCCTCAACAATTGCTTAATCACTTTAGTCATATCCAGTTCTAGAGTTTTCCCCTCTAAATGCCCTGAGCATTTGGAAAATTTAGATAGGATGAATATTATAGCACATGAAATCGATCCTATATCCGAAGCATATGGGACACGATTCATGATGTCTCACATAAAGACATGATACTAGACCAGTCTCTTGCTACAATATTTTTTTGTTTGCCATGTTTTCAAAATTTAACTATGAAGAGGGATGCCGTAGTCATAATTGAATTTTGAGAACGCAATATATATAGAATTTCCTTAAGTTGAACCATTCAGACATAAAATTCATACATATATCCTTGACTAAAGATGATTAAAATCTCAATATAAGCTTCTAGAATTGAAATGAAGTATAATTTCCTCTCCCTTAATTATAGCAAAACGACTTTTCAACCCCTGCAACTTCACGAATTGAAACTTTGTTTTCTATAATTAACATTGCTAACTTGCAACCCTAAACGTAATAATCATGCACCCACTAACATGATGATTATCAGCATAACACTTATGCTCCCACTAGCTCTGACATATTTCCAGAAATCTGCTGGACTTCTGAAATTTAGATTCATACACCCTTTCTTAGATAGCTCACATGTGTGTCTAAATAATTTTCAAGAACTATGAAAAAGGATGCCGTAATCATAGTCTCAATTGCTTAGGCATTTGCCATTTCTCACAAGTCCATGTTAGTGTGCCGGTTAACCACACACGCTCCACTAACGACTTTTGAAAATGCAAAAATCACAATTGATATCTACGTAAAATCTACTTAGTGAAAGCGTTTCCTCACCATCATTTTCATGAATCAGAGAGAAACCTTATGACACTTAGATTTTATAGTGTATGAGTTCATATCCATGTGAATTTGTCAAAATCATAATCACAAGATAAGGTTAGTGACAAATTCAGCCTTACATGGATTAAACTTGTTCAATCTTAGTCTCTTGTCACCTTGGTAGCACAAGGCCCACCAATGCTTCCAAGTTGAACTCTGATAACTCATATGCAAATTCAACTTATTTGAAGTAGGTACAGAAATAAGAATTATGTCAACACGATAGGTTGCTAACCATAAGTCGTGTGCTAGTGATAAATTACAGGTCTTACTCTTGATTAAATCTTGAAACTCTTCCAGGATCTTTAAGGCTCCCAATGTCCCCTTGACATATAAGTTTCTCCAGTCAAGAACCATTACTTGACAAAACAAATATTCAAGCGATAGTGCGGATTCTTATCAAGACTAACACTTCACACAATTGGTCTTAGTTAGTCTTTGTTTCATCCAAGACATCACAACTTACCAATCTCAAATGTACAAGAGTAGAAAACATTTTACTCTTACATTTGACTAGTGTTAATAAATCTTCCTTTATGTCACTCAAGGTTACAATCTTGGAGTATGACTCTAAGAATTGTTTTGGAACGAAGTATGACTCATCTTCTTGATTTTAACCAATACAACAATTCATGACCTCTCTTCTTAGCCATAACAATGCACTAAGACGTCCTTAGAGTATGAATTTGTGATATGGTTTCATAATCATTAAGATGATCATGAAATACGATACTAAAGTACTCTCCCATCCTTTCAGATTTGAGAAACTTTTATCTTTCTGCCTAATTTGATTCTTCTCATTTGTTTTGTCATACATTGTAACCTTTCCAATGTTACAGAATTACACTTAACTTCATAAGTATAATCATATTTACTAATCTTTAGTAAATCATGACAAATCAATCTTTGTGGTGGACCTTGACCAGCGCACACCCAGTGTACCCAATTCCTTAGTCCTTCAATTGACTCACATAGACATGTGATCAAAGAATTAGTCTTAATTTTCAAAGATGAAAATTCTCATTCATCATACAATACAACTTGTATGATTCCAAGTTTTTGTCCAA
Organism: Lactuca serriola; assembly: GCF_051521515.1. Taxonomy (NCBI): domain Eukaryota; kingdom Viridiplantae; phylum Streptophyta; class Magnoliopsida; order Asterales; family Asteraceae; genus Lactuca; species Lactuca serriola. The sequence continues at coordinate 38,422,452 of NC_136409.1, forward strand.
TTGAAACTTGGGTGATGAAAAACTTTCTTCATTTGGTAAATTCAGACACTACCACAAATGAAAGAATCAAATCCACTTTCCAATATTGCTATTACTGGAAACATATAAGCAACAATTTTCCACAGATGCTATTGTAAGGATATTTTTAAAATAAATAAAATTAAAACCCTTTTTTTCCTTTTATTTTAAAACTTTGCGGAAAAACTTGTCCTTACAATCCACATGAAAACCTTGTTGTTATCTATTCATAAGCAATATATTACAACTCTTAAGCAACAACTCAAAATTCTGATTACCGAACCATGCGATTGAAACCCATCTTCGCAATCAGAATCAACATATACTTACTTTAAGCTTCTTATCTTTTCTTTGATTCTTAAAAAAATCAACATGTGACCCATTCACATAATGTAATAAGAATCTCCAAATAGAAACTTAATAGAGTTAGTCAGTGGACTTTAACTGAAGTAGAGTCAAACTCTTTTGACTTGATCAATCTTATGATCTTTCAGGTGAATAGGGCAGCTTCGCAATCAGTGTCCCTCCCTTTGGTAACAAAACACATGGACCCTTTGGTAATGGCACATGAAACTATCTCAGACTTAGCCTTTCTCTTTACCATTTGGTCAACCGAGTTGACTATGGCCGATCCCTTTCCATTGGGAAGAGAAATCTTTTTCTAGATATCCAATGCTACCATTGTCAATGTCCATTTAAGACCTGGGAAGTTGTTCATTTAATCAAATTTGCTTTACTGGTGTTCCAAATCATTGCTGATTCCACAACACCAAGCAAATAGATAACATCATTAAGGGTCATGTCATAGTCTGTCTCATAGTAGTCCCAAAGAGACTCACTATGTTACTAAGAAAGTGATTGAACATCCAACTTTCTCGAGACTTTGACACCCAACTCTCCCAGCTTGTTAATATGTGACTTTATCTCCAAGATGTGAGCACACATAGACTATTCTTGCCAATAGGGATTGAGTGACTTTAAACTTTTCAAGAACTTGTGGGTGAGGGAGAATAATTGGATGAGGTGGAGGAAGTGAAGCATGATGTTGAGGGACACCATCTTCAAGAGATTTGGGAAGATCATAGTTGTCTGAACCAGACATCTACAATGGGAGAAAATCAAGTTAGTTGATTCAAAATCCTTAATATAACACCCAATATGAAATATTAAGGCTAGGACCCAACACAATATTTTATAATTTGGAAGAGGGATGCCGTAATCCAAGCTATAAAATATTTGAAGGTAGGCGAATGACGATTCACCAATTTCCACCATGAAAAACGAAATAATTTATTAGGTTTTAATTGGATTTGAAATTCCTAGATCTTTTGAGATTCATTGAACTTTTCAATGGCATGTTTCAATCTCGAGTGTGCCCTCTCAAATTTTGTGACTGGGATGCCGAGGATCACAAAACAAGATGTGAATAACCATACCAATTCACTTGGTACCCTTAATATTATCACCTAATCAATGTGCCGATTAACCACACACGCTCCATTGATCTATGACAAACATTAAGTCACCCTTCATGATCCTTACTAGTCCAAGTTAGTGTGCCGGTTAACCACACATGCTCCACCAACGACTTGGTAAGGTACAAAGTGTGAATTCCATGGGCTAGCACCAAATTCACATCATTATACTTTTAATGAGAATTAAAGTCATCGTCCTACCCGTTCAGCTAACGACCCTCCACTAGTCTAGCAAGCGGTGGGTGAGAGTGGACACCCATTAAGTCGCCATTTTATAGGCAACAACCTTATACCCACCTTATAGACCGGCTTCATGAATGAGGCCTACTAACGGTAAAACGACTTGTTCTTATACATATATATAATAATTAACTATTAATGTTATAAATAGTATAAGTGTTGAATTTTAACTTTTAAAATTCTAAGTGTTTGGAATTAAAGTTTATTAAAGTGTGTGAAACTTTTCCAAATTACAAAACTTGAGGGCAAGTTTTGTAAGTCTTCAAAACTTTTCATTTCATAACTTATGAATTAAAGGTTCATAAAAATGAAGACTCTTCATTTTTATGTAACTTATGTGTTTTTAGTGTGTGTTAAAGAAAAGTGACCTTTGGATATCCATAACTTGAGGACAAATTATGGACTCCATTAAAACACATAAATGATCAAGAATTAATTCTAAACAATTCAGCAAATAATTCCTATCATCTTCTAAATTCCTAAGAACATGAACATGATCATCAAAATTTCAAGAATTATATGAACACATAAAATCATGGAATTTTGATATATGCTATTGTAAATGGATTAGAACAACCATTACACCAACTAAAACAAGTTTTAAAACACCAAAACAGTTTAGGGTAATGTTTCTAGTCCATTTCCAGCAGCAAAAGTCGAAATTCTGCATTCTGTTCATTCTACTCGCCGAGTGCACGAACCAACTCGGCGAGTAGGGATGAATTTTGCCTTGAACTCGGCGAGTCCCCCCATGGACTCGGCGAGTCCATCAGCCAGACAGCAACAATTTCAACCTTTTTCACTATTTTGCATCAAGTATCAAACAAGCAAGCCTAGGCTCTGATACCACTGTTGGGTTTTGAGCAATCTAACACTTCCTAAGTGTGCATGCAACCCTAATAAACCTTGGATCTATGTTTGTCTAAATACATGCAAAATAATAATTTTTCCAAGGTTCATAACCTATCTAACATGGCATGGGGTACTTTTAAACATAAAAGTATTAGATGAGATTACATACCTTTCTGATGACTTTGATTCTTAAGGAGTTTGAGGGCCAAGCACCAATAGTGTGAATGCCTCAAATGGAATCACAAATCACCACAAACTCTTGGAAAACTTTGAGAGATTGTATACACACATAAAAAGTCGGCCACACACTAACACACATACTAGTCACACTAGTCACTCTAGTTCATTAGTCACACTAGTGGCTATTTCATGCAACATAAGCATGCTTATATAGTGTACATGATTAGGGTGAAACCCTAATAACCCATGACCTTTCCTTTTCCAAGGATCCATGGGTTAAAAGCTCCATGGATCATCCATGGACTTCCATATAAGCCTAGCCCATTAACTTAATGAGTATTAGCCCACACCATATAAAACCAATAGCCCACAATCTAATTAGTCTTCCTTTTAATCTCTAAATTAATTCATAATTAATTTAAGACTAAGACTAATTAAATAACATGACTTCATATTAATATATTATAACTTATAATATATTACTAAACATATGTGTATAACTCTCATAAAATTATCCATAAATAGTTTGGGTGAAGTGCAACCCAAATGGACCATGCCGGGTCGAGTCAAGTATGTACCAAATAAGTTATGGACTTAGACACCTTATCCAACAATAACCACATAATCCATATTAGCTATAACAGCTACATAAACCATATCAATCACATAAGCCATGCATATAAACATATAAGGATGTCGTGGAAACCTCCCAAGGTTTTACACTAAGTGCCACAGGAAACCCCCACGTGGTCTTTACTAGCCGCCACTGGAATCCCCATGTGGTCTTGGTTAATTGTCTTGGGAACCTCGACACGGTCTACACTAATCATGGAAATATCATACGCGCTAAACAAGTAAACATACTAGGAAGTCGTGGAAACCCTCCAAGGACTTATACTAAATGCCATAGGAACCTCCTCATGGTCTTAATATACTACCACGGGAACCCCCCCCCCCCCCAGGGACTTCCATACAAATGTCCTAGCGATATATCACATAACCAACTACCAATCCATATAACATTAAATGAGCCGACCTTGGTGCCTTAGACCCATTGGCATAGTAAGAAGACTCAACTCAAACGCAGAAGCTTCTTGAAAGAATTACTTAGCTGCTGCCCTGTCCATTTCCTAAGCTATCAATACCAGAATATCACCCAATTAGCAATTGGGTTCTATGCCATGATCCATAATCCATACTTGGGTAAAATGACCATTTTACCCCTAGCCCACAAGATACTTAGCTAAGGCCCAAGTCCAAAACTCCAAAATCCAAGGCACACTAATGGCCTAATTTTCCAAATTAGGCCCAAACCCTTACATGGGCTTTTCCTAAAGCCCATTTATTATTTTCTGAATCATTATACCTGTCCATAGCTAACCCAACGAAATCCATGCACTTACAAGCCCATTAATGGCCCGAACTCCTTATTAGGCCTCATCCTATGATCCAATCCTTCGATTAGCTCAGAACACAACCAACCAGATAGTCCATTAGGGTCCAAGAATCTAGGTCCAAACCCGAAGCCCAAAGTCCGAAATCCCAAACAAAGGCATACGCAGGGCGTACCCCTATTGTACGCTGGGCATACCCCTATTATACGTTGGGCGTACCCTCGCCTCACATTTGACCATCTACGGGATGGCTGACTCTATATGTGGGGCGTAAATCGACTTGCATGGGGCGTACTCGCAGAACTTCCAAACTACTTTTGTGACTTAATCGGTTAAGAGTTTTGCGTCTAAACTTCAGAGAACCACCAAATGAAGCTCTTAATGCACAAAGTTGGCACCTTTATGCATTTTCATGGCTCAAAGGGTCTTAATGACCAACTTAACCGAATAATACTCCTCAAGGACATGCATGAATGGTTTTTAGCCTCAAAAATTGCAACTTTATGGGCTTATAACCTCTGAAATGCTAAGAGTAACAATTTAAAGCTCCTGAAGTGGTGTCTACCCACTAGATCTTGCTCATGAGGCCAAAAAGGGACAAAAAAACCCACATATTCATAAATAACAACATCTAGTGGTCAAGCTCAGAACTTTTTACCTTCTTTGAGCTGAAAATGTAACAAGAAGTCCCGATCTACAAGCCCTCCTTTAAACCACAACCTTGTATTGAGCTTCCACTTCTTGAAATGCACCAAAAACCACCTAAAATGCACCCACAAAGCTCACAACACTCTTGGATGAAGCTACCACTCGAATTTAGGGTTTAAGGCTCTGAGAATGAAAGAGAGGCGCACCGCCTTGGACTTAAGGTGCTTTAAATAATGAGCCAACCCTAAAAATTAGGGTTTTGGAGATCCTGAACGTATGTTGGGCGTAGATCTTCGCACCCGTGTTTCACTTATCCTGCACTACGTCGGGCGTTCCCAGCTTACACTTGGTGTACTCGTAGGTTGTCACATTTGCATGCATGCTGATATACAAACTTTTCCCACCCAAGGACCAAAACTGCCAAAGCCTCCAAACTATCACAACTCCCTCATTCTAGGTCTGTTTCCGACGAATCTTACATCAACGGAAAGGTAATGAGAATACCTACACTTCTATCAACTCACTCCTTTCTTAAGACCTTCCAAAAAAAAACCATTTTCCACAAAAGCCAAACTGACAATTTACCGAAATACCCCTAGGCTCCAAAACACGAACCGAACACCCGGATCACTTCTAATACATCACCCGCACCCAAATACGCCTAATTCTTACCTTTTCAAAAGCCCTAATCCTTATGATGACCTATCTTCAGGCCACAACCTCAAACTAGGAATTGATTCAGAATAGGGCGTTACATTTGATCCCTTTGATGCTTAAAGGCTAGATCTTGGTGGTTTGGACCATTCTAATGGATAAATTTGGAAACTTTATCCATTATGGAGCTATTAGGATCCATAAAAATGTGATATTTATCCTTCTATTCTTTTCATGAAAGTGTCATGATGTCTTAATGGATTAATAAGTAAAGTTTTTGGCTTTTGGACCTTTTCTAGACATGGAAAGTTATAAAGGTGGAAACTTTATGAATTAGAATGATGTTATGGGTCTAAATCTGAGTGTTGGGTGAAAGGACTTAAGATATTGATCACTTAATGGAAAAGTACCATCTGCCCAAGTATGTTGCGCGTGCTCGTATAGGGTCCCGTTTATGGATGGTGAGTACGAATGTGTACGAGCTGAGTATGTTGGGCATACTCAGCCTAAAGTTTGAGTTTTTGACTTTGAATTCCATTAACCGTTGACTTTTGACCAAGTTTGACATTGGGTCAAACTTGAGGGTTTTGCGTTATTAATTAAGATTTTATCTGGTTCTAGTATTAGTGGATTCGTGGGTGCAAGCAATGTAGAAAAGGGACCGTGTCATAGTGTTTTAGGGTTCTTCGATTCGGGTGAGTCTTCTCCATGTGCTTGTGAGTCGAAGGCACCAATGCCGACTCACTAAGTTATGTATGTAGAATGCTAGCTATCTTTGTGACTCTTGCATGTTTGTATGAGCTTGTGTAGTTATGTGTGTGTGTGTGTATATATATATATATATATATATATATATATATATATATATATATATATATTGTCACTGTGATATGTGATACTGCGTGCTGAGACTGCTGATAGTCTCCAGGGTTGTTGATAACCCGTCGGGCATGTTGTTTGCCCACTGAGACTGTTGATAATCCCCAGGGTTGCTCATAACCCATCGGGCGTGCTGTTTGCCCACTGAGACTGCTGATAGTCCCCAGGGTTCCTGGTAACCCATACCTATTTATTTGTGTTGTGTTGTGTGTGGTATTTTGAGGAACTCACTAAGCTTTGTGCTTTCAATTTATGGTTTGCATGTTTCAAGTTTTCTTTCATTAAAGGAGGGGAATGTCTCGATTGCATCGCATCAATGGGGAATTTATGCACATGATAACTTTTAATGATACTCTTATAAATTTTTAAGATCCTGTAGTTGTGATTTGAATAAACACTTAAAGTTTTAATTGAAAATTCTAGGTTGAAATTTGGGGTGTTACAACAAGTTTGAAATCCTCAATCATTGAGACATGCGACATTTTTCCATTTCAATTATTAGGTTCAGTCCTTAGTGCTTAATTTTGTTTCTTTCCAATTGATCCTTCAATATCATTCCAAAGTAATTACCAAATCATACATTAAGGAACCACGAATGTTAAGGTATTATGGAGTTTGATTATTCGAGTACTTGATGTAGAGTCAAACATTTGACATTACTATCTCAAATTAGATTGCGAAGTGTAGCCATATTGGATGTGATTCAGAATGGTTTTGTTTGTCGGGAAGTTGTATAAGGTATTGATTCCTGGTTTGAGTTGAGTGGTGATGGCTGTCCTTTATTGGTTAAGTTCAGTGTAAGCAAGGATTCGTTTGTCCTCAGCATGTGAGTTCTCCTAAGGACGGGGTTTGATTATTGGAAGGCCATCGTATGTCAGGGTCAAATTTTATTAGGGATCTGGAAGATATGGTCGGATCGTCTGATTTCCTAGAAAGTAGCAAGGAGTGAATTCGAGGATGACATCTAATTTAAGTGGGGGAGATTTTTAACACCCCGTTTTGAGTCGTTTCATAATTCGGGGCCGTGAACCGAAGATCAAGTATCATAAGGCTTCGGTCTTTGAGGAAAGTGAGTTTAGACCCATTTGGATGTTTCAGACTTCTTTTATCAATTAAGGATTTTAGTTTGATGTGTTTTAAGTCAAACGTAATTAGATATGGTTGTAGATCTCTTCAATACCTTTCCTTTGATATAAAGATCGCCGAAAATAGAGTTTGAATGAAGAAGTTATGATCATTAGAAGTTAGGAAGGTTTTTGTAGCACCTAGTTCTTGGTAAATATTATTTTATTAATATTTTTGAATTTTCGCCTTGAACTCGGCGAGTTGAAGGACCAACTCCCCGACTAGCAGCGGGATGAGACGCGGGGTTTAAGCTGTGGACTCGACGAGTCAGGTCCCGGACTCGGCGAGAAGGCCCTGTCTGGACAAAAACCCTAACCCGAGGGTTTGCACCCTATTTAAACACCTTAACTCGGCCTCCTTCATCTCATTTGCTCCCAGAATACCCCCATAGAAAACCCTAGCCGTTATTGAAGCAATCTAAGGCATTTGGAGTGATTTTGGTGCTTTTGTGACCCAAGGAGGAAGGAAAAGATTGAAGGATCAAGAAGAGGCTAGAAGGATCCGATTTTGAGCATCATTTGTAGTCTTCAAAAGGTATAAAGTCTATACCTTGTTAGTTCATTTGTTAGATCCCATTTTGTGGAGTTTTAGGGCTCTTCTAAGCCATTTTGGTCACCAACCATCATTGCAAGCATGGTTTGGAGTTGATGTTTCGAATCTAGGTCCTTAGAGGGGTTACAAGGCAGAAAGGAGTGGCTCTTGCACTCAAAGAAGGCCCCATGCATTGAAAGACCTTTTTTAAGGACCTTTTGAGCTCAAAGTCCCATGCAAACACGTAAAGGTTGTAACTTTACGTGCCAGATCGATTGTAGAAGCATAGATCTATCTTTTGATCAAGGGTTGTACATCAGAAATCGAAGATTTAGTGAGTGGATGTGACCAACTCGACGAGTCCATTCTTGGACTCGGCGAGTCCTAGGCTTCTGTACCATATTAGTTGGGGGTCATAAGGACCCAGTTGAGTGTGGAAAGGCTTTAGGGGGTCCCGGGGAGTGACCCAACGTTCTGGACTAAGCCATTGTTCTGGAAGTTCATGGGACTCGGCGAGTGCATGAGCAGACTCGACGAGTCCAAGGCAATCTACTTAAGGATGAAGATGAACTCAACGAGTTGTTCATACAACTCGGCGAGTCAAGAACAGGACCTATGTATTAGTTGAAGATGAACTCGACGATTTCTTCATACAACTCGGCGAGTCGGATGAGGATTCAGTTGATGTTCATTTAGAAGGAAAACTCGTCGATTCATAGCCTAACTTGAAGAGTAGAGACGCGTATAAGGACAAATGGAAGGATAGGGATTCGACGAGTTGGTGAGCCAACTCGGCGAGTCAGGTCAACTAGAAGTTGACTTTGACTTTGATTTGGTCAGGGGTAAAATGGTCATTTTATCCTAAGAGCAGTTAGCGGTGTATGACTAAGTGTTTTGTGGGAATTATAGTCGGAGGATTTCCAGAGCAGCAGCGGCAGCAGTTAGAGGATTCCCGCACAGATCAGCAGCTACTACAAGGTGACTTACCTTCCAGTAGCAGTGGGTCTACAGCCACAATGCCAGCCCACCAGTAGGAGTTGTATGTTAGATGATTGTCTTTGTGATATCATCTAGGTTTGCTACTACCTGATATGTTATATGCTGGCATGATATGTTATATGTGATAGTAGTAGAGTTCGGTTGTTAGGATCGAAGGGTAGGTCAGACACCCCAGATATGTCTGATAATATGTGCTGATATGTTTATATGCTGGCATGATATGTTATATGTGATAACGGTAGTAGGAGGGGAATAGTCCCCAAGTTCGGTTGTTAGGACCGAAGGGTAGTTCGGACACCCCATATATGTCTGATAGTATGTTTATGTTATGAAATATGTGATAATAGCAGTAAGGGGTGTAATAGTCCCCCAGGGTCGGTTGTTAGGACCGATAGGTAAGTCAGCACCCCAGAATTGCTTGACATGGGTAGGACGGCCCCCCAGAATGGCCGCATAGGTAGGTCGGCACCCTAGAATGGCCGTACCGGGTAGGTCAGGCACCCCAAAATTGCCCGACAGTATGTATGCTGTGTGATTGTATGGGTTGTGGTACGATGGGGGAACTCACTAAGCTTCGTGCTTACAGTTTATAGTTTTGGTTTCAGGTACCTCTTCAGCGAAGGGGAAGGAGCTGACGCGGTAGCGACACATCATACACACACTCTTTGTTTCCGCACTATGAGTTATTCTAGGATTTGTACTCTGAAATTATTATGTTTTTATTAAATGATATGATCGGATGATATTTTGATACAAATGTTTTGCAAATCACTCAATCAAAAATGAAATTTTTGGACGTGAAAATTGGGTCGTCACAAGTTTGTTATCAGAGCCCTGGTTTGAGGGATTCGGACACACCTTCAGGAGTGTCTGGACTCAAACCAAGCGATGAAAAGATTTTTACAAGGAAAATGACTTTTTAAAAGCTGAGATAAAAGAGTTTTAAGAAGGAACAAGTGTGTGATGTGCGCAACCGGCCGAGCTCAATTAAGTATTCCCCATAGTACCCATACCAATTATCTTATGTTTATCAGTTTCAGTAGAACAGCATGCTAGAATAGGACTAAGGATCTAGGAATGATGCCTTATGTGTCTGCTTTATGTGCTTCAGCTTATGAGAATTGCATGCTAGTATTGAGTAGACAGTAGTAGGATAGCCTGTTTAGGTTATGCCTGGTAGTACGAGCTCAACATTATATGCTTGTTCAGCTTCTCATTATGAGGACAGATCTGCTTGAGTAGTTTTCCTGCATCCGAATGCCGCTTGCTTTGTGCTTTGTGGGACTCTAAGTGATGGGAGTTATCCATTATGCGAATACGTCACGTCACAGGTGATTAGGGTTGAATAATCTTAGAGTGTTGGATTTGGCCCTATTGCGCAGCTCTTGTCTGAGTCTAACCGTTGTAGGGATGAGTCTGTTACTTGAAGGATTATCTGAGCCTCTTCACATGTGATGGTATTCAGGTAATGGCTAATTGGCATTACAAGGAGGCCTTCAGCAGCTGAGGACCGGTTTGGGGTGGAATTAGAGATTTTCCCTAGGGTAAGCCTACAATAGGACTAGCAGAGGATTAGCAGTGGTAAAGGGGACATGGTGGAGTCAAGGCAGTCCTTGATGAAGGTACGGATAGATGTGGAAGGTAGTATGGGCCCGTACTACTAAAAGTAGAGGATCCGTACCTAAATTGAGGAAGGCTAAGACAAGACCAGGGAACTTGTAGTGGATGTGATCCCTCGAGATGTATCGGTATCACTAATGGTTGGTATTATGTTTTGCAGTATGGTGGTACTATGACAGAGGCCAATAGTTGAAAGTTCAGGAGATGGATCGGGTTCGGGATCAGGTTCCGATCCAGTAGATGAGAGGCTACGCGAGTTCATCACGTCAGAGATCATCAGAGGCATCCTTGAGTCGACCCCCATCATCTTCGGGTCGATCAAGGAAGGGATAGTCGAGCTGATGGAGGATCGCTTCAGGGCGTTCAGGAGTGATATGACATCTGGCCAGTCATGATCCCGCACACTGTCCTTTAACAACTTCAGGGGCAGTGGTGAACCAAATTTCCACGGGGCGAAGGACCCCATTGCTGCCAGACGATGGATTGCGGACATTGAGTCCGTGCAGCTGGCCAGCTTCTACCCCGAGGGGTCGAAGGTATGATTTGCAGTAGGATCTTTGAGGGACCGGGCCAGGGATTGGTAGGAGTCGGTTGGTGACTCTCTGGGAGCCTCGATTGTTGAGGCTATGACATGGTCAGATTTTGAGACCCGGTTCCGAGTAGAGTTTGCGCCAGCTGTAGAGCTTTAGCATCTGGCCAAGGAGTTTTTGGACATGAGACAGACTACGGAGACTGTGGCGGAGATCACCGCCAAGTTCCGGGAGAGGGAATTGCTGGTGCCCCACTATGCAGGAGATGAGGATATGAGGAGGACCCGCTACCACGACATGCTACGGGCCGACATTCGGGAGCATGATAGTTTTTCAGCATGCCCTACCCTGGATTCCATGATTGCCAGGGAAAGGGAGAGGGAGATTGATCTGGAGCATGTCAGGAAAAGAAAGATAGAGGAGGGTTAGACGACTGGGGCTTCGGGGAAGAAGCCCAAAGGATCAGACGGTAGGCCGAAAGGCCAGTCAGGACCGGGCCGCTGCAGGAAATGCGACAGGCCACATGAGGGGGCGTGTAGATTGGGATCGTCGGGCTGCTACAAGTGCGGCAAGACGGGACATTTCAGCAGGGATTGTACTGCCCCTGCACCGGTTATTCAGACGTCTGAGTTGCTATGTTTCCACTGCAACCAGAAGGGCCACAAGAAGGCCAACTGCCCCGAGTTGACAGCAACATCAGCGCCAATGAAGGCGCCAGCTCCAGCAACCCTGTGCATCACTGATGGCCGGCAAGGCAAGGCAGAGGCTCCAGTGGTGAGGAGTTGGGCATTCCAGTTGACTACTGAGGAGGCACGCGCTGGACCCAATGTGGTGACGAGTATGATTTCTTATCTTTATGCTTTATGATGTGCTGCTGTGATTTTGATATGTTATGCATGTGCCCTGTTTAGGATCGTTCCATGTGAACGGTATCCCAGTTCAGGTACTATTTGATTCGGGGGCTACCCGATCATTTGTCTCTCTTACGCTTAGCAAGAAGTTTCCTGAGTCTGCGGGCATGTTGGATTGCCCTTTAGAGGTAGAGATTGCAGATGACCGATCGGTGCGGGCATCGACGGTATTCCGAGACTGTGTGCTGAGATTATTCGAGGAGCGTTATCTGGTGGACCTGGTTCCTATTCCGTTGAGAGGGAACAAGGTGATTATAGGCATGGATTGGTTGAGCCCCAATGGGGCAGTGATAGATTGCGCACAGCAGTTGGTTCGGATCAGGACCCCAAGTGGGGGAGAGTTGGTAGTTCAGGGCGAGAGGCCACAACAAGGACTAGCGGTATGTTCAACAGTGAGAGCTAAGCGTTACCTTCAGCAGGGTTGCGCAGGATATGTCGCTTATGTTATGGATACCCGGGAGGCGGGTAAGGCGACAGTGGGCGACGTGCCCCTAGTGCGAGAGTTTACAGATGTATTCCCCGAGGAGTTGTCAGGGATACCTCCGGAGAGGCAAGTGGAGTTCAGGATCGACCTAGTCCCTGGTGCGACTCCGATAGCCAAGGCACCATATTAGTTGGCTCCTCCTGAGATCCAAGAGTTGTCTACACAGCTGCAGGAGCTGTTAGACAAGGGATTCATTAGACCGAGTAACTCTCCCTGGGGAGCCCCGATTCTGTTTGTGAGGAAGAAGGACGGGTCGCATCGGATGTGTATAGATTATCGAGAGCTGAACAAGGTAACGGTGAAGAACTGTTACCCACTCCCGAGGATTGATGACCTCTTTGACCAGCTACAGGGAGCATCTTGGTTCTCCAAGATTGATCTGCATTCAGGATATCATCAGATGAGGGTCAGAGAGGAGGATATGCAGAAGATTGCGTTTCAGACGCGCTATGGCCACTACAAGTTTGTGGTGATGCCCTTCGGGCTCACCAATGCTCCTGCCGCGTTCATGGACCTCATGAACCGCGTTTGTAGACCGATGTTAGACCGTTTTGTGATAGTGTTTATTAATGATATCTTGGTTTACTCCAAGACGCAGGTGGAGCACGAGGAGCATCTGCGAGAGGTTCTGGAGACTTTGAGCAGGGAGAACTTGTATGCTAAGTTCTCCAAGTGTGAGTTCTGGTTGTGTGAGATGCAGTTCCTTGGGCATCTCGTCAACCAGATAAGGATCTCAGTGGACCCGGCCAAGGTAGAGGCCGTGATGAGATGGGAGGTTCCGAAGTCTCCATCCGAGATTCGGAGTTTCCTAGGATTAGCCGGCTACTGTCGGAGATTCATCCAGGATTTCTCCAAGATAGTCGTACCTCTGACCAGGCTAACAAGGAAGGCCGTGGTCATTCGTTGGGGGCCTGAGCAGCAGGCCGCGTTCAAGACACTAAGACAGAGATTGTGCGAGGCGCCAATCTTAGCCCTGCCAGAGGGCATGGAGGATTTTGTTGTGTACTGCGATGCGTCCATCTTAGGTTTGGGCACAATATTGATGCAGAGAGGGCATGTCATCTCCTACGCGTCTAGGCAACTGAAGCCTCACGAGGCGAACTACCCGACGCATGATTTGGAGTTGGGGGCTGTTGTATTCACCCTCAAGATTTGGCATCATTACCTCTATGGGGTTCGCTGTACCATCTACACGGACCATAAGAGTTTGAGGTACCTCATGGATCAACCGAATCTAAACATGAGGCAGTGTCGGTGGATGGACATGGTAAATGATTACAATTGCGTGATCCTTTATCACTCGGGTAAGGCTAATGTGGTGGCCGACGCGCTTAGCCGCAAGGCAGCGCCGATCAGGGATATCTGCCTGAGGATGACGGTGGTGACTCCACTGTTGGAGCGGATTCAGGAGGCCATGAAGGAGGAACATCGGAAGAGCAAGCGGATCGTGGGGTAGGTTTCCTCCTTCGACTATGACAACCGAGGATTACTGACACTACACCGTAGGGTGTGGGTGCCATACCACGGGGGTGTGCGCCAGGTTTTGATGGAGGAGGTGCACAAATCTCGGTTCTCCATTCATCCTGGGGCGACGAAGATGTATAGGGATCTTTGTCTGGACTATTGGTGGCCCTACATGAAGCGGGATGTGGCATGGTTTGTGGAGCGGTGCTTGTCACACCCCCAAACCAAGGATGGCGGAAACGTCCGGGGGTGGAGGACTTCATGTAGAGTATCACAACAACGAGTATAATAGTGCTCAAAGTAAATACAACCATCATAAATATAATTGAAAAAGTTACACCAAGTATATGTTTACATGATTCGAATCAATTACATTATGATACAAAATGAACTGTTTGACGATTTATCGTCCCATCCTCAAAACGTGGTTGATTTCCTGATTCACTGAATTCCTGAGAATACAAGTAGTTTTGAAAAAGTGTCAACACAAAGGTTGGTGAGTTCATAAGCTTTTGACAGTAAGAGTTTGAAAATCGATCTTTGTAAGAAGATGTATATCACCAAGAAAAATCCAATATTTTCCTTATAAAAGTTATGTAGTCCTAAATACCAGGACCAAAATGAATAAGTATTTTGTCATACTTAAAGATATAATTATGGTTTTAAATTGACATAAAACCCCTTTCAGATTTGAGAAAAAGCCCGTAATGAATGATGTGTGGTCTTAAATACCGAGACTGAAAATATACCATAATATCTGTAATTATTGATATACAAAGTGATTTTAAATTAACATAAAACCCCTTTTGATTTATGTAATCCCTGTAAACTTATGTTGTTAGATCCCTATGTGAGCCGCTATAATCATACTAATGACCTGTATACACCTGCTACGACGTTTCTCAGGCGTCGCGAAAATGAAATGACACTTGTCACCCGTAGACCTGCAGGTCCGGCTGTAGCTAGCAGTGAGGTGTGGGGTGCAAACCCAATATAGATCTATACACAACTATCACGTTCTCCCTCCAAGAGACTCTGATTATAACTAGCAGGAATTAGATTCCGTACTCGGACATACAGACGATAATGTCTCACAATTTAGGTTAACAAGTTTACGTGTGGTGTGCATAAGTGTAAAGCCTTTTCCTGTGGGAATAAAACCTTCCGAAATGTGTTTGTTGTGTTAATGGAAACATAAACCATACCTATTATAGTTTATCCCAAAACGTTTGTAATGTATAAAAACTCTTTTATGAAGACGCTTTTGTAATGAATTTACTCTTAACGTAATGTAAGTTCCCTTTTGTATAAATGTACCCTTCTGAAAATATACTTGTATTTTGTAAAGTATCATAAACTATACCTATTATAGTTTATCAAAAACAAGGGTAGAAATAGTAAAGTACATAAACTATACTTAACATAGTTTAATAATACATTTGTATGTAATGGGTGTACTTTAATTATAACACTTGGTTATTTCTATGTATTATCTAGTGAAAATTCATTTGTTAACTGGTGTATATCTAGGTATGAATACAAAAATGTCACATACTACAATAACACATAATCACATAATGATATATATATACCTTGCTCAACATGTCACAAGGTGAAATGAAGTCTATAGTGTTTTTCTATTTATAACATTTTCTGTAGCTGTTATTGGAAAATTTGTAGAAAAATCATAAAATATCCAAATAAAGTTCTGCAACTTCTGAGAGTTTGGAAAATGAGTCTAATTGGTTCATAAATTTTTCCATAATTTTTAGGGACCTCTAACTTGTGTGACCAAGTCCAAAATCACAGACTGGTCCGGATTGGTGTTTGAGATGATAGGCAGTTTTGTAAAAATCACCATAAATTGTAGAAAAATCCTATGGAGATGTTCAAGTAGTCATTTTAAAGCTAAGAACGGGAACTACTTACACCTAAAACATTTTTGTAAACAAAAATGTTTAGGTTGTCCAAAACAGTACGTGAATGGGGTCCAACTTTTCTGATGAAGGCTGTTAGAAAAGTTTAGTTTTGTTCTTGTTGTTTTACTTGTATTCCCCCCCCCCCCCTTAAAAACTTGAGAAAACATGAAAATGTGGGGGTATGAACTCACCTTGAGTGGTTTCAGTAGGTAAGTGTTGAAGAAGAGAAGTGTTCAACCCAAGAACACTTGAAGAATCGCTTGAAGATTCGAAGATCTAACAAGAATGTGATGATGTTTGTGTAAGCAATCTATGATTTTTAGTAGGAGGATGTGTAATAATCATAAGAAAGATGATGATACTTACTAATTGTAGGAGAAAAGTCTTGGAGTATGCCTTGAAATTCTCGAATTGGAGAGAGAAAGATGAGAGAGTTTGGAGTGTGGTTCTTGGTGAAAATGAGATAATGAATGAAGTGTGAGGAGAGAGGGTGGATGTTCCAGCCCTAAGAACGTGGGAATGGTTGAAAATAATGAGAAACGACCTATGAAGTGACTAGGGATGGGCTGGTGGTGAATAGTGACATGGAGTGGGTATGGGAGTGATTGCTTGTGTCATAGAAATAAGTAAAGTCAACACTCTACCTTTGTACTTCACCCACTCTCTTTTGGATAAGGTTTTATCCTTAAAAACGTGATTAATTAATAGTTAAGGGTCCTTATATGTTAAAATAAAGTTTTGGGTGAAAATCCCGTGTTAAAACAATTAAAAACGGGCCTAAAATGCGAATTTAATCGAAAACCGGGAGAAAAAGCCATTCCAGCGAGACCTCTCGGTCCTAGGCCGAGGTTCGGTCCTTGCTGGTGCCGAGCCGGAACGAGATGTGCGAACCAGAAGAAGAGGCGAGGGCGAGGTCAAGGGCTCAGAAGCGAAGGTTCGGTGTACTCAGAAGTGAAGGCTCGGTCTTCGGTCTTCAGAAGAGAAAGTGATCAGACCCGAAATGTGTCGAACGTTCGGGTTCGGGTGTGTAGGCGAGGTTCGGGCCCGAGAGGACCTCTCGGGTTCGGTTCAGCAGCCTTCGGCTCAGAAGGGTTCGGTTCCTAAGAGGACTTTCGGGTCCTAAGAGGGGTTTCGGCTCCTTAAGTCCGTTTTTCGCGTAGACTTCCGTTTTTGGGCTGTTTTCGCCAAATTCGAGGGTCGGGATGCCCTGAGTGATTATAGAAAGTTGAGAGAGATTTTGAGAGAGATTTGAGAGAGATTCCACATACTTAGAGAGATTTGGGAGAGATTTGACATTCTTGGAGAGATTTCACATACAAAGAGATATTTGGGAGAGATTTCACATTCTTAGAGAGATTTGGGAGAGATTTGACATTCTTGGAGAGATTTTAGCTATAAAGAGATATTTGGGAGAGATTTCGCATTCTTAGAGAGATTTGGGAGAGATTTCTCATATAAAGAGAGATTTGGGAGAGATTTGACATTCTTGGAGAGGTTTCTCATACAAAGAGAGATTTGGGAGAGATTTCACATACTTAGAGAGATTTGGGAGAGATTGGACATTCTTGGAGAGATTTCTCATACAAAGAGAGATCTGGGAGAGGTTTCACATACTTAGAGGGATTTGGGAGAGATTTGACATTCTTGGAGAGGTTTCTCATACAAAGAGAGATTTGGGAGAGATTTGACATTCTTGGAGAGGTTTCTCATACAAAGAGAGATTTGGGAGAGATTTCTCATACTTAGAGAGATTTGGGAGAGATTGGACATTCTTGGAGAGATTTCTCATACAAAGAGAGATCTGGGAGAGATTTCACATAATTAGAGGGATTTGGGAGAGATTTCCGATAAGAAGAGATGGAGTGAAAACGATTGAGAGAGCTTTTGTGTGTGACGAATGTGAGTGTCCGGCTTCGCAGTGCAAGGTCCGTAAACCCCGTTAAGCCTTGTTTAAGGATCTTGCATACTCCCGATGAGTATGTAACATTGTTTTATCAGTTTGGCTCTCGACGTACCACCGTTTTAGGTTAAGGAGATCTAGACGTACGCACTTTTCGATTTATGATCTCTCATTAGAATAGAGAGTTGTTTAGAAATTACATAACATAAGCTCTAGTACCTACGGACAAATTGAGTTGACGGGTTTGACTTGTTGACTTTAGTTGAATTTGACTTGACCGAAAATTGACGGTTGTCACAGTGCTTGACCTGCAGAAAGGTCAAGGCTGAGCATTAGAGACCTCATGGCAAGATGCAGCCATTGGATATTCCGCTGTGGAAATGGGAAGACATCACAATAGATTTTATCACCAAGCTTCCCAGGACCGCGCGGGGAGTGGATTCGATCTGGGTCATCATCGATCGATTGACCAAGAGCGCCCATTTTATCCCGATTCAGGAGAGCATCTCGGCCGAGAAGTTGGTCGACATCTATATCCGGGAGGTTGTGGCGCGGCACGGTGTGCCAGTTTCTGTGATTTCAGACAGGGATGTGCGGTTCACTTCAAGGTTTTGGAGGAAGTTTCATGACGAGTTGGGTACTCGTCTGCATTTTAGCGCCGCCTTTCACCCACAGATGGATGGTCATTGCGAGCGGACCATCCAGACCCTAGAGGATATGTTGCAGGCATGCATATTAGACTTCGGAGGTAGTTGGGATACCTACCTTCCATTGGCAGAGTTCTCCTATAACAATAGTTATCATGCAAGCATTGATCGCCCTCCCTTCAAGATGCTATATGGGAGGAAGTGCAGGACCCCGATATGTTGGGGCGAGGTTGGCCAGAGGGTAATGGGGAGCACTGAGGTAGTGCTCAAGACAACAGAGAAGATTTAGCAGGTCCGGAGCAGGCTTCAGACTACTCAGAGTCGGCAAAAAAGCTATGCCGATAAGCGCCGATCAGACCTGGAGTTCCAGTTAGGGGATATGGTTCTCCTGAAGGTGTCTCCATGGAAAAGTGTTATCCGATTCAGGAAACGGGGCATGTTGGGCCCCAGGTACATCGGACCATTCATGGTTATAGCTCGGGTGGGCAAGGTGGCGTATAGGCTGGATTTGCTAGCCGAACTCTGTCAGATACACAACACTTTCCATGTTTCTTAGCTGTGAAAGTGCCTAGTGAACGCCTCAGTAGTGGTACCCTTGGAGGATATTCAGGTTGATGACAGCCTGAACTACATTGAGAGACCGATGGCAATCCTCAACCAGAAGTCGAAGGATTTGAGGAACAAAAGAGTGGAACTCGTGAAGGTGCAATGGCAGCATCGGAAGGGGTCGGAGTGGACTTGGGAGCCGGCGGACGAGATGATGGAGCATTACCCCGAGCTGTTTCAGGATCGAGCAGCAGACTTCGAGGACGAAGTCTAAAATAAGTGGGGGAGATTTGTAGCACCTGGTTCTTGGTAAATATTCTTTTATTAATATTTTTGCATTTTGGCCTTGGACTCGACGAGTTGAAGGACCAACTCGTCGAGTAGAAGTAGGATAAGACGCGGGGTTTAAGCTGTGGACTCGACGAGTCTGGTCTCGGACTCGGCGAGTAGGCCATTTCTGGACAAAAACCCTAACCCGAGGGTTTGCACCCTATTTAAACACCTTAACTCGGCCTCCTTCATCCCATTTGCTCCCAGAAGACCCCCATAGCAAACCCTAGCCGTTATTGAAGCAATCTAAGGCATTTGGAGTGATTTTGGTGCTTTTGTGACCAAAGGAAGGAAGGAAAAGCTTGAAGGATCAAGAGGAGGCTAGAAGGATCCGATTTTGAGCATCATTTGCAGTCTTCAGAAGGTATAAAGTCTATACCTTGTTAGTTCATTTGTTAGATCCCATTTTGTGGAGTTTTAGGGCTTTTCTAAGCCATTTTGGTCACCAACCATGATTGCAAGCATGGTTTGGAGTTGATGTTTCATATCCAGGTCCTTAGAGGGGTTACAAGGCAGAAAGGAGTGGCTCTTGCACTCAAAGAAGGCCCCATGCATTGAAAGAGCTTGTTTAAGGACCTTTTGAGCTCAAAGTCCCATGCAAACACGTAAAGGTTGTAACTTTACGTGCCAAGTCGTTTGTAGAAGCATAGATCTATCTTTTGATCAAGGGTTGTACATCAGAAATCGAAGATTTAGTGAGTGGATGTGACCAACTCGACGAGTCCATTCTTGGACTCGGCGAGTCCTAGGCTTCTGTACCATATTAGTTGGGGGTCATAAGGACCCAGTTGAGTGTGGAAAGGCTTTAGGGGGTCCCGGGGAGTGACCCAACGTTCTGGACTAAGCCATTGTTCTGGAAGTTCATGGGACTCGGTGAGTGCATGAGCAGACTCAGCGAGTCCAAGGCAATCCTCTTAAGGATGAAAATGAACTCGACGAGTTCTTCATACAACTCGGCGAGTCGGATGAGGATTTAGTCGATGTTCATTAAGAAGGAAAACTCGTCGATTCATCGCCTAACTCAATGAGTAGAGACGCGTATAAGGACAAATGGAAGGATAGGGATTCGACGAGTTAGCAAGCCAACTCGGCGAGTCAGGTCAACTAGAAGTTGACTTTGACTTTGATTTGGTCAAGGGTAAAATGGTCATTTTATCCTAAGAGCATTTAGCGGTGTATGACTAAGTGTTTTGTGGGAATTATAGTCGGAGGATTTCCAGAGCAGCAGCGGCAGCAGTCAGAGGATTCCCGCACAGATCAGCAGCTACTACGAGGTGAGTTACCTTCCAGTAGCGGTGGGTCTACGGCCACAATGCCAGCCCACCAGTAGGAGTTTTATGTTAGATGATTGTCTTTGTGATATCATCTAGGTTTGCTACTACCTGATATGTTATATGTGATAGTAGTAGAGTTCGGTTGTTAGGACCGAAGGGTAGATCAGACACCCCTGATATGTCTGATAATATGTGTTGATATGTTTATATGTTGGCAAGATATGTTATATGTGATAGCGGTAGTAGGAGGGGAATAGTCCCCAAGTTTGGTTGTTAGGACCGAAGGGTAGTTCGGACACCCCATATATGTCTGATAGTATGTTTATGTTATGAAATATGTGATAGTAGCAGTAAGGGGTGGAATAGTCCCTGAGGGTCGGTTGTTAGGACCGATGGGTAGGTCAGCACCCCAGAATGGCTTGACATGGGTAGGACGGCACCCCAGAATGGCCGCATGGGTAGGAAGGCACCCCAGAATGGCCGCATGGGTAGGTCGGCACCTCAGAATGTCCGTACCGGGTAGGTCGGGCACCCTAAAATTGCCCGGCAGTATGTATGGTATGTGATTGTATGGGTTGTGGTACAATGGGGGAACTCACTAAGCTTCGTGCTTACAGTTTACAGTTTTGGTTTCAGGTACCTCTTCAGCGAAGGGGAAGGAGCTGGCGCGGTAGCAGCATATCATACACACACTCTTTGTTTCCGCACTATGAGTTATATTGGGATTTGTACTCTGACATTATTATGTTTTTATTAAATGATATGATCGGATGATATTTTGATACAAATGTTTTGCAAATCACTCAATCAAAAATGAAATTTTTGGACGTGAAAATTGGGTCGTCACAAGTTGGTATCAGAGCCCTGGTTTGAGGGATTCGTACACACCTTCGGGAGTGTCTGGACTCAAACCAAGCGATGAAAATATTTTTACAAGGAAAATGACTTTTTAAAAGCTAAGATAAAAGTGTTTTTAGAAGGAACAAGTGTGTGATGTGCGCAACCGGCCGAGCTCAATTAAGTATTCCCATAGTACCCATACCAGTTATCTTATGTTTATTAGTTTCAGTAGAACAGCATGCTAGAATAGGACTAAGGATATAGGAATGATGCCTTATGTGTCTGCTTTATGTGCTTCAATTTATGAGAATTGCATGCTAGTATTGAGTAGACAGTAGTAGGATAGCCTGTTTAGGTTATGCCTGGTAGTACGAGCTCAGCATTATATGCTAGTTCAGCTTCTCATTATGAGGACAGATCTACTTGAGTAGTTTTCCTGCGTCCGAATGCCACTTGCTTTGTGCTTTGTGGGACTCTGAGTGATGGATGTTATCCATTAGGTGAATACGTCATGTCACAGGTGATCAGGGTTGAATAATCTTAAAGTGTTGGATTTGGCCCTATTGCGCAGCTCTTGTCTGAGTCTAACCGTTGTAGGGACGAGTCTGTTACTCGAAGGATTATCTGAGCCTCTTCACATGTGATGGTATTCAGGTAATGACTAATTGGCATTACAAGGAGGCCTTCAGCAGCTGAGGACCGGTTTGGGGTGGAATTAGAGATTTTCCCTAGGGTAATCCTATAATGGGACTAGCAGAGGATTAGCAGTGGTAAAGGGGACTTGGTGGAGTCAAGGCAGTCCTTGATGAAGGTACGAATAGATGTGGAAGGTAGTATGGGCCCGTACTACTAAAAGCAGAGGATCCGTACCTAAATTGAGGAAGGATAAGACAAGACCAGGGAACTTGTAGTGGATGTGATCCCTCGAGATGTATCGGTATCACTAACGGTTGGTATTATGTTTTGCTGTATGGTGGTACTACGACAGAGGCCAATAGTTGACAGTTCAGGAGAGGGATCGGGTTCGGGATCAGGTTCTGAGCCAGTAGATGAGAGGCTACGCGAGTTCATCGCGTCAGAGATCATCAGAGGCATCCTTGAGTCGACCCCCATCATCTTCGGGTAGATCAAGGAAGGGATAGTCGAGCTGATGGAGGATTGTCTCAGGGCGTTCAGGAGTGATATGGCATCTGGCCAGTCATGATCCCGCACACTGTCCTTTAACGATTTCAGGGGCAGTAGGATCCTGACTTGATCAGAGACATCATACTTCTATAACTCCTCCACCTCCTCCTTCAGTAACTCTCCCAACGTCACGTTATCGTCGAGTTGAAAGATACGAAACTCCTCAAGCTTTATTGGCATGTAGGCATCAAGATGGAAAATACGAGTGTGCGCGTGTTCTGGAAATGAAATCGCACATTGACAAATTGGATAGAATGGGTGTCGTTTTCTCAAGGGACCAAGCCATTCATTTGGTTCTAATTTCGCTTCCTAAGTCATATGGCCAATTCATTGAGAACCTTAATTCGAGGAACATCGACATGGCCCTTATTGATCTGACCTAAATGTTGATTGTTGCTGAAGCAGAAATGCTTAAGAGCACAAGTGAAGCAAAAGTGCTTTAAGGGTTTAATTCCAAAGTTTCCAAGGACATTAATAATGGTGACATTGGTGGTCCGGAACAGATTTCCCTTCCTAGTGGAAAGGGACCGGCCAAGGTCAAACTGTTTGATCATATGGTAAAGAGAAAAGCTAGTTCTTAGATAGTTCCATGTGCTAACACTAAAGAGTCCATATGTTTCTATTGTTAACTGAAGGGACATTGGTTACGAAGCTGCCCAGACTACCTGAAAGATCTTAGAGATGGTAAAGTCAAGTCGTGTGACTCTACTTCAGGTACATCCATTATCTAACTCCATTATGTTAACAAGTTCCTATTCATAGGCTCTTAATACATGATGTTATGATCACATTTTGATGGTATTGTAGGATCTAAGAGAAAGAAGGAAGCTTAAGAAGAGTGAGCTGAATCTGATCGTGAGAGAAGAATTTCGGTCGCACGGTTCGATGATTAGATTTTGGAAGCTACTACTTAGGACTTATGATAATTTAATAGATTGCTTAGGAAATGGCTAGAAACATTGTTTTCATTTTATGCGTTGTAAGGACAATCTCAAATTTTCATTTACTATCAATAAAAGTGAAATTTTGTTTTATCTAGTTGCCTTACTTGATTTTTCCTTGTAATGGCATTTATGAAAGTGTTGGTTACATTTCTATTATTAGCAATGTTAATTGTGGATTTGATTCTTGTAATATCGCTTGTGGTATTGTCATAATTAACCAAGTGAAAGGGAATTCTCATCACCCAAGTTTCAATTGGAAAGAAACTTGGAGTCATAGAATTCGAATTGCAAGATATATGAGAATCTTGATCATTGGAAAATTATGAGTAATTCATTGATCACATGTTTGTGTGAGTCAAGTGAAGGACTAATGGATCTAGTACATATTGGTGTGGACTTTTCTGATATGCCATAAAGGATGATAACTTTATTAGTCATGATCTACTGATGCTTTAGTAAACATGGTTGTGCTTATAAGATTAAGCATAATTCTGATACTTTGAAAATTTCAAAGATTAGCATAATGAATATGAATAATCTATTAGGTAGAAAGATAAAAGTTTCTCCTATCTAAAAGGAAAGGAGAGTACTTTAGTATCATGTTTTATGATCATCTTAATGATTGCGGATGTAACACTCAAAATCAGAAAGGCCAAGAAAGGAAGGAAAACCCTAAGTCAAAGGGTCAACTCGTCGAGTCCAGGGAGGAACTCGACGAGTCAGAGCGGGATCCAGGGGATCGATTAAGTAACCGACTCAGCGAGTCGGCAAAGAGGACTCAGCGAGTCCGGTCTGAAGAGGGGAACCCTAAATCCGGGACTTTGTGCACTATTTAAGCATCTCATTCTCTCCCTTAGGGTTCCTTGTAGCCTCTCTTATACAGAATACAAAACCCTAAGCCTCCATTGTTGCAAATTCAAGCTTTCTTGCCATTGTGGGTGATTTGAAGGAAGAAGGTAGAAGGGAACCATTGGGGATTCAAGGATTGGCAGTAGATCCAGAGTTTGTGGGATTTTTCAGAGCATTTGAAGGTAATGAGTCGCTACCTTCACTCTTTTGCATATAAATCAGCCTTTAACATGAGATTTGGGTATTTAAGGGCAAGTTTATGAACCATTTCGAGTTAGAAGCCCAGATCTGAAGTTGCTACTTTAGATCTAAGTGTATCTTGGCCTAGAGAATCATAAAGCATCAGTCTATAGGTTGATTGTAAAGCCTCATTGTCTTAAACCCTAGTTTATAGTGTTTTGAGCCTAGATCTCCTTAGCTACACGTAAAGTTTGCCACTTTACATGAGGTATAAGATTTAGAAGAGTGGATCTGCAGTTTGGAGTCCATGCATGACTCAAAAGCCTCTGAATATATATATATATATATATATATATATATATATATATAGAATATAAAAGATAACAAATTGTTATAATCAAAGTACATCCATTTCATACAAACATTTGAAAAAACTATGTTAAATATAGTTTACGTACATTACCACTACTACCCTGGTTTTGATAAACTATAATAGGTATAGTTTATGATACTTTACATAACACACTCATACAAAAAGGGTACATTTATACAAAAAGGGATTTTCATTACATCACATGTAAATTCGTTAAGGACTTTGTGAGACATTCGCTTCACATTCACCAGTAAGTCCTGTAACCAGAGTCTCCTGGAGGAAGAGCGTGATAGTTGTATATCGATCTATATTGGGTTTGACAAACCCACACCTTAAATGCATGCAACAGTTAGACCGACAGGTCTGGGGTGACAAATGTCATAACATTTCCGAAGCCTGAAGAACGTCGTTTCAGGCCAACTAGGTCGTAGCATGGTTATAATAACTCACAGAAAGTATTAACAAACATAGGAATTTACGGGAATTTCATTGAATTCAAACGCGTTTATGTCGATTTAAACTTACATTATTTTCTATAAGTAAGAAAGGTTACTCATACATTTTGATCTTTGGATAAAAGACTACATTACACATTTTAAGGAAAATATCGGATTTTTCTGGAACAAACATGACATTTACAAGAGAAAGGCTTTTATCAAGTTAAAAAAAAAGCTTATGAACTCACCAACCTTTGTGTTGACACTTTTTCAAACAACTTGTATTCTCAGGAAATCACTAAACAAGTAACCAAGTGCATTTTGAGGATGGGACATTAAGGCGTCAAACATTTCACATTTTGTCAACATATTGTAATTGATTTGGAAACATGTAAATCATACAATGACGTAACTCTTTCAATTATATATATGTTGGTTGTGATTGCTCGAATTACTATTGCCATTGTGGTTATGATACTATACATGAAGTCCTCCACCCCCGGACGTTTCCGCCATCCTTGGTTTGGGGGTGTGACAGATTGGTATCAGAGCACGGTTTATAGTGAATTAAGTATATCAACCCACATAAGATATACAAACTATAAACACATTTGGAACTAAAAGTCTCTTATTTTTAAACATTTTAATGGGTTATACTTTTAGAAAATAAATAGCTTTCTCGTTTAAAGTATACCTACATGCATTACATACTCGCGTAGTGTCATAACTAGGAGAACATAAAGTAAAAGAAAGGGAGTTGTACACTATGGGTATGCCTTAGTATAAGTGAATCGAGTCTGGGAGGGATATAGCCTGATAAACTATATCTGTCCGAGAAGTGACTTACACATACTAGGGGATAGTCGTAGTGGGCAGCAAATCTAATAACCTAACTTTACCCTACAAAGAACGCTCTAAGAACCAAATCTAAACATTTAAAATACTATAGGAGTATTTGTATGATTGCTATAGCACAATATTATTATTATCAACCGTTACATGCTACTTACACCCTATTCTCGCACAGACGACATGGCAGGATTTCATCTACCAGGAGACCCATACTTTCCCAATTAGGGAAATGTCGGATGGATTGAAGAAGAGCCCGAAGAACCAATCGAAGAAGATCCCTAACAGGACCCCGAAGAGGAACCCGAAGAGGAACCCGAAGAGGAACCCGAGGAAGAACCAGAGGAAGAAGAAGAGGAGGAAGAAGAAGAAGAAGAGGAAGACGTCGAGGTAGAAATGGATGAGGATGAAAGTGAAGAAGAACCAGAGGTCTTCAATGCTCCTTACATCACCAGGGTGCCTGCAAACTGCTTTGGCCACAACGGGCCTGAGCCACGTTGGGCAACAATGATCGAGAGGTGGAGCCGACAACAATGCCAACGGTCACCATATGGCTACCAACATGGTTACTACGACCTCAGCCACAGGGGACCAGTTGATAGAGCCCTCCCAGTCATGACTCGATAGATAGCGATTATGGATGATCGCGGTAGGATGATGACCGATCAGGTCCGGGAGCTAAGTGTCATCATAGAGTCTACCACTGCTCGCACCAGAGACATGGAACGAGACTCCCACTAC
Organism: Lactuca serriola; assembly: GCF_051521515.1. NCBI lineage: Eukaryota > Viridiplantae > Streptophyta > Magnoliopsida > Asterales > Asteraceae > Lactuca > Lactuca serriola. Next base: position 38,449,470 of record NC_136409.1, read on the forward strand.
AGAGACCAACTCATTCAGGACCTTCTTGCTGCTCAAGCAGAAGCAAGGGAGTATCGGGAAAGATACATGGCGCTTGAGGAGAGAATGGTTGTAACCGAACGGAGATTAGCAGAACTGCAAGGCGCATCGACATCATCCCAAGCTCCATCAGGGAAGGATCGTCGTGAGTAGGACTCATTACTACTCACACATCCTTGTAGTATAAGTTTATGAGTATGCGTTGGTGCTACTCTTTTGTATGTAGGTTGACCCTACGACTAAGTGATTACACTATTCAAAGGGATTTTGTGCTGTCAAAACTATCTTTTACATTGATGTAATGTAGACCTTTATGAGGTAAAATGTTCTCCAAAACAATATGTACTAAAAGTCTATCAATGAATTTGGCATGCATTTTACTTCATTGGATGTTGACATAAGATTTTACTATGTGGTATTACAAACAATTTACAACTGATAACTCTAAGATTTTTAGGTGTACCTTGTTATTATGTGTAATTAAAGAAGTAATCGACTTAGAAATGGTGAGTCCACCTTAAGACCTGTTCCTTGTTTGGTTGTGGACTTAGGGCAGACTCATTAGTATCAACAGCTTATTAAAATTTTAATTACACATAACTGGGGCACATCGAGCGAATCTTAGGAGTGGGTCAGACGTGGAACCAAACACATGACTCTGTTTGAGTCACCACTATTTAATTCATAAGTTTAATTGCATAAACTTTTTCTATGAATTACTTGCTAATGCAATAAAGTCGGGATATAATACAATTGAGATAAAACGAGTAACACTCAACTTGTTATTACTATTGAAGTCTTACCGACTTGTCATTTTAAAACTTATGACAGAACTATGCCACCAAGGAAAAGACCAAGACCTTCCAGTAGCGCAGCACCACCTCCTCCGCTGCCGCCACCACAATTTGATCCGACAATGTTCCAGGCTGCAGTAACAGCAGCAGTGGCGGCAGCTATGTCGCAAATCAGCACTAATGGCAATGGTGGATCTAGATCTGGTGCTACACCCTCTAACCAGGGTGACAGTTCGGGGCGCACAAAGGAATGCACCTACAAGGATTTCACAAATAGCAAACCCGATACATTCGATGGGAGCGGGGGCATCATCACACTGATGCAATGGTTCGAAAGGACCGAAGTAGTCTTCGAAATCTGTGCTTGTCCCAAAGCGAGCAAGGTCAAGTATGCAGCATTCACTTTCACCGGTAGGGCTCTCACTTGGTGGAATGGCCAAGTTAAATCACTTACTCCCGCAGTGGCTAACTCCATAAGCTGGGAAGACTTGAAAGTGTTGATGCTAAAGGAGTATTGCCCAAGGGGCGAAATACAAAAACTCGAAGAAGAACTCTAGAACCTCAGAATGTCGGGCACAAATCTTGAAACTTACACTGCCCGGTTAAATGGCACTCCTCTATCCAACAATGGTCACTCTAGAGGGGAAAAAGGTGGAACGATACCTCTAGAGACTATCATCCCAGATTCAAGATAGTGTACTGGCCTTGAAACCCGCTACCTTTAAAAGTGTCAAGGAATTGGCACAACAACTTATCGATCACAGGGCCAGCCGTGGTACTGTGATCGCCACCACCAACCAAGCAAAAGGAGGGAACAACAAGAGGAAGTTCTGGAACAATAGAAAGAAACAACCGGCATAGGACCATGCCAAGAAGCAACAGACTGTGGTTGTCCGTGCTGCCACTACTGCTACCACTCCAGCACCACCGAAGCAATATGCTGGAAATCTCCCTAAGTGCAACAAGTGCAAGTTTCACCACACTGGTGCTTGTCGGGAAATGCACTACAAAAACTGCGACAGGAAGGGGCATACCGCTCGTTTCTGTAAAGCGCCAGCACGACCGATCAACCAAGTTGCCAATGTAGGGGCAAGCAAAACATATGAGTCAAATTTTATCTGTTCCTTCTTGGATTAGAAGTTGATATATGGGCCCCTCGATGATTTTTTTTGACCTATATACCAGGCCCGGTCAGAACTAAGTTGATGTGTTCAATTAAGTTCTTTGCCAAACAAATCGGAAATCGGGTAACAAACTGTTGGACAATAAGTAAGACATTGTTCCATGAATTTGTTTAGCTAATATCTCGAACATAGGATTATATGATCACCTATCTTAAATGGCGTATCATCATCTTCTCAGTTCCGAGAGACCTTGAAAGAGCTACGATTTCCATTCGGTTCCTGAAGTATTACAATTATAGTTATTACACTTATCCAAGTGGGAGACTATTGGATAAGGTGTCTAAGTCCATAACTATTTCTGGTATGTACTTGACCCGACCCAGCATGGTCCATTTGGGTTGCATGGCACCATGCAATTAGATAGACTAAATGAGAGAAATAACACTTATGGTTTATTAATATATTATAAGTTCTAATATATTAATAGTATTATTTAATTAGTTTGGTCAAGAATTAATTAAGTGATCAAAAGATAACTAATTAAATATATGGGTTGATTATGTAAATCATCCATAACTTGTATAGTGGGCTAAGAGGATCCATGGATTATCAGGTTGGGTTCCACCCATAGGATGCTCCATGGGAGTTACAAACCCATGGGTCATGGAAATGAAAAGCCATGACACATTAGGGTTTACATGGTGTAACCCTAGATGTGTCAACACTATATAAAGAACATATTCTCCTCCAAAATCGGCGACACATAAGAAATAAGAGGGCTAGGCCGATTTTAGAAGTGTGTATTCTCGCTAAAGTCATTCCAAAAGCATTTGGTGTTGTGTGAAGCATTTGAGGCATCACACTTGGGGTGCTAGGCTCACAAGGTTTCAAGGATCATAAGCAACAACAAAGTATGTTATTCTATCTTTCATTCAAGTTAAAAATTGTTCCCCATGTATGCTAGATAGGAATATAACCTTGGAATTCAACTTTGCATGATAATTAGACAAACATAGATCCAAGGTTATTAGGGTTGAATGTACACTTAGGAAGTGTTAGAATGCTCAAAACCCATCACCTGCGGTGTTCATGGATCTAATGAACCGAATATGTCGACCCTTCCTAGATAAATTCGTGATCATGTTCATCGATGATATCTTGGTCTATTCGAGAAGCGAAGAAGAGCACAGCCAACACCTACGACTGGTACTAGAGACTCTAAGAGCCGAGAAGCTTTATGCTAAGTTTTCAAAGTGCGAATTTTGGCTCCGAGAAGTGGGATTCCTTGGCCACGTGGTTAGCAAGAAAGGGATACACGTGGATCCCTCAAAAATCAAGGCGATCAAAAACTGGTCAGCACCTACAACGCCAACCAAAATCCAACAATTTTTAGGACTCGCAGGCTACTACCGAAGGTTCATACAGAAATTTTCCAAGATTGATAAACCCCTTACCACTTTGACTCAGAAGGGTGTGTTGTTCAAGTGGGAAGATAAACAAGAAGCCGCCTTCCAATCGTTAAAACAAGCCCTATGCAGCACGCCGATCTTGTCTCTTCCAGAAGGAACTGATGACTTCGTGGTTTATTGCGATGCTTCAAATCAAGGTCTCGGATGCGTGCTCATGCAGAGAGGGAAGGTTATCGCTTACGCGTCAAGGCAACTTAACACCCACGAAATTAATTATACTACCCACGACCTCGAATTGGGAGCACTAGTGTTCGCCTTAAAGATCTGGAGACACTACCTCTATGGCACAAAGTGCACCATCTTCACCGATCACAAAAGTCTTCAGCATATCCTCAATCAAAAAGAGCTCAACATGTGACAAAGAAGATGGGTAGAGCTGTTGAACGACTACGAGTGCAAAATCTGCTATCATCCGGGTAAGGCCAATGTTGTAGCCGATGCCTAAAGCAGAAAATAATATTCTGGCCGCCGAGTAAAATCCTTAACCATGACGATCTACTCACATCTGTTCACACAAATCAAGGAAGCTCAACTTGAAGCCTTGAAACCAGAAAACGTGATAGGAGAGGCATTGAGAGGGATGGATAAAAACCTAGAAGTCAAGGAAGACGGAGCTCGCTACCTCATGAACCGGATCTGAACACCGAAGTTCGGAGGGTTCCGAGACGTTGTTAAGAACGAATCACACAAGACACGATATTCCATCCATCCAGGTTCGGATAAGATGTATCTAGACCTCAAGAAGTTGTACTGGTGGCCGAACATGAAAGCTGAGATTGCTACCTATGTAGGCAAGTGTCCGACTTGCCCCATGGTCAAGGTAGAATACCAAAAGCCATCAGGACTACTACAACAGCTGGATATACCTGAACAGAAGTGGGAACGGATAACCATGGACTTCATAACCAAGTTGCCTAAGACATCAGGTGGGCTTGACACCATATGGGTAATCGTAGACAGATTGACCAAGTCTGCGCACTTCCTACCAATAAAGGAAACTGACAAGATGCAGAAGTTAACCAGGACGTACATCAAGGAGATTGTGTGACTACATGGTGTACCAATATCCATTATCTCCGACCGAGATAGTAGATTCACCTCGCGATTTTGGCAGTCCCTACAGAAATCCCTGGGAACTAGGCTGGACATGAGTACGGCCTACCATCCACAAACCGATGGGTAGAGCGAGCGAACCATACAGACATTAGAAGACATTTTGAGAGCCTGTGTGATAGACTTTGGTAAAGGATGTGATTCTTAATTGTGTTAATTGTGGAAATGTCAAGAATTTACCAAATAGGGAAAGTTTCTCATCGCCCAAGTTTCAATTGGATAGAGACTTGGAATCATACAACAAGTATTGCATGATTAATGAGAAGTTTCACATTTGAAAATTAGACTTATTCGTTGACAAAGTGTTAAGTGAAGGACTAGGACATCAAGTACACAAGGTTGTGTGTTGATCAAGTCCATCACAAGAGTAACAAAGATATTTGTCATGATTTACTAAGGTTAAGTAAATATGATTACACTTATGAGATTACGTGTAATTCTTAGTTGATTGAAAGAGTTTAAATCAATAGCAGAACGAATAAGAAGAATCAAGTAGGCAGAAAGATAAAAGTTTATCTATTCTAAGAAGAAGGGAGAGTACCTTTTATTATGTTTTATGATAGGTCTTAATGATTAAGAACCATATCTCAATTGATCCTCTAAGTAAATCTTATTACATTTGTATGTCTGAGAAGAGGAATCAAGAATTGAAGAAATGGTTAAATCAAGAAGTCAATCATACTTCGTTCCAAAACAAGTCTTAAAGTTAAGATTGTGACATTGAGTGACAAGTCTTAAGAAGGTTTATAACACTCATCAAATGTAGAATATGGAAAAGGTTTTCTTATTCTTGCACATTTGAAATTGGAAAGTTGTGATGTCTTGGATAAGACAAAGATCAACTGGGACCAATTTTGTGAAGTGTTTTGATATAAACTACACCAACTCTTGAATATTTGTTTGTCAAGAAATGTTTTATTGACAAGAGAATCTTATATGTCAAGGAGTCAGTGGCAGTCTTAATGGTCTTGAAAGGTTTCAAGAACAAATCAAAATAAACCTTATCATCACTAGCACACGACTTGAGGTTTACAACCTATCGTGTTGACATTATCTTGTTTCTGTGCCGTTCCAATTGAGTTAATTATGCATGTGAGCCCTATGAGTTCTCATTTGAATGCATAAAAGGCAAGGACCTTAATCAATGAAAATTACATTGATGGGAAAGGGTGAGCTGCTTAACTACTTGGAAGACATGGTGGGCAGCCGTGTTACCATAAGGCAAGAGATCAAGATTGAGAAAGTTCCATCCATAAGAGTTTGGATTTGTCGTAAACTTTGGTTTTGACAAATTCACATGGATAGGAACACATACACCATTAAAATCTAAGTGTCACAAGATTCCCTCCTCATGAAAATGACTGTGAGGAAATGCTTTCACTAAGAGAGATTTTAGGAAGATAGCGATTGTAAAATTGTATTCTCAAATTTGATTATGGTTACGGTATCCCTTTCCATGATCCGAATTGTGAGATTTGGCAACTAGTCTGAATTGTTTAAGACACACATATGAGCTATCTTGGATAAAGGTGTATGAGATTAAAAAAAAGCTTAGATAAAAGATTATCAAAGCATTAAGTATTAAAAATATGAACTTAAGAAATTCAATAAGTATTGTTTTTCTATAAGTTAAGTTGTTTTCTAAATGCATGTCAAAGCTAGTGGTAGCATGAGTGTTATGTTTATAATAATCATCATGATAGTGGGAGCATAAATGTTATGATTGTATGATTATTAAGGCAAGTATTGCAAGATTAGCAATATTAATTATAGAAAACAAGAGTCATACTTTGCAAAGTCGTAAAGGTTGAATAGTTGTTTTGCTATAATTAAGGGAGAGAATATTGTACTTCATTTCAAAGTCTAAAGCTTAGATTGAGAAATTTTAATAAATTTAGTCAAAGGATACATAGTGTGTTCTTAAATTTTGATTATGATTACGGTATCCCTCTTCATAATTCGAATTATAAGAACGTGGCACATAAAATATTATTGCAAGATTGATAAAGTATTAAATCTTCATGTAAGACATTATGCATCGTGTCCAATACGCTTCGGGTATAGGATCGATTGCAAATGCTATAATATTTGACCATTCTAAAATTTTCCAAATGTGTAGCACATTTAGAGGGAAAAAGGACTAGAATTGGTTTTGACTAAGATGATTAATCAACTATCAAAGGACAATCCAAAGTACACCGAGGATTGGTCGCTTGTGAGTAGTTGGAAGTATGATATTGGATGGAGCATATCGACATTATTATGAATAGATAGGATTCTATTAAGAATGAGTTGTCATATGGTAAGTATGGAAAGGTTTCCATATTGGGAGTTGGATATTGAGAATCTATGTCTAGATTAGAAACTTTTATGCAAAAGGATGTTCAAAGGAATGTACTTTGAGTGAGAGACATCACATCTATGGAATTATCTTGTAACAGTTTCTGATAGAGAGTTTTGTAATTTCATTGGCAATAGTCCTTGTGACTTTAGTGCAGTGATATTACGAAAGGATCATTACATAATATGTTAGAATCTAGCATATTCTATAAGTGGCATGAATTTGATATTCTTTCACTTGTAGAAAGGATTGGGAGTTGTGAAATGAGTATGATTGGAAATGTGTTCATTTGATCTATTTCACAAAGTAAGAACCATAGGAAAACATTGTGTGCATTCTAAGAGCATGGGACAAGTGTGGTAATAATTCAAGTAAGAAATTGATTACCCGAAACGACAAATAATGAGTAATCGATATGGTGATAAATAAAAGGTGTTTTATTTATACTCAAAGGTTTGAGACCATATGTAATTAGTATTATTCTTGTGTTTCACCTTGCATGTTTTGACTTCCTGAATAATTTAATTGGTTCAGAACAGTTAAAATTATTCGAACGGACCACAGTCGTTCATATGTTGGAAGTAGGTATGAATGAAGATTGTCATGAATTGGTGTGTGGATTGTCTAAAGTGTATTAGACATAAGCAATTGTTTGCTGCAACCTTCATGAGTGCTTATGAATATGATTTGAGCATTGGATTAAACTCACGCTCACTTGGATCACTTCATGGATTTTATCATGAGTGATTGGTGAGATGATAACATTTTATATTCTTGAAACTGAGATGTGTGAGTTGTATCTTGCGAGTCGGTTGCACATTGATAATATGTAAACGCACCAGTAACTTGGTGTTATAAAACATATTGTTGTGTGTGATTTGGTGAGTAAGTGCAAACGAGCATTGAGTCAAAGTTTATCCGTTCCTTTTATCCAAAGTAGGATAAAAGCGATATTTGTGGGCCCCTCGATGATTTAGTGATGGCACCTAAGCGCTTGGCCAAGCCGGGACTAAATTGATGTGTTCAATTGTAGTCTGTTGTCAGTCGTCATAAATCTGAATTCGGGAAACAGCACATAGACAGAGAGAATGATTTAGATCCATGTCTCAGTCTATACGATAATATCTAGAATGGAGGAATATATGATCCCTTATCTAAAGGACATGCGTATC